>NC_065539.1:36051000-36376500 GCF_932294415.1 Quercus robur | reverse complement strand
CTATGGGGAAACCAAATACAAATAAAATTTTTGGACAGAACCAAGGCATTGCATGGTCCTCGGACTCAAGCCTATGGGGAAACCAAATACAAAAAAAGTTTTGGACAGAACCAAGGTATTGCATGGTCCTCGGACTCAAGCCTGTGGGGAAACCAAATACAAAAAAATTTTGGACAGAACCAAGGCATTGCATGGTCCTCCGACTCAAGCCTATGGGGAAACCAAATACAAAAAAAAGTTTTGGACAAATCCAAGGCATTGCATGAACCTCGGACTCAAGCCTATGGGTAAACCAAATACAAAAAAAAAAATTTTGGACAGAACCAAGGCATTGCATGGTCCTCAGACTCAAGCCTATGGGGAAACCAAATACAAATAAAAGTTTTGGACAGAACCAAGGCATTGCATGGTCCTCGGACTCAAGCCTATGGGGAAACCAAATACAAAAAAAAAATTTTGGACAGAACCAAGGCATTGCATGGTCCTTGGACTCAAGCCTATTGGAAAACCAAATACAAATAAAAGTTTTGGACAGAACCAAGGCATTGCATGGTCCTCGGACTCAAGCCTATGGGGAAACCAAATACAAATAAAAGTTTTGGACAGAACCAAGGCATTGCATGGTCCTCGGACTCAAGCCTATGGGGAAACCAAATACAAAAAAAAAATTTTGGACAGAACCAAGGCATTGCATGGTCCTTGGACTCAAGCCTATTGGAAAACCAAATACAAATAAAAGTTTTGGACAGAACCAAGGCATTGCATGGTCCTCGGACTCAAGCCTATGGGGAAACCAAATACAAAAAAAAGTTTTGGACAGAACCAAGGCATTGCATGGTCCTCGGACTCAAGCCTATGGGGAAACCAAATACAAAAAATTTTTGGACAGAACCAAGGCATTGCATGGTCCTCGGACTCAAGCCTATGGGGAAACCAAATACAAAAAAAGTTTTGGCCAGAACCAAGTTATTGCATGGTCCACGGACTCAAGCCTATAGGGAAACCAAATACAAAAAATTTTTGGACAGAACCAAGGCATTGCATGGTTCTCGGACTCAAGCCTATGGGGAAACCAAATACAAAAAAAAGTTTTGGATAGAACCAAGGCATTGCATGGTCCTCGGACTCAAGCCTATGGGGAAACCAAATACAAAAAAAAGTTTTGGACAGAACCAAGGCATTGCATGGTCCTCGGACTCAAGCCTATGGGGAAACCAAATACAAAAAATTTTTGGACAGAACCAAGGCATTGCATGGTCCTCGGACTCAAGCCTATGGGGAAACCAAATACAAAAAAAAGTTTTGGACAGAACCAAGGCATTGCATGGTCCTCGGACTCAAGCCTATGGGGAAACCAAATACAAAAAAAAAAATTTGGACAGAACCAAGGCATTGGATGGTCCTCGGACTCAAGCCTATGGGGAAACCAAATACAGAAAAAAGTTTTGGACAGAACCAAGGCATTGCATGGTCCTCGGACTCAAGCCTACGGGGAAACCAAATACAAAAAAAGTTTTGGACAGAACCAAGGCATTGCATGGTCCTCGGACTGAAGACTATGGGGAAACCAAATAAAAAAATTTTTGGACAGAACCAAGGCATTGCATGGTCCTCGGACTCAAGCCTATGGGGAAACCAAATAGAAATAAAAGTTTTGGACAGAACCAAGGCATTGCATGGTCCTCGGACTCAAGCCTATGGGGAAACCAAATACAAAAAAAAAAATTTTGGACAGAACCAAGGCATTGCATGGTCCTCGGACTCAAGCCTATGGGGAAACCAAATACAAAAAAAGTTTTGGACAGAACCAAGGCATTGCATGGTCCTCGGACTCAAGCCTTTGGGGATACCAAATACAAAAAAAGTTGTGGACAGAACCAAGGCATTGCATGGTCCTCGGACTCAAGCCTATGGGGAAACCAAAAACAAAAAAAAGTTTTGGACAGAACCAAGGCATTGCATGGTCCTCGGACTCAAGCCTATGGGGAAACCAAATACAAAAAAAAAAATTTTGGACAGAACCAAGGCATTGCATGGTCCTCGGACTCAAGCCTATGGGGAAACCAAATACAAATAAAAGTTTTGGACAGAACCAAGGCATTGCATGGTCCTCGGACTCAAGCCTATGGGGAAACCAAATACAAAAAAAAGTTTTGGACAGAACCAAGGCATTGCATGGTCCTCGGACTCAAGCATATGGGGAAACCAAATACAAAAATTTTTTGGACAGAACCAAGGCATTGCATGGTCCTCGGACTAAAGCCTATGGGGAAACCAAATCCAAAAAAAGTTTTTGACAGAACCAAGGCATTGCATGGTCCACGGACTCAAGCCTATGGGGAAACCAAATACAAAAAATTTTTGGACAGAACCAAGGCATTGCATGGTCCTCGGACTCAAGCCTATGGGGAAACCAAATACAAAAAAAAGTTTTGGACAGAACCAAGTCATTGCATGGTCCTCGGACTCAAGCCTATGGGGAAACCAAATACAAAAAAAGTTTTGGACAGAACCAAGGCATTGCATGGTGCTCGGACTCAAGCCTATGGGGAAACCAAATACAAAAAAAAGTTTTGGACAGAACCAAGGCATTGCATGGTCCTCGGACTCAAGCCTATAGGGAAACTAAATACAAAAAAATTTTTGGACAGAACCAAGGCATTGCATGGTGCTCGGACTCAAGCCTATGGGGAAACCAAATACAAAAAAAGTTTTGGACAGAACCAAGGCATTGCATGGTCCTCGGATTCAAGCCTATGGGGAAACCAAATACAAAAAATTTTTGGACAGAACCAAGGCATTGCATGGTCCTCGGACTCAAGCCTATGGGGAAACCAAATACAAAAAAAAGTTTTGGACAAATCCAAGGCATTGCATGGACCTCGGACTCAAGCCTATGGGTAAACCAAATACAAAAAAAAAAATTTTGGACAGAACCAAGGCATTGCATGGTCCTCGGACTCAAGCCTATGGGGAAACCAAATACAAATAAAAGTTTTGGACAGAACCAAGGCATTGCATGGTCCTCGGACTCAAGCCTATGGGGAAACCAAATACAAAAAAAAGTTTTGGACAGAACCAAGGCATTGCATGGTCCTCAGACTCAAGCCTATGGGGAAACCAAATACAAATAAAAGTTTTGGACAGAACCAAGGCATTGCATGGTCCTCGGACTCAAGCCTATGGGGAAACCAAATACAAAAAAAAAATTTTGGACAGAACCAAGGCATTGCATGGTCCTTGGACTCAAGCCTATTGGAAAACCAAATACAAATAAAAGTTTTGGACAGAACCAAGGCATTGCATGGTCCTCGGACTCAAGCCTATGGGGAAACCAAATACAAAAAAAAGTTTTGGACAGAACCAAGGCATTGCATGGTCCTCGGACTCAAGCCTATGGGGAAACCAAATACAAAAAATTTTTGGACAGAACCAAGGCATTGCATGGTCCTCGGACTCAAGCCTATGGGGAAACCAAATACAAAAAAAGTTTTGGCCAGAACCAAGTTATTGCATGGTCCACGGACTCAAGCCTATAGGGAAACCAAATACAAAAAATTTTTGGACAGAACCAAGGCATTGCATGGTTCTCGGACTCAAGCCTATGGGGAAACCAAATACAAAAAAAAGTTTTGGATAGAACCAAGGCATTGCATGGTCCTCGGACTCAAGCCTATGGGGAAACCAAATACAAAAAAAAGTTTTGGACAGAACCAAGGCATTGCATGGTCCTCGGACTCAAGCCTATGGGGAAACCAAATACAAAAAATTTTTGGACAGAACCAAGGCATTGCATGGTCCTCGGACTCAAGCCTATGGGGAAACCAAATACAAAAAAAAGTTTTGGACAGAACCAAGGCATTGCATGGTCCTCGGACTCAAGCCTATGGGGAAACCAAATACAAAAAAAAAAATTTGGACAGAACCAAGGCATTGGATGGTCCTCGGACTCAAGCCTATGGGGAAACCAAATACAGAAAAAAGTTTTGGACAGAACCAAGGCATTGCATGGTCCTCGGACTCAAGCCTACGGGGAAACCGAATACAAAAAAAGTTTTGGACAGAACCAAGGCATTGCATGGTCCTCGGACTGAAGACTATGGGGAAACCAAATAAAAAAATTTTTGGACAGAACCAAGGCATTGCATGGTCCTCGGACTCAAGCCTATGGGGAAACCAAATAGAAATAAAAGTTTTGGACAGAACCAAGGCATTGCATGGTCCTCGGACTCAAGCCTATGGGGAAACCAAATACAAAAAAAAAAATTTTGGACAGAACCAAGGCATTGCATGGTCCTCGGACTCAAGCCTATGGGGAAACCAAATACAAAAAAAGTTTTGGACAGAACCAAGGCATTGCATGGTCCTCGGACTCAAGCCTTTGGGGATACCAAATACAAAAAAAGTTGTGGACAGAACCAAGGCATTGCATGGTCCTCGGACTCAAGCCTATGGGGAAACCAAAAACAAAAAAAAGTTTTGGACAGAACCAAGGCATTGCATGGTCCTCGGACTCAAGCCTATGGGGAAACCAAATACAAAAAAAAAAATTTTGGACAGAACCAAGGCATTGCATGGTCCTCGGACTCAAGCCTATGGGGAAACCAAATACAAATAAAAGTTTTGGACAGAACCAAGGCATTGCATGGTCCTCGGACTCAAGCCTATGGGGAAACCAAATACAAAAAAAAGTTTTGGACAGAACCAGGGCATTGCATGGTCCTCGGACTCAAGCATATGGGGAAACCAAATACAAAAATTTTTTGGACAGAACCAAGGCATTGCATGGTCCTCGGACTAAAGCCTATGGGGAAACCAAATCCAAAAAAAGTTTTTGACAGAACCAAGGCATTGCATGGTCCACGGACTCAAGCCTATGGGGAAACCAAATACAAAAAATTTTTGGACAGAACCAAGGCATTGCATGGTCCTCGGACTCAAGCCTATGGGGAAACCAAATACAAAAAAAAGTTTTGGACAGAACCAAGGCATTGCATGGTCCTCGGACTCAAGCCTATAGGGAAACTAAATACAAAAAAATTTTTGGACAGAACCAAGGCATTGCATGGTGCTCGGACTCAAGCCTATGGGGAAACCAAATACAAAAAAAGTTTTGGACAGAACCAAGGCATTGCATGGTCCTCGGATTCAAGCCTATGGGGAAACCAAATACAAAAAATTTTTGGACAGAACCAAGGCATTGCATGGTCCTCGGACTCAAGCCTATGGGGAAACCAAATACAAAAAAAAGTTTTGGACAAATCCAAGGCATTGCATGGACCTCGGACTCAAGCCTATGGGTAAACCAAATACAAAAAAAAAAATTTTGGACAGAACCAAGGCATTGCATGGTCCTCGGACTCAAGCCTATGGGGAAACCAAATACAAATAAAAGTTTTGGACAGAACCAAGGCATTGCATGGTCCTCGGACTCAAGCCTATGGGGAAACCAAATACAAAAAAAAGTTTTGGACAGAACCAAGGCATTGCATGGTCCTCAGACTCAAGCCTATGGGGAAACCAAATACAAATAAAAGTTTTGGACAGAACCAAGGCATTGCATGGTCCTCGGACTCAAGCCTATGGGGAAACCAAATACAAAAAAAAAATTTTGGACAGAACCAAGGCATTGCATGGTCCTTGGACTCAAGCCTATTGGAAAACCAAATACAAATAAAAGTTTTGGACAGAACCAAGGCATTGCATGGTCCTCGGACTCAAGCCTATGGGGAAACCAAATACAAAAAAAAGTTTTGGACAGAACCAAGGCATTGCATGGTCCTCGGACTCAAGCCTATGGGGAAACCAAATACAAAAAATTTTTGGACAGAACCAAGGCATTGCATGGTCCTCGGACTCAAGCCTATGGGGAAACCAAATACAAAAAAAGTTTTGGCCAGAACCAAGTTATTGCATGGTCCACGGACTCAAGCCTATAGGGAAACCAAATACAAAAAATTTTTGGACAGAACCAAGGCATTGCATGGTTCTCGGACTCAAGCCTATGGGGAAACCAAATACAAAAAAAAGTTTTGGATAGAACCAAGGCATTGCATGGTCCTCGGACTCAAGCCTATGGGGAAACCAAATACAAAAAAAAGTTTTGGACAGAACCAAGGCATTGCATGGTCCTCGGACTCAAGCCTATGGGGAAACCAAATACAAAAAATTTTTGGACAGAACCAAGGCATTGCATGGTCCTCGGACTCAAGCCTATGGGGAAACCAAATACAAAAAAAAGTTTTGGACAGAACCAAGGCATTGCATGGTCCTCGGACTCAAGCCTATGGGGAAACCAAATACAAAAAAAAAAATTTGGACAGAACCAAGGCATTGGATGGTCCTCGGACTCAAGCCTATGGGGAAACCAAATACAGAAAAAAGTTTTGGACAGAACCAAGGCATTGCATGGTCCTCGGACTCAAGCCTACGGGGAAACCAAATACAAAAAAAGTTTTGGACAGAACCAAGGCATTGCATGGTCCTCGGACTGAAGACTATGGGGAAACCAAATAAAAAAATTTTTGGACAGAACCAAGGCATTGCATGGTCCTCGGACTCAAGCCTATGGGGAAACCAAATAGAAATAAAAGTTTTGGACAGAACCAAGGCATTGCATGGTCCTCGGACTCAAGCCTATGGGGAAACCAAATACAAAAAAAAAAAATTTGGACAGAACCAAGGCATTGCATGGTCCTCGGACTCAAGCCTATGGGGAAACCAAATACAAAAAAAGTTTTGGACAGAACCAAGGCATTGCATGGTCCTCGGACTCAAGCCTTTGGGGATACCAAATACAAAAAAAGTTGTGGACAGAACCAAGGCATTGCATGGTCCTCGGACTCAAGCCTATGGGGAAACCAAAAACAAAAAAAAGTTTTGGACAGAACCAAGGCATTGCATGGTCCTCGGACTCAAGCCTATGGGGAAACCAAATACAAAAAAAAAAATTTTGGACAGAACCAAGGCATTGCATGGTCCTCGGACTCAAGCCTATGGGGAAACCAAATACAAATAAAAGTTTTGGACAGAACCAAGGCATTGCATGGTCCTCGGACTCAAGCCTATGGGGAAACCAAATACAAAAAAAAGTTTTGGACAGAACCAAGGCATTGCATGGTCCTCGGACTCAAGCATATGGGGAAACCAAATACAAAAATTTTTTGGACAGAACCAAGGCATTGCATGGTCCTCGGACTAAAGCCTATGGGGAAACCAAATCCAAAAAAAGTTTTTGACAGAACCAAGGCATTGCATGGTCCACGGACTCAAGCCTATGGGGAAACCAAATACAAAAAATTTTTGGACAGAACCAAGGCATTGCATGGTCCTCGGACTCAAGCCTATGGGGAAACCAAATACAAAAAAAAGTTTTGGACAGAACCAAGTCATTGCATGGTCCTCGGACTCAAGCCTATGGGGAAACCAAATACAAAAAAAGTTTTGGACAGAACCAAGGCATTGCATGGTGCTCGGACTCAAGCCTATGGGGAAACCAAATACAAAAAAAAGTTTTCGACAGAACCAAGGCATTGCATGGTCCTCGGACTCAAGCCTATAGGGAAACTAAATACAAAAAAATTTTTGGACAGAACCAAGGCATTGCATGGTGCTCGGACTCAAGCCTATGGGGAAACCAAATACAAAAAAAGTTTTGGACAGAACCAAGGCATTGCATGGTCCTCGGATTCAAGCCTATGGGGAAACCAAATACAAAAAATTTTTGGACAGAACCAAGGCATTGCATGGTCCTCGGACTCAAGCCTATGGGGAAACCAAATACAAAAAAAAGTTTTGGACAAATCCAAGGCATTGCATGGACCTCGGACTCAAGCCTATGGGTAAACCAAATACAAAAAAAAAAATTTTGGACAGAACCAAGGCATTGCATGGTCCTCAGACTCAAGCCTATGGGGAAACCAAATACAAATAAAAGTTTTGGACAGAACCAAGGCATTGCATGGTCCTCGGACTCAAGCCTATGGGGAAACCAAATACAAAAAAAAGTTTTGGACAGAACCAAGGCATTGCATGGTCCTCGGACTCAAGCCTATGGGGAAACCAAATACAAAAAAAAAACTTTTGGACAGAACCAAGGCATTGTATGGTCCTCGGACTCAAGCCCATGGGGAAACCAAATACAGAAAAACGTTTTGGACAGAACCAAGGCATTGCATGGTCCTCGGACTCAAGCCTATGGGGAAACCAAATACAAAAAAAAAAATTTTGGACAGAACCAAGGCATTGCATGGTCCTCGGACTCAAGCCTATGGGGAAACCAAATACAAATAAAAGTTTTGGACAGAACCAAGGCATTGCATGGTCCTCGGACTCAAGCCTATGGGGAAACCAAATACAAAAAAAAGTTTTGGACAGAACCAAGGCATTGCATGGTCCTCGGACTCAAGCATATGGGGAAACCAAATACAAAAATTTTTTGGACAGAACCAAGGCATTGCATGGTCCTCGGACTAAAGCCTATGGGGAAACCAAATCCAAAAAAAGTTTTTGACAGAACCAAGGCATTGCATGGTCCACGGACTCAAGCCTATGGGGAAACCAAATACAAAAAATTTTTGGACAGAACCAAGGCATTGCATGGTCCTCGGACTCAAGCCTATGGGGAAACCAAATACAAAAAAAAGTTTTGGACAGAACCAAGTCATTGCATGGTCCTCGGACTCAAGCCTATGGGGAAACCAAATACAAAAAAAGTTTTGGACAGAACCAAGGCATTGCATGGTGCTCGGACTCAAGCCTATGGGGAAACCAAATACAAAAAAAAGTTTTGGACAGAACCAAGGCATTGCATGGTCCTCGGACTCAAGCCTATAGGGAAACTAAATACAAAAAAATTTTTGGACAGAACCAAGGCATTGCATGGTGCTCGGACTCAAGCCTATGGGGAAACCAAATACAAAAAAAGTTTTGGACAGAACCAAGGCATTGCATGGTCCTCGGATTCAAGCCTATGGGGAAACCAAATACAAAAAATTTTTGGACAGAACCAAGGCATTGCATGGTCCTCGGACTCAAGCCTATGGGGAAACCAAATACAAAAAAAAGTTTTGGACAAATCCAAGGCATTGCATGGACCTCGGACTCAAGCCTATGGGTAAACCAAATACAAAAAAAAAAATTTTGGACAGAACCAAGGCATTGCATGGTCCTCAGACTCAAGCCTATGGGGAAACCAAATACAAATAAAAGTTTTGGACAGAACCAAGGCATTGCATGGTCCTCGGACTCAAGCCTATGGGGAAACCAAATACAAAAAAAAGTTTTGGACAGAACCAAGGCATTGCATGGCCCTCGGACTCAAGCCTATGGGGAAACCAAATACAAAAAAAAAACTTTTGGACAGAACCAAGGCATTGTATGGTCCTCGGACTCAAGCCTATGGGGAAACCAAATACAGAAAAACGTTTTGGACAGAACCAAGGCATTGCATGGTCCTCGGACTCAAGCCTATGGGGAAACCAAATACAAAAAAAGTTTTGGACAGAACCAAGGCATTGCATGGTCCTCGGACTCAAGCCTATGGGGAAACCAAATACAAAAAATTTTTGGACAGAACCAAGGCATTGCATGGTCCTCGGACTCAAGCCTATGGGGAAACCAAATACAAAAAAAAGTTTTGGACAAATCCAAGGCATTGCATGGACCTCGGACTCAAGCCTATGGGTAAACCAAATACAAAAAAAAAAATTTTGGACAGAACCAAGGCATTGCATGGTCCTCAGACTCAAGCCTATGGGGAAACCAAATACAAATAAAAGTTTTGGACAGAACCAAGGCATTGCATGGTCCTCGGACTCAAGCCTATGGGGAAACCAAATACAAAAAAAAGTTTTGGACAGAACCAAGGCATTGCATGGTCCTCGGACTCAAGCCTATAGGGAAACCAAATACAAAAAATTTTTGGACAGAACCAAGGCATTGCATGGTCCTCGGACTCAAGCCTATGGGGAAACCAAATACAAAAAAAGTTTTGGACAGAACCAAGGCATTGCATGGTCCTCGGACTCAAGCCTATGGGGAAACCAAATACAAAAAATTTTTGGACAGAACCAAGGCATTGCATGGTCCTCGGACTCAAGCCTATGGGGAAACCAAATACAAAAAAAAGTTTTGGACAGAACCAAGGCATTGCATGGTCCTCGGACTCAAGCCTATGGGGAAACCAAATACAAAAAAAAAAAAATTTGGACAGAACCAAGGCATTGTATGGTCCTCGGACTCAAGCCTATGGGGAAACCAAATACAGAAAAAAGTTTTGGACAGAACCAAGGCATTGCATGGTCCTCGGACTCAAGCCTATGGGGAAACCAAATACAAAAAAAGTTTTGGACAGAACCAAGGCATTGCATGGTCCTCGGACTCAAGACTATGGGGAAACCAAATAAAAAAATTTTTGGACAGAACCAAGGCATTGCATGGTCCTCGGACTCAAGCCTATGGGGAAACCAAATAGAAATAAAAGTTTTGGACAGAACCAAGGCATTGCATGGTCCTCGGACTCAAGCCTATGGGGAAACCAAATACAAAAAAAAAAATTTTGGACAGAACCAAGGCATTGCATGGTCCTCGGACTCAAGCCTATGGGGAAACCAAATACAAAAAAAGTTTTGGACAGAACCAAGGCATTGCATGGTCCTCGGACTCAAGCCTATGGGGAAACCAAATACAAAAAAAGTTTTGGACAGAACCAAGGCATTGCATGGTCCTCGGACTCAAGCCTATGGGGAAACCAAATACAAAAAAAAGTTTTGGACAGAACCAAGGCATTGCATGGTCCTCGGACTCAAGCCTATGGGGAAACCAAATACAAAAAATTTTTGGACAGAACCAAGGCATTGCATGGTCCTCGGACTCAAGCCTATGGGGAAACCAAATACAAAAAAAAGTTTTGGACAAATCCAAGGCATTGCATGGACCTCGGACTCAAGCCTATGGGTAAACCAAATACAAAAAAAAAAATTTTGGACAGAACCAAGGCATTGCATGGTCCTCAGACTCAAGCCTATGGGGAAACCAAATACAAATAAAAGTTTTGGACAGAACCAAGGCATTGCATGGTCCTCGGACTCAAGCCTATGGGGAAACCAAATACAAAAAAAAGTTTTGGACAGAACCAAGGCATTGCATGGTCCTCGGACTCAAGCCTATGGGGAAACCAAATACAAAAAAAAACTTTTGGACAGAACCAAGGCATTGTATGGTCCTCGGACTCAAGCCTATGGGGAAACCAAATACAGAAAAACGTTCTGGACAGAACCAAGGCATTGCATGGTCCTCGAACTCAAGCCTATGGGGAAACCAAATACAAAAAAAGTTTTGGACAGAACCAAGGCATTGCATGGTCCTCGGACTCAAGCCTATGGGGAAACCAAATACAAAAAATTTTTGGACAGAACCAAGGCATTGCATGGTCCTCGGACTCAAGCCTATGGGGAAACCAAATACAAAAAAAAGTTTTGGACAGAACCAAGGCATTGCATGGTCCTCGGACTCAAGCCTATGGGGAAACCAAATACAAATAAAAGTTTTGGACAGAACCAAGGCATTGCATGGTCCTCGGACTCAAGCCTATGGGGAAACCAAATACAAAAAAAAAAATTTGGACAGAACCAAGGCATTGGATGGTCCTCGGACTCAAGCCTATGGGGAAACCAAATACAGAAAAAAGTTTTGGACAGAACCAAGGCATTGCATGGTCCTCGGACTCAAGCCTACGGGGAAACCAAATACAAAAAAAGTTTTGGACAGAACCAAGGCATTGCATGGTCCTCGGACTGAAGACTATGGGGAAACCAAATAAAAAAATTTTTGGACAGAACCAAGGCATTGCATGGTCCTCGGACTCAAGCCTATGGGGAAACCAAATAGAAATAAAAGTTTTGGACAGAACCAAGGCATTGCATGGTCCTCGGACTCAAGCCTATGGGGAAACCAAATACAAAAAAAAAAATTTTGGACAGAACCAAGGCATTGCATGGTCCTCGGACTCAAGCCTATGGGGAAACCAAATACAAAAAAAGTTTTGGACAGAACCAAGGCATTGCATGGTCCTCGGACTCAAGCCTTTGGGGATACCAAATACAAAAAAAGTTGTGGACAGAACCAAGGCATTGCATGGTCCTCGGACTCAAGCCTATGGGGAAACCAAAAACAAAAAAAAGTTTTGGACAGAACCAAGGCATTGCATGGTCCTCGGACTCAAGCCTATGGGGAAACCAAATACAAAAAAAAAAATTTTGGACAGAACCAAGGCATTGCATGGTCCTCGGACTCAAGCCTATGGGGAAACCAAATACAAATAAAAGTTTTGGACAGAACCAAGGCATTGCATGGTCCTCGGACTCAAGCCTATGGGGAAACCAAATACAAAAAAAAGTTTTGGACAGAACCAAGGCATTGCATGGTCCTCGGACTCAAGCATATGGGGAAACCAAATACAAAAAATTTTTGGACAGAACCAAGGCATTGCATGGTCCTCGGACTAAAGCCTATGGGGAAACCAAATCCAAAAAAAGTTTTTGACAGAACCAAGGCATTGCATGGTCCACGGACTCAAGCCTATGGGGAAACCAAATACAAAAAATTTTTGGACAGAACCAAGGCATTGCATGGTCCTCGGACTCAAGCCTATGGGGAAACCAAATACAAAAAAAAGTTTTGGACAGAACCAAGTCATTGCATGGTCCTCGGACTCAAGCCTATGGGGAAACCAAATACAAAAAAAGTTTTGGACAGAACCAAGGCATTGCATGGTGCTCGGACTCAAGCCTATGGGGAAACCAAATACAAAAAAAAGTTTTGGACAGAACCAAGGCATTGCATGGTCCTCGGACTCAAGCCTATAGGGAAACTAAATACAAAAAAATTTTTGGACAGAACCAAGGCATTGCATGGTGCTCGGACTCAAGCCTATGGGGAAACCAAATACAAAAAAAGTTTTGGACAGAACCAAGGCATTGCATGGTCCTCGGATTCAAGCCTATGGGGAAACCAAATACAAAAAATTTTTGGACAGAACCAAGGCATTGCATGGTCCTCGGACTCAAGCCTGTGGGGAAACCAAATACAAAAAAAAGTTTTGGACAAATCCAAGGCATTGCATGGACCTCGGACTCAAGCCTATGGGTAAACCAAATACAAAAAAAAAAATTTTGGACAGAACCAAGGCATTGCATGGTCCTCAGACTCAAGCCTATGGGGAAACCAAATACAAATAAAAGTTTTGGACAGAACCAAGGCATTGCATGGTCCTCGGACTCAAGCCTATGGGGAAACCAAATACAAAAAAAAGTTTTGGACAGAACCAAGGCATTGCATGGTCCTCGGACTCAAGCCTATAGGGAAACCAAATACAAAAAATTTTTGGACAGAACCAAGGCATTGCATGGTCCTCGGACTCAAGCCTATGGGGAAACCAAATACAAAAAAAGTTTTGGACAGAACCAAGGCATTGCATGGTCCTCGGACTCAAGCCTATGGGGAAACCAAATACAAAAAATTTTTGGACAGAACCAAGGCATTGCATGGTCCTCGGACTCAAGCCTATGGGGAAACCAAATACAAAAAAAAGTTTTGGACAGAACCAAGGCATTGCATGGTCCTCGGACTCAAGCCTATGGGGAAACCAAATACAAAAAAAAAAAATTTGGACAGAACCAAGGCATTGTATGGTCCTCGGACTCAAGCCTATGGGGAAACCAAATACAGAAAAAAGTTTTGGACAGAACCAAGGCATTGCATGGTCCTCGGACTCAAGCCTATGGGGAAACCAAATACAAAAAAAGTTTTGGACAGAACCAAGGCATTGCATGGTCCTCGGACTCAAGACTATGGGGAAACCAAATAAAAAAATTTTTGGACAGAACCAAGGCATTGCATGGTCCTCGGACTCAAGCCTATGGGGAAACCAAATAGAAATAAAAGTTTTGGACAGAACCAAGGCATTGCATGGTCCTCGGACTCAAGCCTATGGGGAAACCAAATACAAAAAAAAAAATTTTGGACAGAACCAAGGCATTGCATGGTCCTCGGACTCAAGCCTATGGGGAAACCAAATACAAAAAAAGTTTTGGACAGAACCAAGGCATTGCATGGTCCTCGGACTCAAGCCTATGGGGAAACCAAATACAAAAAAAGTTTTGGACAGAACCAAGGCATTGCATGGTCCTCGGACTCAAGCCTATGGGGAAACCAAATACAAATAAAAGTTTTGGACAGAACCAAGGCATTGCATGGTCCTCGGACTCAAGCCTATGGGGAAACCAAATACAAAAAATTTTTGGACAGAACCAAGGCATTGCATGGTCCTCGGACTCAAGCCTATGGGGAAACCAAATACAAAAAAAAGTTTTGGACAAATCCAAGGCATTGCATGGACCTCGGACTCAAGCCTATGGGTAAACCAAATACAAAAAAAAAAATTTTGGACAGAACCAAGGCATTGCATGGTCCTCAGACTCAAGCCTATGGGGAAACCAAATACAAATAAAAGTTTTGGACAGAACCAAGGCATTGCATGGTCCTCGGACTCAAGCCTATGGGGAAACCAAATACAAAAAAAAGTTTTGGACAGAACCAAGGCATTGCATGGTCCTCGGACTCAAGCCTATGGGGAAACCAAATACAAAAAAAAACTTTTGGACAGAACCAAGGCATTGTATGGTCCTCGGACTCAAGCCTATGGGGAAACCAAATACAGAAAAACGTTTTGGACAGAACCAAGGCATTGCATGGTCCTCGAACTCAAGCCTATGGGGAAACCAAATACAAAAAAAGTTTTGGACAGAACCAAGGCATTGCATGGTCCTCGGACTCAAGCCTATGGGGAAACCAAATACAAAAAATTTTTGGACAGAACCAAGTCATTGCATGGTCCTCGGACTCAAGCCTATGGGGAAACCAAATACAAAAAAAAGTTTTGGACAGAACCAAGGCATTGCATGGTCCTCGGACTCAAGCCTATGGGGAAACCAAATACAAATAAAAGTTTTGGACAGAACCAAGGCATTGCATGGTCCTCGGACTCAAGCCTATGGGGAAACCAAATACAAAAAAAAAAATTTGGACAGAACCAAGGCATTGGATGGTCCTCGGACTCAAGCCTATGGGGAAACCAAATACAGAAAAAAGTTTTGGACAGAACCAAGGCATTGCATGGTCCTCGGACTCAAGCCTACGGGGAAACCAAATACAAAAAAAGTTTTGGACAGAACCAAGGCATTGCATGGTCCTCGGACTGAAGACTATGGGGAAACCAAATAAAAAAATTTTTGGACAGAACCAAGGCATTGCATGGTCCTCGGACTCAAGCCTATGGGGAAACCAAATAGAAATAAAAGTTTTGGACAGAACCAAGGCATTGCATGGTCCTCGGACTCAAGCCTATGGGGAAACCAAATACAAAAAAAAAAATTTTGGACAGAACCAAGGCATTGCATGGTCCTCGGACTCAAGCCTATGGGGAAACCAAATACAAAAAAAGTTTTGGACAGAACCAAGGCATTGCATGGTCCTCGGACTCAAGCCTTTGGGGATACCAAATACAAAAAAAGTTGTGGACAGAACCAAGGCATTGCATGGTCCTCGGACTCAAGCCTATGGGGAAACCAAAAACAAAAAAAAGTTTTGGACAGAACCAAGGCATTGCATGGTCCTCGGACTCAAGCCTATGGGGAAACCAAATACAAAAAAAAAAATTTTGGACAGAACCAAGGCATTGCATGGTCCTCGGACTCAAGCCTATGGGGAAACCAAATACAAATAAAAGTTTTGGACAGAACCAAGGCATTGCATGGTCCTCGGACTCAAGCCTATGGGGAAACCAAATACAAAAAAAAGTTTTGGACAGAACCAAGGCATTGCATGGTCCTCGGACTCAAGCATATGGGGAAACCAAATACAAAAATTTTTTGGACAGAACCAAGGCATTGCATGGTCCTCGGACTAAAGCCTATGGGGAAACCAAATCCAAAAAAAGTTTTTGACAGAACCAAGGCATTGCATGGTCCACGGACTCAAGCCTATGGGGAAACCAAATACAAAAAATTTTTGGACAGAACCAAGGCATTGCATGGTCCTCGGACTCAAGCCTATGGGGAAACCAAATACAAAAAAAAGTTTTGGACAGAACCAAGTCATTGCATGGTCCTCGGACTCAAGCCTATGGGGAAACCAAATACAAAAAAAGTTTTGGACAGAACCAAGGCATTGCATGGTGCTCGGACTCAAGCCTATGGGGAAACCAAATACAAAAAAAAGTTTTGGACAGAACCAAGGCATTGCATGGTCCTCGGACTCAAGCCTATAGGGAAACTAAATACAAAAAAATTTTTGGACAGAACCAAGGCATTGCATGGTGCTCGGACTCAAGCCTATGGGGAAACCAAATACAAAAAAAGTTTTGGACAGAACCAAGGCATTGCATGGTCCTCGGATTCAAGCCTATGGGGAAACCAAATACAAAAAATTTTTGGACAGAACCAAGGCATTGCATGGTCCTCGGACTCAAGCCTGTGGGGAAACCAAATACAAAAAAAAGTTTTGGACAAATCCAAGGCATTGCATGGACCTCGGACTCAAGCCTATGGGTAAACCAAATACAAAAAAAAAAATTTTGGACAGAACCAAGGCATTGCATGGTCCTCAGACTCAAGCCTATGGGGAAACCAAATACAAATAAAAGTTTTGGACAGAACCAAGGCATTGCATGGTCCTCGGACTCAAGCCTATGGGGAAACCAAATACAAAAAAAAGTTTTGGACAGAACCAAGGCATTGCATGGTCCTCGGACTCAAGCCTATGGGGAAACCAAATACAAAAAAAAAACTTTTGGACAGAACCAAGGCATTGTATGGTCCTCGGACTCAAGCCTATGGGGAAACCAAATACAGAAAAACGTTTTGGACAGAACCAAGGCATTGCATGGTCCTCGGACTCAAGCCTATGGGGAAACCAAATACAAAAAAAGTTTTGGACAGAACCAAGGCATTGCATGGTCCTCGGACTCAAGCCTATGGGGAAACCAAATACAAAAAATTTTTGGACAGAACCAAGGCATTGCATGGTCCTCGGACTCAAGCCTATGGGGAAACCAAAAACAAAAAAAAGTTTTGGACAAATCCAAGGCATTGCATGGACCTCGGACTCAAGCCTATGGGTAAACCAAATACAAAAAAAAAAATTTTGGACAGAACCAAGGCATTGCATGGTCCTCAGACTCAAGCCTATGGGGAAACCAAATACAAATAAAAGTTTTGGACAGAACCAAGGCATTGCATGGTCCTCGGACTCAAGCCTATGGGGAAACCAAATACAAAAAAAAGTTTTGGACAGAACCAAGGCATTGCATGGTCCTCGGACTCAAGCCTATAGGGAAACCAAATACAAAAAATTTTTGGACAGAACCAAGGCATTGCATGGTCCTCGGACTCAAGCCTATGGGGAAACCAAATACAAAAAAAGTTTTGGACAGAACCAAGGCATTGCATGGTCCTCGGACTCAAGCCTATGGGGAAACCAAATACAAAAAATTTTTGGACAGAACCAAGGCATTGCATGGTCCTCGGACTCAAGCCTATGGGGAAACCAAATACAAAAAAAAGTTTTGGACAGAACCAAGGCATTGCATGGTCCTCGGACTCAAGCCTATGGGGAAACCAAATACAAAAAAAAAAAATTTGGACAGAACCAAGGCATTGTATGGTCCTCGGACTCAAGCCTATGGGGAAACCAAATACAGAAAAAAGTTTTGGACAGAACCAAGGCATTGCATGGTCCTCGGACTCAAGCCTATGGGGAAACCAAATACAAAAAAAGTTTTGGACAGAACCAAGGCATTGCATGGTCCTCGGACTCAAGACTATGGGGAAACCAAATAAAAAAATTTTTGGACAGAACCAAGGCATTGCATGGTCCTCGGACTCAAGCCTATGGGGAAACCAAATAGAAATAAAAGTTTTGGACAGAACCAAGGCATTGCATGGTCCTCGGACTCAAGCCTATGGGGAAACCAAATACAAAAAAAAAAATTTTGGACAGAACCAAGGCATTGCATGGTCCTCGGACTCAAGCCTATGGGGAAACCAAATACAAAAAAAGTTTTGGACAGAACCAAGGCATTGCATGGTCCTCGGACTCAAGCCTATGGGGAAACCAAATACAAAAAAAGTTTTGGACAGAACCAAGGCATTGCATGGTCCTCGGACTCAAGCCTATGGGGAAACCAAATACAAATAAAAGTTTTGGACAGAACCAAGGCATTGCATGGTCCTCGGACTCAAGCCTATGGGGAAACCAAATACAAAAAATTTTTGGACAGAACCAAGGCATTGCATGGTCCTCGGACTCAAGCCTATGGGGAAACCAAATACAAAAAAAAGTTTTGGACAAATCCAAGGCATTGCATGGACCTCGCACTCAAGCCTATGGGTAAACCAAATACAAAAAAAAAAATTTTGGACAGAACCAAGGCATTGCATGGTCCTCAGACTCAAGCCTATGGGGAAACCAAATACAAATAAAAGTTTTGGACAGAACCAAGGCATTGCATGGTCCTCGGACTCAAGCCTATGGGGAAACCAAATACAAAAAAAAGTTTTGGACAGAACCAAGGCATTGCATGGTCCTCGGACTCAAGCCTATGGGGAAACCAAATACAAAAAAAAACTTTTGGACAGAACCAAGGCATTGTATGGTCCTCGGACTCAAGCCTATGGGGAAACCAAATACAGAAAAACGTTTTGGACAGAACCAAGGCATTGCATGGTCCTCGAACTCAAGCCTATGGGGAAACCAAATACAAAAAAAGTTTTGGACAGAACCAAGGCATTGCATGGTCCTCGGACTCAAGCCTATGGGGAAACCAAATACAAAAAATTTTTGGACAGAACCAAGGCATTGCATGGTCCTCGGACTCAAGCCTATGGGGAAACCAAATACAAAAAAAAGTTTTGGACAGAACCAAGGCATTGCATGGTCCTCGGACTCAAGCCTATGGGGAAACCAAATACAAATAAAAGTTTTGGACAGAACCAAGGCATTGCATGGTCCTCGGACTCAAGCCTATGGGGAAACCAAATACAAAAAAAAGTTTTTGACAGAACCAAGGCATTGCATGGTCCTCGGACTCAAGCCTATAGGGAAACCAAATACAAAAAATTTTTGGACAGAACCAAGGCATTGCATGGTCCTCGGACTCAAGCCTATGGGGAAACCAAATACAAAAAAAAACTTTTGGACAGAACCAAGGCATTGTATGGTCCTCGGACTCAAGCCTATGGGGAAACCAAATACAGAAAAACGTTTTGGACAGAACCAA
Source organism: Quercus robur (assembly GCF_932294415.1). Taxonomy (NCBI): domain Eukaryota; kingdom Viridiplantae; phylum Streptophyta; class Magnoliopsida; order Fagales; family Fagaceae; genus Quercus; species Quercus robur. Next base: position 36,357,164 of record NC_065539.1, on the reverse strand, counting down.
GGCATTGCATGGTCCTCGAACTCAAGCCTATGGGGAAACCAAATACAAAAAAAGTTTTGGACAGAACCAAGGCATTGCATGGTCCTCGGACTCAAGCCTATGGGGAAACCAAATACAAAAAATTTTTGGACAGAACCAAGGCATTGCATGGTCCTCGGACTCAAGCCTATGGGGAAACCAAATACAAAAAAAAGTTTTGGACAGAACCAAGGCATTGCATGGTCCTCGGACTCAAGCCTATGGGGAAACCAAATACAAAAAAAAAAAATTTGGACAGAACCAAGGCATTGTATGGTCCTCGGACTCAAGCCTATGGGGAAACCAAATACAGAAAAAAGTTTTGGACAGAACCAAGGCATTGCATGGTCCTCGGACTCAAGCCTATGGGGAAACCAAATACAAAAAAAGTTTTGGACAGAACCAAGGCATTGCATGGTCCTCGGACTCAAGACTATGGGGAAACCAAATAAAAAAATTTTTGGACAGAACCAAGGCATTGCATGGTCCTCGGACTCAAGCCTATGGGGAAACCAAATAGAAATAAAAGTTTTGGACAGAACCAAGGCATTGCATGGTCCTCGGACTCAAGCCTATGGGGAAACCAAATACAAAAAAAAAAATTTTGGACAGACCCAAGGCATTGCATGGTCCTCGGACTCAAGCCTATGGGGAAACCAAATACAAAAAAAGTTTTGGACAGAACCAAGGCATTGCATGGTCCTCGGACTCAAGCCTATGGGGAAACCAAATACAAAAAAAGTTTTGGACAGAACCAAGGCATTGCATGGTCCTCGGACTCAAGCCTATGGGGAAACCAAATACAAATAAAAGTTTTGGACAGAACCAAGGCATTGCATGGTCCTCGGACTCAAGCCTATGGGGAAACCAAATACAAAAAATTTTTGGACAGAACCAAGGCATTGCATGGTCCTCGGACTCAAGCCTATGGGGAAACCAAATACAAAAAAAAGTTTTGGACAAATCCAAGGCATTGCATGGACCTCGGACTCAAGCCTATGGGTAAACCAAATACAAAAAAAAAAATTTTGGACAGAACCAAGGCATTGCATGGTCCTCAGACTCAAGCCTATGGGGAAACCAAATACAAATAAAAGTTTTGGACAGAACCAAGGCATTGCATGGTCCTCGGACTCAAGCCTATGGGGAAACCAAATACAAAAAAAAGTTTTGGACAGAACCAAGGCATTGCATGGTCCTCGGACTCAAGCCTATGGGGAAACCAAATACAAAAAAAAACTTTTGGACAGAACCAAGGCATTGTATGGTCCTCGGACTCAAGCCTATAGGGAAACCAAATACAGAAAAACGTTTTGGACAGAACCAAGGCATTGCATGGTCCTCGAACTCAAGCCTATGGGGAAACCAAATACAAAAAAAGTTTTGGACAGAACCAAGGCATTGCATGGTCCTCGGACTCAAGCCTATGGGGAAACCAAATACAAAACATTTTTGGACAGAACCAAGGCATTGCATGGTCCTCGGACTCAAGCCTATGGGGAAACCAAATACAAAAAAAAGTTTTGGACAAATCCAAGGCATTGCATGGACCTCGGACTCAAGCCTATGGGTAAACCAAATACAAAAAAAAAAATTTTGGACAGAACCAAGGCATTGCATGGTCCTCGGACTCAAGCCTATGGGGAAACCAAATACAAATAAAAGTTTTGGACAGAACCAAGGCATTGCATGGTCCTCGGACTCAAGCCTATGGGGAAACCAAATACAAAAAAAAGTTTTGGACAGAACCAAGGCATTGCATGGTCCTCGGACTCAAGCCTATAGGGAAACCAAATACAAAAAATTTTTGGACAGAACCAAGGCATTGCATGGTCCTCGGACTCAAGCCTATGGGGAAACCAAATACAAAAAAAGTTTTGGACAGAACCAAGGCATTGCATGGTCCTCGGACTCAAGCCTATGGGGAAACCAAATACAAAAAATTTTTGGACAGAACCAAGGCATTGCATGGTCCTCGGACTCAAGCCTATGGGGAAACCAAATACAAAAAAAAGTTTTGGACAGAACCAAGGCATTGCATAGTCCTCGGACTCAAGCCTATGGGGAAACCAAATACAAAAAAAAAAATTTGGACAGAACCAAGGCATTGTATGGTCCTCGGACTCAAGCCTATGGGGAAACCAAATACAGAAAAAAGTTTTGGACAGAACCAAGGCATTGCATGGTCCTCGGACTCAAGCCTATGGGGAAACCAAATACAAAAAAAGTTTTGGACAGAACCAAGGCATTGCATGGTCCTCGGACTCAAGCCTTTGGGGATACCAAATACAAAAAAAGTTTTGGACAGAACCAAGGCATTGCATGGTCCTCGGACTCAAGCCTATGGGGAAACCAAATACAAAAAAAAGTTTTGGACAGAACCAAGGCATTGCATGGTCCTCGGACTCAAGCCTATGGGGAAACCAAATACAAAAAATTTTTGGACAGAACCAAGGCATTGCATGGTCCTCGGACTAAAGCCTATGGGGAAACCAAATCCAAAAAAAGTTTTTGACAGAACCAAGGCATTGCATGGTCCACGGACTCAAGCCTATGGGGAAACCAAATACAAAAAATTTTTGGACAGAACCAAGGCATTGCATGGTCCTCGGACTCAAGCCTATGGGGAAACCAAATACAAAAAAAAAGTTTTGGATAGAACCAAGGCATTGCATGGTCCTCGGACTCAAGCCTATGGGGAAACCAAATACAAAAAAAAGTTTTGGGCAGAACCAAGGCATTGCATGGTCCTCGGACTCAAGCCTATGGGGAAACCAAATACAAAAAAAGTTTTGGACAGAACCAAGGCATTGCATGGTCCTCGGACTCAAGCCTATGGGGAAACCAAATACAAAAAAAAAATTTTGGACAGAACCAAGGCATTGTATGGTCCTCGGACTCAAGCCTATGGGGAAACCAAATACAGAAAAAAGTTTTGGACAGAACCAAGGCATTGCATGGTCCTCGGACTCAAGCCTATGGGGAAACCAAATACAAAAAAAGTTTTGGACAGAACCAAGGCATTGCATGGTCCTCGGACTCAAGCCTATGGGGAAACCAAATACAAAAAATTTTTGGACAGAACCAAGGCATTGCATGGTCCTCGGACTCAAGCCTATGGGTAAACCAAATACAAAAAAAAAAAAAATTTGGACAGAACCAAGGCATTGCATGGTCCTCGGACTCAAGCCTATGGGGAAACCAAATACAAATAAAATTTTTGGACAGAACCAAGGCATTGCATGGTCCTCGGACTCAAGCCTATGGGGAAACAAATACAAAAAAAGTTTTGGACAGAACCAAGGCATTGCATGGTCCTCGGACTCAAGCCTGTGGGGAAACCAAATACAAAAAAATTTTGGACAGAACCAAGGCATTGCATGGTCCTCCGACTCAAGCCTATGGGGAAACCAAATACAAAAAAAAGTTTTGGACAAATCCAAGGCATTGCATGGACCTCGGACTCAAGCCTATGGGTAAACCAAATACAAAAAAAAAAATTTTGGACAGAACCAAGGCATTGCATGGTCCTCAGACTCAAGCCTATGGGGAAACCAAATACAAATAAAAGTTTTGGACAGAACCAAGGCATTGCATGGTCCTCGGACTCAAGCCTATGGGGAAACCAAATACAAAAAAAAAATTTTGGACAGAACCAAGGCATTGCATGGTCCTTGGACTCAAGCCTATTGGAAAACCAAATACAAATAAAAGTTTTGGACAGAAACAAGGCATTGCATGGTCCTCGGACTCAAGCCTATGGGGAAACCAAATACAAAAAAAAGTTTTGGACAGAACCAAGGCATTGCATGGTCCTCGGACTCAAGCCTATGGGGAAACCAAATACAAAAAATTTTTGGACAGAACCAAGGCATTGCATGGTCCTCGGACTCAAGCCTATGGGGAAACCAAATACAAAAAAAGTTTTGGACAGAACCAAGTTATTGCATGGTCCACGGACTCAAGCCTATAGGGAAACCAAATACAAAAAATTTTTGGACAGAACCAAGGCATTGCATGGTTCTCGGACTCAAGCCTATGGGGAAACCAAATACAAAAAAAAGTTTTGGATAGAACCAAGGCATTGCATGGTCCTCGGACTCAAGCCTATGGGGAAACCAAATACAAAAAAAAGTTTTGGACAGAACCAAGGCATTGCATGGTCCTCGGACTCAAGCCTATGGGGAAACCAAATACAAAAAAAAATTTTGGACAGAACCGAGGCATTGTATGGTCCTCGGACTCAAGCCTATGGGGAAACCAAATACAGAAAAACGTTTTGGACAGAACCAAGGCATTGCATGGTCCTCGGACTCAAGCCTATGGGGAAACCAAATACAAAAAAAGTTTTGGACAGAACCAAGGCATTGCATCGTCCTCGGACTCAAGCCTATGGGGAAACCAAATACAAAAAATTTTTGGACAGAACCAAGGCATTGCATCGTCCTCGGACTCAAGCCTATGGGGAAACCAAATACAAAAAAAAGTTTTGGACAAATCCAAGGCATTGCATGGACCTCGGACTCAAGCCTATGGGTAAACCAAATACAAAAAAAAAAATTTTGGACAGAACCAAGGCATTGCATGGTCCTCAGACTCAAGCCTATGGGGAAACCAAATACAAATAAAAGTTTTGGACAGAACCAAGGCATTGCATGGTCCTCAGACTCAAGCCTATGGGGAAACCAAATACAAATAAAAGTTTTGGACAGAACCAAGGCATTGCATGGTCCTCGGACTCAAGCCTATGGGGAAACCAAATACAAAAAAAAAATTTTGGACAGAACCAAGGCATTGCATGGTCCTTGGACTCATGCCTATGGGAAAACCAAATACAAATAAAAGTTTTGGACAGAACCAAGGCATTGCATGGTCCTCGGACTCAAGCCTATGGGGAAACCAAATACAAAAAAAAGTTTTGGACAGAACCAGGGCATTGCATGGTCCTCGGACTCAAGCCTATGGGGAAACCAAATACAAAAAATTTTTGGACAGAACCAAGGCATTGCATGGTCCTCGGACTCAAGCCTATGGGGAAACCAAATAGAAAAAAAGTTTTGGATAGAACCAAGGCATTGCATGGTCCACGGACTCAAGCCTATGGGGAAACCAAATACAAAAAATTTTTGGACAGAACCAAGGCATTGCATGGTCCTCGGACTCAAGCCTATGGGGAAACCAAATACAAAAAAAAGTTTTGGATAGAACCAAGGGATTGCATGGTCCTCGGACTCAAGACTATGGGGAAACCAAATACAAAAAAAAGTTTTGGACAGAACCAAGGCATTGCATGGTCCTCGGACTCAAGCCTATGGGGAAACCAAATACAAAAAAGTTTTGGACAGAACCAAGGCATTGCATGGTCCTCGGACTCAAGCCTTTGGGGATACCAAATACAAAAAAAGTTTTGGACAGAACCAAGGCATTGCATGGTCCTCGGACTCAAGCCAATGGGGAAACCAAATACAAAAAAAAGTTTTGGACAGAACCAAGGCATTGCATGGTCCTCGGACTCAAGCCTATGGGGAAACCAAATACAAAAAATTTTTGGACAGAACCAAGGCATTGCATGGTCCTCGGACTAAAGCCTATGGGGAAACCAAATCCAAAAAAAGTTTTTGACAGAACCAAGGCATTGCATGGTCCACGGACTCAAGCCTATGGGGAAACCAAATACAAAAAATTTTTGGACAGAACCAAGGCATTGCATGGTCCTCGGACTCAAGCCTATGGGGAAACCAAATACAAAAAAAAAGTTTTGGATAGAACCAAGGCATTGCATGGTCCTCGGACTCAAGCCTTTGGGGAAACCAAATACAAAAAAAAGTTTTGGACAGAACCAAGGCATTGCATGGTCCTCGGACTCAAGCCTATGGGGAAACCAAATACAAAAAAAGTTTTGGACAGAACCAAGGCATTGCATGGTCCTCGGACTCAAGCCTATGGGGAAACCAAATACAAAAAAAAAATTTTGGACAGAACCAAGGCATTGTATGGTCCTCGGACTCAAGCCTATGGGGAAACCAAATACAGAAAAAAGTTTTGGACAGAACCAAGGCATTGCATGGTCCTCGGACTCAAGCCTATGGGGAAACCAAATACAAAAAAAGTTTTGGACAGAACCAAGGCATTGCATGGTCCTCGGACTCAAGCCTATGGGGAAACCAAATACAAAAAATTTTTGGACAGAACCAAGGCATTGCATGGTCCTCGGACTCAAGCCTATGGGTAAACCAAATACAAAAAAAAAAAAAAATTTGGACAGAACCAAGGCATTGCATGGTCCTCGGACTCAAGCCTATGGGGAAACCAAATACAAATAAAATTTTTGGACAGAACCAAGGCATTGCATGGTCCTCGGACTCAAGCCTATGGGGAAACAAATACAAAAAAAGTTTTGGACAGAACCAAGGCATTGCATGGTCCTCGGACTCAAGCCTGTGGGGAAACCAAATACAAAAAAATTTTGGACAGAACCAAGGCATTGCATGGTCCTCCGACTCAAGCCTATGGGGAAACCAAATACAAAAAAAAGTTTTGGACAAATCCAAGGCATTGCATGGACCTCGGACTCAAGCCTATGGGTAAACCAAATACAAAAAAAAAAATTTTGGACAGAACCAAGGCATTGCATGGTCCTCAGACTCAAGCCTATGGGGAAACCAAATACAAATAAAAGTTTTGGACAGAACCAAGGCATTGCATGGTCCTCGGACTCAAGCCTATGGGGAAACCAAATACAAAAAAAAAATTTTGGACAGAACCAAGGCATTGCATGGTCCTTGGACTCAAGCCTATTGGAAAACCAAATACAAATAAAAGTTTTGGACAGAACCAAGGCATTGCATGGTCCTCGGACTCAAGCCTATGGGGAAACCAAATACAAAAAAAAGTTTTGGACAGAACCAAGGCATTGCATGGTCCTCGGACTCAAGCCTATGGGGAAACCAAATACAAAAAATTTTTGGACAGAACCAAGGCATTGCATGGTCCTCGGACTCAAGCCTATGGGGAAACCAAATACAAAAAAAGTTTTGGACAGAACCAAGTTATTGCATGGTCCACGGACTCAAGCCTATAGGGAAACCAAATACAAAAAATTTTTGGACAGAACCAAGGCATTGCATGGTTCTCGGACTCAAGCCTATGGGGAAACCAAATACAAAAAAAAGTTTTGGATAGAACCAAGGCATTGCATGGTCCTCGGACTCAAGCCTATGGGGAAACCAAATACAAAAAAAAGTTTTGGACAGAACCAAGGCATTGCATGGTCCTCGGACTCAAGCCTATGGGGAAACCAAATACAAAAAAAAATTTTGGACAGAACCGAGGCATTGTATGGTCCTCGGACTCAAGCCTATGGGGAAACCAAATACAGAAAAACGTTTTGGACAGAACCAAGGCATTGCATGGTCCTCGGACTCAAGCCTATGGGGAAACCAAATACAAAAAAAGTTTTGGACAGAACCAAGGCATTGCATCGTCCTCGGACTCAAGCCTATGGGGAAACCAAATACAAAAAATTTTTGGACAGAACCAAGGCATTGCATCGTCCTCGGACTCAAGCCTATGGGGAAACCAAATACAAAAAAAAGTTTTGGACAAATCCAAGGCATTGCATGGACCTCGGACTCAAGCCTATGGGTAAACCAAATACAAAAAAAAAAATTTTGGACAGAACCAAGGCATTGCATGGTCCTCAGACTCAAGCCTATGGGGAAACCAAATACAAATAAAAGTTTTGGACAGAACCAAGGCATTGCATGGTCCTCAGACTCAAGCCTATGGGGAAACCAAATACAAATAAAAGTTTTGGACAGAACCAAGGCATTGCATGGTCCTCGGACTCAAGCCTATGGGGAAACCAAATACAAAAAAAAAATTTTGGACAGAACCAAGGCATTGCATGGTCCTTGGACTCATGCCTATGGGAAAACCAAATACAAATAAAAGTTTTGGACAGAACCAAGGCATTGCATGGTCCTCGGACTCAAGCCTATGGGGAAACCAAATACAAAAAAAAGTTTTGGACAGAACCAGGGCATTGCATGGTCCTCGGACTCAAGCCTATGGGGAAACCAAATACAAAAAATTTTTGGACAGAACCAAGGCATTGCATGGTCCTCGGACTCAAGCCTATGGGGAAACCAAATAGAAAAAAAGTTTTGGATAGAACCAAGGCATTGCATGGTCCACGGACTCAAGCCTATGGGGAAACCAAATACAAAAAATTTTTGGACAGAACCAAGGCATTGCATGGTCCTCGGACTCAAGCCTATGGGGAAACCAAATACAAAAAAAAGTTTTGGATAGAACCAAGGGATTGCATGGTCCTCGGACTCAAGACTATGGGGAAACCAAATACAAAAAAAAGTTTTGGACAGAACCAAGGCATTGCATGGTCCTCGGACTCAAGCCTATGGGGAAACCAAATACAAAAAAGTTTTGGACAGAACCAAGGCATTGCATGGTCCTCGGACTCAAGCCTTTGGGGATACCAAATACAAAAAAAGTTTTGGACAGAACCAAGGCATTGCATGGTCCTCGGACTCAAGCCAATGGGGAAACCAAATACAAAAAAAAGTTTTGGACAGAACCAAGGCATTGCATGGTCCTCGGACTCAAGCCTATGGGGAAACCAAATACAAAAAATTTTTGGACAGAACCAAGGCATTGCATGGTCCTCGGACTAAAGCCTATGGGGAAACCAAATCCAAAAAAAGTTTTTGACAGAACCAAGGCATTGCATGGTCCACGGACTCAAGCCTATGGGGAAACCAAATACAAAAAATTTTTGGACAGAACCAAGGCATTGCATGGTCCTCGGACTCAAGCCTATGGGGAAACCAAATACAAAAAAAAAGTTTTGGATAGAACCAAGGCATTGCATGGTCCTCGGACTCAAGCCTATGGGGAAACCAAATAAAAAAAAAAGTTTTGGACAGAACCAAGGCATTGCATGGTCCTCGGACTCAAGCCTATGGGGAAACCAAATACAAAAAAAGTTTTGGACAGAACCAAGGCATTGCATGGTCCTCGGACTCAAGCCTATGGGGAAACCAAATACAAAAAAAAAATTTTGGACAGAACCAAGGCATTGTATGGTCCTCGGACTCAAGCCTATGGGGAAACCAAATACAGAAAAAAGTTTTGGACAGAACCAAGGCATTGCATGGTCCTCGGACTCAAGCCTATGGGGAAACCAAATACAAAAAAAGTTTTGGACAGAACCAAGGCATTGCATGGTCCTCGGACTCAAGCCTATGGGGAAACCAAATACAAAAAATTTTTGGACAGAACCAAGGCATTGCATGGTCCTCGGACTCAAGCCTATGGGTAAACCAAATACAAAAAAAAAAAAAATTTGGACAGAACCAAGGCATTGCATGGTCCTCGGACTCAAGCCTATGGGGAAACCAAATACAAATAAAATTTTTGGACAGAACCAAGGCATTGCATGGTCCTCGGACTCAAGCCTATGGGGAAACCAAATACAAAAAAAGTTTTGGACAGAACCAAGGCATTGCATGGTCCTCGGACTCAAGCCTGTGGGGAAACCAAATACAAAAAAATTTTGGACAGAACCAAGGCATTGCATGGTCCTCCGACTCAAGCCTATGGGGAAACCAAATACAAAAAAAAGTTTTGGACAAATCCAAGGCATTGCATGGACCTCGGACTCAAGCCTATGGGTAAACCAAATACAAAAAAAAAAATTTTGGACAGAACCAAGGCATTGCATGGTCCTCAGACTCAAGCCTATGGGGAAACCAAATACAAATAAAAGTTTTGGACAGAACCAAGGCATTGCATGGTCCTCGGACTCAAGCCTATGGGGAAACCAAATACAAAAAAAAAATTTTGGACAGAACCAAGGCATTGCATGGTCCTTGGACTCAAGCCTATTGGAAAACCAAATACAAATAAAAGTTTTGGACAGAACCAAGGCATTGCATGGTCCTCGGACTCAAGCCTATGGGGAAACCAAATACAAAAAAAAGTTTTGGACAGAACCAAGGCATTGCATGGTCCTCGGACTCAAGCCTATGGGGAAACCAAATACAAAAAATTTTTGGACAAAACCAAGGCATTGCATGGTGCTCGGACTCAAGCCTATGGGGAAACCAAATACAAAAAAAGTTTTGGACAGAACCAAGGCATTGCATGGTCCTCGGACTCAAGCCTATGGGGAAACCAAATACAAAAAAGTTTTGGACAGAACCAAGGCATTGCATGGTCCTCGGACTCAAGCCTTTGGGGATACCAAATACAAAAAAAGTTTTGGACAGAACCAAGGCATTGCATGGTCCTCGGACTCAAGCCAATGGGGAAACCAAATACAAAAAAAAGTTTTGGACAGAACCAAGGCATTGCATGGTCCTCGGACTCAAGCCTATGGGGAAACCAAATACAAAAAATTTTTGGACAGAACCAAGGCATTGCATGGTCCTCGGACTAAAGCCTATGGGGAAACCAAATCCAAAAAAAGTTTTTGACAGAACCAAGGCATTGCATGGTCCACGGACTCAAGCCTATGGGGAAACCAAATACAAAAAATTTTTGGACAGAACCAAGGCATTGCATGGTCCTCGGACTCAAGCCTATGGGGAAACCAAATACAAAAAAAAAGTTTTGGATAGAACCAAGGCATTGCATGGTCCTCGGACTCAAGCCTATGGGGAAACCAAATACAAAAAAAAGTTTTGGACAGAACCAAGGCATTGCATGGTCCTCGGACTCAAGCCTATGGGGAAACCAAATACAAAAAAAGTTTTGGACAGAACCAAGGCATTGCATGGTCCTCGGACTCAAGCCTATGGGGAAACCAAATACAAAAAAAAAATTTTGGACAGAACCAAGGCATTGTATGGTCCTCGGACTCAAGCCTATGGGGAAACCAAATACAGAAAAAAGTTTTGGACAGAACCAAGGCATTGCATGGTCCTCGGACTCAAGCCTATGGGGAAACCAAATACAAAAAAAGTTTTGGACAGAACCAAGGCATTGCATGGTCCTCGGACTCAAGCCTATGGGGAAACCAAATACAAAAAATTTTTGGACAGAACCAAGGCATTGCATGGTCCTCGGACTCAAGCCTATGGGTAAACCAAATACAAAAAAAAAAAAAATTTGGACAGAACCAAGGCATTGCATGGTCCTCGGACTCAAGCCTATGGGGAAACCAAATACAAATAAAATTTTTGGACAGAACCAAGGCATTGCATGGTCCTCGGACTCAAGCCTATGGGGAAACCAAATACAAAAAAATTTTTGGACAGAACCAAGGCATTGCATGGTCCTCGGACTCAAGCCTGTGGGGAAACCAAATACAAAAAAATTTTGGACAGAACCAAGGCATTGCATGGTCCTCCGACTCAAGCCTATGGGGAAACCAAATACAAAAAAAAGTTTTGGACAAATCCAAGGCATTGCATGGACCTCGGACTCAAGCCTATGGGTAAACCAAATACAAAAAAAAAAATTTTGGACAGAACCAAGGCATTGCATGGTCCTCAGACTCAAGCCTATGGGGAAACCAAATACAAATAAAAGTTTTGGACAGAACCAAGGCATTGCATGGTCCTCGGACTCAAGCCTATGGGGAAACCAAATACAAAAAAAAAATTTTGGACAGAACCAAGGCATTGCATGGTCCTTGGACTCAAGCCTATTGGAAAACCAAATACAAATAAAAGTTTTGGACAGAACCAAGGCATTGCATGGTCCTCGGACTCAAGCCTATGGGGAAACCAAATACAAAAAAAAGTTTTGGACAGAACCAAGGCATTGCATGGTCCTCGGACTCAAGCCTATGGGGAAACCAAATACAAAAAATTTTTGGACAGAACCAAGGCATTGCATGGTCCTCGGACTCAAGCCTATGGGGAAACCAAATACAAAAAAAGTTTTGGACAGAACCAAGTTATTGCATGGTCCACGGACTCAAGCCTATAGGGAAACCAAATACAAAAAATTTTTGGACAGAACCAAGGCATTGCATGGTTCTCGGACTCAAGCCTATGGGGAAACCAAATACAAAAAAAAGTTTTGGATAGAACCAAGGCATTGCATGGTCCTCGGACTCAAGCCTATGGGGAAACCAAATACAAAAAAAAGTTTTGGACAGAACCAAGGCATTGCATGGTCCTCGGACTCAAGCCTATGGGGAAACCAAATACAAAAAAAAATTTTGGACAGAACCGAGGCATTGTATGGTCCTCGGACTCAAGCCTATGGGGAAACCAAATACAGAAAAACGTTTTGGACAGAACCAAGGCATTGCATGGTCCTCGGACTCAAGCCTATGGGGAAACCAAATACAAAAAAAGTTTTGGACAGAACCAAGGCATTGCATCGTCCTCGGACTCAAGCCTATGGGGAAACCAAATACAAAAAATTTTTGGACAGAACCAAGGCATTGCATCGTCCTCGGACTCAAGCCTATGGGGAAACCAAATACAAAAAAAAGTTTTGGACAAATCCAAGGCATTGCATGGACCTCGGACTCAAGCCTATGGGTAAACCAAATACAAAAAAAAAAATTTTGGACAGAACCAAGGCATTGCATGGTCCTCAGACTCAAGCCTATGGGGAAACCAAATACAAATAAAAGTTTTGGACAGAACCAAGGCATTGCATGGTCCTCAGACTCAAGCCTATGGGGAAACCAAATACAAATAAAAGTTTTGGACAGAACCAAGGCATTGCATGGTCCTCGGACTCAAGCCTATGGGGAAACCAAATACAAAAAAAAAATTTTGGACAGAACCAAGGCATTGCATGGTCCTTGGACTCATGCCTATGGGAAAACCAAATACAAATAAAAGTTTTGGACAGAACCAAGGCATTGCATGGTCCTCGGACTCAAGCCTATGGGGAAACCAAATACAAAAAAAAGTTTTGGACAGAACCAGGGCATTGCATGGTCCTCGGACTCAAGCCTATGGGGAAACCAAATACAAAAAATTTTTGGACAGAACCACGGCATTGCATGGTCCTCGGACTCAAGCCTATGGGGAAACCAAATAGAAAAAAAGTTTTGGACAGAACCAAGGCATTGCATGGTCCACGGACTCAAGCCTATGGGGAAACCAAATACAAAAAATTTTTGGACAGAACCAAGGCATTGCATGGTCCTCGGACTCAAGCCTATGGGGAAACCAAATACAAAAAAAAGTTTTGGATAGAACCAAGGGATTGCATGGTCCTCGGACTCAAGACTATGGGGAAACCAAATACAAAAAAAAGTTTTGGACAGAACCAAGGCATTGCATGGTCCTCGGACTCAAGCCTATGGGGAAACCAAATACAAAAAAAGTTTTGGACAGAACCCAGGCATTGCATGGTGCTCGGACTCAAGCCTATAGGGAAACCAAATACAAAAATTTTTTGGACAGAACCAAGGCATTGGATGGTGCTCGGACTCAAGCCTATGGGGAAACCAAATACAAAAAAAGTTTGGGACAGAACCAAGGCATTGCATGGTCCTCGGACTCAAGCCTATGGGGAAACCAAATACAAAAAATTTTTGGACAGAACCAAGGCATAGCATGGTCCTCGGACTCAAGCCTATGGGGAAACCAAATACAAAAAAAAGTTTTGGACTGAACCAAGGCATTGCATGGTCCTCGGACTCAAGCCTATGGGGAAACCAAATACAAAAAATTTTTGGACAGAACCAAGGCATTGCATGGTCCTCGGACTCAAGCCTATGGGGAAACCAAATAGAAAAAAAGTTTTGGACAGAACCAAGGCATTGCATGGTCCACGGACTCAAGCCTATGGGGAAACCAAATACAAAAAATTTTTGGACAGAACCAAGGCATTGCATGGTCCTCGGACTCAAGCCTATGGGGAAACCAAATACAAAAAAAAGTTTTGGATAGAACCAAGGGATTGCATGGTCCTCGGACTCAAGACTATGGGGAAACCAAATACAAAAAAAAGTTTTGGACAGAACCAAGGCATTGCATGGTCCTCGGACTCAAGCCTATGGGGAAACCAAATACAAAAAAAGTTTTGGACAGAACCAAGGCATTGCATGGTGCTCGGACTCAAGCCTATAGGGAAACCAAATACAAAAATTTTTTGGACAGAACCAAGGCATTGGATGGTGCTCGGACTCAAGCCTATGGGGAAACCAAATACAAAAAAAGTTTGGGACAGAACCAAGGCATTGCATGGTCCTCGGACTCAAGCCTATGGGGAAACCAAATACAAAAAATTTTTGGACAGAACCAAGGCATAGCATGGTCCTCGGACTCAAGCCTATGGGGAAACCAAATACAAAAAAAAGTTTTGGACTGAACCAAGGCATTGCATGGTCCTCGGACTCAAGCCTATGGGGAAACCGAATACAAAAAAAAAATTTTGGACAGAACCAAGGCATTATATGGTCCTCGGACTCAAGCCTATGGGGAAAGAAAATACAGAAAAAAGTTTTGGACAGAACCAAGGCATTGCATGGTCCTCGGACTCAAGTCTATGGGGAAACCAAATACAAAAAAAAGTTTTGGACAGAACCAAGGCATTGCATGGTCCTCGGACTCAAGCCTATGGGTAAACCAAATACAAAAAAAAAAAATTTGGACAGAACCAAGGCATTGCATGGTCCTCGAACTCAAGCCTATGGGGAAACCAAATTCAAAAAAAAGTTTTGGACAGAACCAAGGCATTGCATGGTCCTCGGACTCAAGCCTATGGGGAAACCAAATACAAAAATAGTTTTGGACAGAACCAAGGCATTGCATGGTCCTCGGACTCAAGCCTATGGGGAAACCAAATAAAAAAAAAATTTTTGGACAGAACCAAGGCATTGCATGGTCCTCGGACTCAAGCCTATGGGGAAACCAAATACAAATAAAAGTTTTGGACAGAACCAAGGCATTGCATGGTCCTCATACTCAAGCCTATGGGGAAACCAAATACAAAAAAAAGTTTTGGACAGAACAAAGGCATTGCATGGTCCTCGGACTCAAGCCTATGGGGAAACCAAATACAAAAAAGTTTTGGACAGAACCAAGGCATTGCATGGTCCTCGGACCCAAGCCTATGGGGAAACCAAATACAAAAATAGTTTTGGACAGAACCAAGGCATTGCTTGGTCCTCGGACTCAAGCCTATGGGGAAAACAAATACAAAAAAGTTTTGGACAGAACCAAGGCATTGCATGGTCCTCGGACTCAAGCCTATGGGGAAACCAAATACAAAAATAGTTTTGGACAGAACCAAGGCATTGCAGGGTCCTCGGACTCAAGCCTATTGGGAAACCAAATACAAAAAATTTTTGGACAGAACCAAGGCATTGCGTGGTCCTCGGACTCAAGCCTATGGGGAAACCAAATACAAAAAAAAATTTTGGACAGAACCAAGGCATTGCATGGTCCTCGGACTCAAGCCTATGGGGAAACCAAATACAAAAAAAAGTTTTGGACAGAACCAAGGCATTGCATGGTCCTCGGACTCAAGCCTATGGGGAAATCAAATAAAAAAAAAGTTTTGGACAGAACCAAGGCATTGCATGGTGCTCGGACTCAAGCCTATGGGAAACCAAATACAAAAAAAAAATTTGGACAGAACCAAGGCATTGCATGGTCCTCGGACTCAGGCCAATGGGGAAACCAAATACAAAAAATTTTTAGACAGAACCAAGGTATTGCATGGTGCTCGGACTCAAGCTTATGGGGAAACCAAATACAAAAAAAGTTTTGGACAGAACCAAGGCATTGCATGGTCCGCGGACTCAAGCCTGTGGGGAAACCAAATACAAAAAATTTTTGGACAGAACCAAGGCATTGCATGGACCTCGGACTCAAGCCTCTGGGGAAACCAAATACAAAAAATTTTTGGACAGAAACAAGGCATTGCATGGTGCTCGGACTCAAGCCTATGTGGAAACCAAATACAAAAAAATTTTTGGACAGAACCAAGGCATTGTATGGTCCTCGGACTCAAGCCTATGGGGAAACCAAATACAAAAAATTTTTGGACAGAACCAAGGCATTGCATGGTCCTCGGACTCAAGCCTATGGGGAAACCAAATACAAAAAAAAGTTTTGGACAAAACCAAGGCATTGCATGGTCCTCGGACTCAAGCCTATGGGGAAACCAAATACAAAAAAAAAATTTTGGACAGAACCAAGGCATTGTATGGTCCTCGGACTCAAGCCTATGGGGAAACCAAATACAGAAAAAAGTTTTGGACAGAACCAAGGCATTGCATGGTCCTTGGACTCAAGCCTATGGGGAAATCAAATACAAAAAAAATTTTGGACAGAACCAAGGCATTGCATGGTCCTCGGACTCAAGCCTATGGGGAAACCAAATACAAAAAAAAGTTTTGGACAGCACCAAGGCATTGCATGGTCCTTGGACTCAAGCCTATGGGGAAATCAAATACAAAAAAAATTTTGGACAGAACCAAGGCATTGCATGGTCCTCGGACTCAAGCCTATGGGGAAACCAAATACAAAAAAAAGTTTTGGACAGCACCAAGGCATTGCATGGTCCTGGGACTCAAGCCTATGGGGAAATCAAATACAAAAAAAATTTTGGACAGAACCAAGGCATTGCATGGTCCTCGGACTCAAGCCTATGGGGAAACCAAATACAAAAAAAAGTTTTGGACAGCACCAAGGCATTGCATGGTCCTCGGACTCAAGCCTATGGGGAAACCAAATACAAAAAAAAGTTTTGGACAGAACCAAGGCATTGCATGGTGCTCGGACTCAAGCCTATGGGAAACCAAATACAAAAAAAAATTTTGGACAGAGCCAAGGCATTGCATGGTCCGCGGACTCAAGCCTGTGGGGAAACCAAATACAAAAAATTTTTGGACAGAACCAAGGCATTGCATGGTCCTCGGACTCAAGCCTCTGGGGAAACCAAATACAAAAAATTTTTGGACAGAAACAAGGCATTGCATGGTGCTCGGACTCAAGCCTATGGGGAAACCAAATACAAAAAAAGTTTTGGACAGAACCAAGGCATTGCGTGGTCCTCGGACTCAAGCCTATGGGGAAACCAAATACAAAAAATTTTTGGACAGAACCAAGGCATTGCATGGTCCTCGGACTCAAGCCTATGGGGAAACCAAATACAAAAAAAAGTTTTGGACAGAACCAAGGCATTGCATGGTCCTCGGACTCAAGCCTATGGGGAAACCAAATACAAAAAAAAAATTTTGGACAGAACCAAGGCATTGTATGGTCCTCGGACTCAAGCCTATGGGGAAACCAAATACAGAAAAAAGTTTTGGACAGAACCAAGGCATTGCATGGTCCTCGGACTCAAGCCTATGGGGAAACCAAATACAAAAAAGTTTTGGACAGAACCAAGGCATTGCATGGTCCTCGGACTCAAGCCTATGGGGAAACCAAATACAAAAATAGTTTTGGACAGAACCAAGGCATTGCATGGTCCTCGGACTCAAGCCTATGGGGAAACCAAATACAAAAAAAATTTTTGGACAGAACCAAGGCATTGCATGGTCCTCGGACTCAAGCCTATGGGGAAACCAAATACAAAAAAAAGTTTTGGACAGAATCAAGGCATTGCATGGTCCTCGGACTCAAGCCTATGGGGAAACCAAATACAAAAAAAAAAATTTTGGACAGAACCAAGGCATTGCATGGTCCTCGAACTCAAGCCTATGGGGAAACCAAATTCAAAAAAAAGTTTTGGACAGAACCAAGGCATTGCATGGTCCTCGGACTCAAGCCTATGGGGAAACCAAATAAAAAAAGTTTTGGACAGAACCAAGGCATTGCATGGTCCTCGGACTCAAGCCTATGGGGAAACCAAATACAAAAATAGTTTTGGACAGAACCAAGGCATTGCATGGTCCTCGGACTCAAGCCTATGGGGAAACCAAATACAAAAAAAATTTTTGGACAGAACCAAGGCATTGCATGGTCCTCGGACTCAAGCCTATGGGGAAACCAAATACAAATAAAAGTTTTGGACAGAACCAAGGCATTGCATGGTCCTCATACTCAAGCCTATGGGGAAACCAAATACAAAAAAAAGTTTTGGACAGAACCAAGGCATTGCATGGTCCTCGGACTCAAGCCTATGGGGAAACCAAATACAAAAAAGTTTTGGACAGAACCAAGGCATTGCATGGTCCTCGGACCCAAGCCTATGGGGAAACCAAATACAAAAATAGTTTTGGACAGAACCAAGGCATTGCTTGGTCCTCGGACTCAAGCCTATGGGGAAACCAAATACAAAAATAGTTTTGGACAGAACCAAGGCATTGCAGGGTCCTCGGACTCAAGCCTATGGGGAAACCAAATACAAAAATAGTTTTGGACAGAACCAAGGCATTGCTTGGTCCTCGGACTCAAGCCTATGGGGAAACCAAATACAAAAAATTTTTGGACAGAACCAAGGCATTGCATGGTCCTCGGACTCAAGCCTATGGGGAAACCAAATACAAAAAAAAATTTTGGACAGAACCAAGGCATTGCATGGTCCTCGGACTCAAGCCTATGGGGAAACCAAATACAAAAAAATGTTTTGGACAGAACCAAGGCATTGCATGGTCCTCGGACTCAAGCCTATGGGGAAATCAAATACAAAAAAAGTTTTGGACAGAACCAAGGCATTGCATGGTGCTCGGACTCAAGCCTATGGGAAACCAAATACAAAAAAAAAATTTGGACAGAACCAAGGCATTGCATGGTCCTCGGACTCAGGCCAATGGGGAAACCAAATACAAAAAATTTTTAGACAGAACCAAGGTATTGCATGGTGCTCGGACTCAAGCTTATGGGGAAACCAAATACAAAAAAAGTTTTGGACAGAACCAAGGCATTGCATGGTCCGCGGACTCAAGCCTGTGGGGAAACCAAATACAAAAAATTTTTGGACAGAACCAAGGCATTGCATGGACCTCGGACTCAAGCCTCTGGGGAAACCAAATACAAAAAATTTTTGGACAGAAACAAGGCATTGCATGGTGCTCGGACTCAAGCCTATGTGGAAACCAAATACAAAAAAAGTTTTGGACAGAACCAAGGCATTGTATGGTCCTCGGACTCAAGCCTATGGGGAAACCAAATACAAAAAATTTTTGGACAGAACCAAGGCATTGCATGGTCCTCGGACTCAAGCCTATGGGGAAACCAAATACAAAAAAAAGTTTTGGACAGAACCAAGGCATTGCATGGTCCTCGGACTCAAGCCTATGGGGAAACCAAATACAAAAAAAGTTTTGGACAGAACCAAGGCATTGCATGGTCCTCGGACTCAAGCCTATGGGGAAACCAAATACAAAAAAAATTTTTGGACAGAACCAAGGCATTGCATGGTCCTCGGACTCAAGCCTATGGGGAAACCAAATACAAAAAAAAGTTTTGGACAGAATCAAGGCATTGCATGGTCCTCGGACTCAAGCCTATGGGGAAACCAAATACAAAAAAAAAAATTTTGGACAGAACCAAGGCATTGCATGGTCCTCGAACTCAAGCCTATGGGGAAACCAAATTCAAAAAAAAGTTTTGGACAGAACCAAGGCATTGCATGGTCCTCGGACTCAAGCCTATGGGGAAACCAAATAAAAAAAGTTTTGGACAGAACCAAGGCATTGCATGGTCCTCGGACTCAAGCCTATGGGGAAACCAAATACAAAAATAGTTTTGGACAGAACCAAGGCATTGCATGGTCCTCGGACTCAAGCCTATGGGGAAACCAAATACAAAAAAAAGTTTTGGACAGAACCAAGGCATTGCATGGTCCTCGGACTCAAGCCTATGGGGAAACCAAATACAAATAAAAGTTTTGGACAGAACCAAGGCATTGCATGGTCCTCATACTCAAGCCTATGGGGAAACCAAATACAAAAAAAAGTTTTGGACAGAACCAAGGCATTGCATGGTCCTCGGACTCAAGCCTATGGGGAAACCAAATACAAAAAAGTTTTGGACAGAACCAAGGCATTGCATGGTCCTCGGACCCAAGCCTATGGGGAAACCAAATACAAAAATAGTTTTGGACAGAACCAAGGCATTGCTTGGTCCTCGGACTCAAGCCTATGGGGAAACCAAATACAAAAATAGTTTTGGACAGAACCAAGGCATTGCAGGGTCCTCGGACTCAAGCCTATGGGGAAACCAAATACAAAAATAGTTTTGGACAGAACCAAGGCATTGCTTGGTCCTCGGACTCAAGCCTATGGGGAAACCAAATACAAAAAAGTTTTGGACAGAACCAAGGCATTGCATGGTCCTCGGACTCAAGCCTATGGGGAAACCAAATACAAAAAAAAATTTTGGACAGAACCAAGGCATTGCATGGTCCTCGGACTCAAGCCTATGGGGAAACCAAATACAAAAAAATGTTTTGGACAGAACCAAGGCATTGCATGGTCCTCGGACTCAAGCCTATGGGGAAATCAAATACAAAAAAAGTTTTGGACAGAACCAAGGCATTGCATGGTGCTCGGACTCAAGCCTATGGGAAACCAAATACAAAAAAAAAATTTGGACAGAACCAAGGCATTGCATGGTCCTCGGACTCAGGCCAATGGGGAAACCAAATACAAAAAATTTTTAGACAGAACCAAGGTATTGCATGGTGCTCGGACTCAAGCTTATGGGGAAACCAAATACAAAAAAAGTTTTGGACAGAACCAAGGCATTGCATGGTCCGCGGACTCAAGCCTGTGGGGAATCCAAATACAAAAAATTTTTGGACAGAACCAAGGCATTGCATGGACCTCGGACTCAAGCCTCTGGGGAAACCAAATACAAAAAATTTTTGGACAGAAACAAGGCATTGCATGGTGCTCGGACTCAAGCCTATGTGGAAACCAAATACAAAAAAAGTTTTGGACAGAACCAAGGCATTGTATGGTCCTCGGACTCAAGCCTATGGGGAAACCAAATACAAAAAATTTTTGGACAGAACCAAGGCATTGCATGGTCCTCGGACTCAAGCCTATGGGGAAACCAAATACAAAAAAAAGTTTTGGACAGAACCAAGGCATTGCATGGTCCTCGGACTCAAGCCTATGGGGAAACCAAATACAAAAAAAAAATTTTGGACAGAACCAAGGCATTGTATGGTCCTCGGACTCAAGCCTATGGGGAAACCAAATACAGAAAAAAGTTTTGGACAGAACCAAGGCATTGCATGGTCCTCGGACTCAAGCCCATGGGGAAATCAAATACAAAAAAAATTTTGGACAGAACCAAGGCATTGCATGGTCCTCGGACTCAAGCCTATGGGGAAACCAAATACAAAAAAAAGTTTTGGACAGCACCAAGGCATTGCATGGTCCTCGGACTCAAGCCTATGGGGAAATCAAATACAAAAAAAGTTTTGGACAGAACCAAGGCATTGCATGGTGCTCGGACTCAAGCCTATGGGAAACCAAATACAAAAAAAATTTTTGGACAGAACCAAGGCATTGCATGGTCCTCGGACTCAAGCCAATGGGGAAACCAAATACAAAAAATTTTTAGACAGAACCAAGGCATTGCATGGTCCTCGGACTCAAGCCTATGGGGAAACCAAATACAAAAAAAGTTTTGGACAGAACCAAGGCATTGCATGGTCCGCGGACTCAAGCCTGTGGGGAAACCAAATACAAAAAATTTTTGGACAGAACCAAGGCATTGCATGGTCCTCGGACTCAAGCCTCTGGGGAAACCAAATACAAAAAATTTTTGGACAGAAACAAGGCATTGCATTGTGCTCGGACTCAAGCCTATGGGGAAACCAAATACAAAAAAAGTTTTGGACAGAACCAAGGCATTGCATGGTCCTCGGACTCAAGCCTATGGGGAAACCAAATACAAAAAATTTTTGGACAGAACCAAGGCATTGCATGGTCCTCGGACTCAAGCCTATGGGGAAACCAAATACAAAAAAAAGTTTTGGACAGAACCAAGGCATTGCATGGTCCTCGGACTCAAGCCTATGGGGAAACCAAATACAAAAAAAAAATTTTGGACAGAACCAAGGCATTGTATGGTCCTCGGACTCAATCCTATGGGGAAACCAAATACAGAAAAAAGTTTTGGACAGAACCAAGGCATTGCATGGTCCTCGGACTCAAGCCTATGGGGAAACCAAATACAAAAAAAGTTTTGGACAGAACCAAGGCATTGCATGGTCCTCGGACTCAAGCCTATGGGGAAACCAAATACAAAAAATTTTTGGACAGACCCAAGGCATTGCATGGTCCTCGGACTCAAGCCTATGGGTAAACCAAATACAAAAAAAAAAAATTTTGGACAGAACCAAGGCATTGCATGGTCCTCGGACTCAAGCCTATGGGGAAACCAAATACAAATAAAATTTTTGGACAGAACCAAGGCATTGCATGGTCCTCGGACTCAAGCCTATGGGGAAACCAAATACAAAAAAAGTTTTGGACAGAACCACGGCATTGCATGGTCCTCGGACTCAAGCCTGTGGGGAAACCAAATAAAAAAAAATTTTGGACAGAACCAAGGCATTGCATGGTCCTCGGACTCAAGCCTATGGGGAAACCAAATACAAAAAAAAGTTTTGGACAGAACCAAGGCATTCCATGGTCCTCGGACTCAAGCCTATGGGGAAACCAAAAACAAAAAAAAGTTTTGGACAGAACCAAGGCATTGCATGGTCCTCGGACTCAAGCCTATGGGGAAATAAAATACAAAAAACGTTTTGGACAAAACCAAGGCATTGCATGGTGCTCGGACTCAAGCCTATGGGGAAACCAAATACAAAAAAAAGTTTTGCACAGAACCAAGGCATTGCATGGTCCTCGGACTCAAGCCTATGGGGAAACCAAATACAAAAAATTTTTGGACAGAACCAAGGCATTGCATGGTGCTCGGACTCAAGCCTATGGGGAAACCAAATACAAAAAAAGTTTTGGACAGAACCAAGGCATTGCATGGTCCTCGGACTCAAGCCTATGGGGAAACCAAATACAAAAAATTTTTGGACAGAACCAAGGCATTGCATGGTCCTCGGACTCAAGCCTATGGGGAAACCAAATACAAAAAAAAGTTTTGGACAGAACCAAGGCATTGCATGGTCCTCGGACTCAAGCCTATGGGGAAACCAAATAAAAAAAAAAATTTTGGACAGAACCAAGGCATTGCATGGTCCTCGGAATCAAGCCTATGGGGAAACCAAATACAAAAAAAGTTTTGGACAGAACCAAGGCATTGCAAGGTCCTCGGACTCAAGCCTATGGGGAAACCTAATACAAAAAAAGTTTTGGACAGAACCAAGGCATTGCATGGTCCTCGGACTCAAGCCTATTGGTAAACCAAATACAAAAAAAAAAAATTTTGGACAGAACCAAGGCATTGCATGGTCCTCGGACTCAAGCCTATGGGGAAACCAAATACAAATAAAATTTTTGGACAGAACCAAGGCATTGCATGGTCCTCGGACTCAAGCCTATGGGGAAACCAAATACAAAAAAAGTTTTGGACAGAACCAAGGCATTGCATGGTCCTCGGACTCAAGCCTATGGGGAAACCAAATACAAATAAAAGTTTTGGACAGAACCAAGGCATTGCATGGTCCTCATACTCAAGCCTATGGGGAAACCAAATACAAAAAAAAGTTTTGGACAGAACCAAGGCATTGCATGGTCCTCGGACTCAAGCCTATGGGGAAACCAAATACAAAAAAGTTTTGGACAGAACCAAGGCATTGCATGGTCCTCGGACCCAAGCCTATGGGGAAACCAAATACAAAAATAGTTTTGGACAGAACCAAGGCATTGCTTGGTCCTCGGACTCAAGCCTATGGGGAAACCAAATACAAAAATAGTTTTGGACAGAACCAAGGCATTGCAGGGTCCTCGGACTCAAGCCTATGGGGAAACCAAATACAAAAATAGTTTTGGACAGAACCAAGGCATTGCTTGGTCCTCGGACTCAAGCCTATGGGGAAACCAAATACAAAAAAGTTTTGGACAGAACCAAGGCATTGCATGGTCCTCGGACTCAAGCCTATGGGGAAACCAAATACAAAAAAAAATTTTGGACAGAACCAAGGCATTGCATGGTCCTCGGACTCAAGCCTATGGGGAAACCAAATACAAAAAAATGTTTTGGACAGAACCAAGGCATTGCATGGTCCTCGGACTCAAGCCTATGGGGAAATCAAATACAAAAAAAGTTTTGGACAGAACCAAGGCATTGCATGGTGCTCGGACTCAAGCCTATGGGAAACCAAATACAAAAAAAAAATTTGGACAGAACCAAGGCATTGCATGGTCCTCGGACTCAGGCCAATGGGGAAACCAAATACAAAAAATTTTTAGACAGAACCAAGGTATTGCATGGTGCTCGGACTCAAGCTTATGGGGAAACCAAATACAAAAAAAGTTTTGGACAGAACCAAGGCATTGCATGGTCCGCGGACTCAAGCCTGTGGGGAAACCAAATACAAAAAATTTTTGGACAGAACCAAGGCATTGCATGGACCTCGGACTCAAGCCTCTGGGGAAACCAAATACAAAAAATTTTTGGACAGAAACAAGGCATTGCATGGTGCTCGGACTCAAGCCTATGTGGAAACCAAATACAAAAAAAGTTTTGGACAGAACCAAGGCATTGTATGGTCCTCGGACTCAAGCCTATGGGGAAACCAAATACAAAAAATTTTTGGACAGAACCAAGGCATTGCATGGTCCTCGGACTCAAGCCTATGGGGAAACCAAATACAAAAAAAAGTTTTGGACAGAACCAAGGCATTGCATGGTCCTCGGACTCAAGCCTATGGGGAAACCAAATACAAAAAAAAAATTTTGGACAGAACCAAGGCATTGTATGGTCCTCGGACTCAAGCCTATGGGGAAACCAAATACAAAAAAAAGTTTTGGACAGAACCAAGGCATTGCATGGTCCTCGGACTCAAGCCCATGGGGAAATCAAATACAAAAAAAATTTTGGACAGAACCAAGGCATTGCATGGTCCTCGGACTCAAGCCTATGGGGAAACCAAATACAAAAAAAAGTTTTGGACAGCACCAAGGCATTGCATGGTCCTCGGACTCAAGCCTATGGGGAAATCAAATACAAAAAAAGTTTTGGACAGAACCAAGGCATTGCATGGTGCTCGGACTCAAGCCTATGGGAAACCAAATACAAAAAAAATTTTTGGACAGAACCAAGGCATTGCATGGTCCTCGGACTCAAGCCAATGGGGAAACCAAATACAAAAAATTTTTAGACAGAACCAAGGCATTGCATGGTGCTCGGACTCAAGCCTATGGGGAAACCAAATACAAAAAAAGTTTTGGACAGAACCAAGGCATTGCATGGTCCGCGGACTCAAGCCTGTGGGGAAACCAAATACAAAAAATTTTTGGACAGAACCAAGGCATTGCATGGTCCTCGGACTCAAGCCTCTGGGGAAACCAAATACAAAAAATTTTTGGACAGAAACAAGGCATTGCATTGTGCTCGGACTCAAGCCTATGGGGAAACCAAATACAAAAAAAGTTTTGGACAGAACCAAGGCATTGCATGGTCCTCGGACTCAAGCCTATGGGGAAACCAAATACAAAAAATTTTTGGACAGAACCAAGGCATTGCATGGTCCTCGGACTCAAGCCTATGGGGAAACCAAATACAAAAAAAAGTTTTGGACAGAACCAAGGCATTGCATGGTCCTCGGACTCAAGCCTATGGGGAAACCAAATACAAAAAAAAAATTTTGGACAGAACCAAGGCATTGTATGGTCCTCGGACTCAATCCTATGGGGAAACCAAATACAGAAAAAAGTTTTGGACAGAACCAAGGCATTGCATGGTCCTCGGACTCAAGCCTATGGGGAAACCAAATACAAAAAAAGTTTTGGACAGAACCAAGGCATTGCATGGTCCTCGGACTCAAGCCTATGGGGAAACCAAATACAAAAAATTTTTGGACAGACCCAAGGCATTGCATGGTCCTCGGACTCAAGCCTATGGGTAAACCAAATACAAAAAAAAAAAATTTTGGACAGAACCAAGGCATTGCATGGTCCTCGGACTCAAGCCTATGGGGAAACCAAATACAAATAAAATTTTTGGACAGAACCAAGGCATTGCATGGTCCTCGGACTCAAGCCTATGGGGAAACCAAATACAAAAAAAGTTTTGGACAGAACCAAGGCATTGCATGGTCCTCGGACTCAAGCCTGTGGGGAAACCAAATACAAAAAAATTTTGGACAGAACCAAGGCATTGCATGGTCCTCGGACTCAAGCCTATGGGGAAACCAAATACAAAAAAAAGTTTTGGACAGAACCAAGGCATTCCATGGTCCTCGGACTCAAGCCTATGGGGAAACCAAAAACAAAAAAAAGTTTTGGACAGAACCAAGGCATTGCATGGTCCTCGGACTCAAGCCTATGGGGAAATAAAATACAAAAAACGTTTTGGACAAAACCAAGGCATTGCATGGTGCTCGGACTCAAGCCTATGGGGAAACCAAATACAAAAAAAAGTTTTGCACAGAACCAAGGCATTGCATGGTCCTCGGACTCAAGCCTATGGGGAAACCAAATACAAAAAATTTTTGGACAGAACCAAGGCATTGCATGGTGCTCGGACTCAAGCCTATGGGGAAACCAAATACAAAAAAAGTTTGGGACAGAACCAAGGCATTGCATGGTCCTCGGACTCAAGCCTATGGGGAAACCAAATACAAAAAATTTTTGGACAGAACCAAGGCATTGCATGGTCCTCGGACTCAAGCCTATGGGGAAACCAAATACAAAAAAAAGTTTTGGACAGAACCAAGGCATTGCATGGTCCTCGGACTCAAGCCTATGGGGAAACCAAATAAAAAAAAAAATTTTGGACAGAACCAAGGCATTGCATGGTCCTCGGAATCAAGCCTATGGGGAAACCAAATACAAAAAAAGTTTTGGACAGAACCAAGGCATTGCAAGGTCCTCGGACTCAAGCCTATGGGGAAACCTAATACAAAAAAAGTTTTGGACAGAACCAAGGCATTGCATGGTCCTCGGACTCAAGCCTATTGGTAAACCAAATACAAAAAAAAAAAATTTTGGACAGAACCAAGGCATTGCATGGTCCTCGGACTCAAGCCTATGGGGAAACCAAATACAAATAAAATTTTTGGACAGAACCAAGGCATTGCATGGTCCTCGGACTCAAGCCTATGGGGAAACCAAATACAAAAAAAGTTTTGGACAGAACCAAGGCATTGCATGGTCCTCGGACTCAAGCCTGTGGGGAAACCAAATACAAAAAATTTTTGGACAGAACCAAGGCATTGCATGGTCCTCGGACTCAAGCCTATGGGGAAACCAAATACAAAAAAAAGTTTTGGACAGAACCAAGGCATTGCATGGTGCTCGGACTCAAGCCTATGGGGTAACCAAATACAAAAAAAAGTTTTGGACAGAACCAAGGCATTGCATGGTCCTCGGACTCAAGCCTATGGGGAAATCAAATACAAAAAAAGTATTGGACAGAACCAAGGCATTGCATGGTGCTCGGACTCAAGCCTATGGGGAAACCAAATACAAAAAAAAGTTTTGGACAGAACCAAGGCATTGCATGGTCCTCGGACTCAAGCCTATGGGGAAACCAAATACAAAAAATTTTTGGACAGAACCAAGGCATTGCATGGTGCTCGGACTCAAGCCTATGGGGAAACCAAATACAAAAAAAATTTTGGACAGAACCAAGGCATTGCATGGTCCTCGGACTCAAGCCTATGGGGAAACCAAATACAAAAAATTTTTGGACAGAACCAAGGCATTGCATGGTCCTCGGACTCAAGCCTATGGGTAAACCAAATACAAAAAAAAAAATTTTGGACAGAACCAAGGCATTGCATGGTCCTCGGACTCAAGCCTATGGGGAAACCAAATACAAATAAAATTTTTGGACAGAACCAAGGCATTGCATGGTCCTCGGACTCAAGCCTATGGGGAAACCAAATACAAAAAAAGTTTTGGACAGAACCAAGGCATTGCATGGTCCTCGGACTCAAGCCTATGGGGAAACCAAATACAAAAAATTTTTGGACAGAACCAAGGCATTGTATGGTCCTCGGACTCAAGCCTATGGGGAAACCAAATACAAAAAAAAAGTTTTGGACAGAACCAAGGCATTGCATGGTCCTCGGACTCAAGCCTATGGGGAAACCAAATACAAAAAAAAGTTTTGGACAGAACCAAGGCATTGCATGGTCCTCGGACTCAAGCCTATGGGGAAATCAAATACAAAAAAAGTTTTGGACAGAACCAAGGCATTGCATGGTGCTCGGACTCAAGCCTATGGGGAAACCAAATACAAAAAAAAGTTTTGGACAGAACCAAGGCATTGCATGGTCCTCGGACTCAAGCCTATGGGTAAACCAAATACAAAAAATTTTTGGACAGAACCAAGGCATTGCATGGTGCTCGGACTCAAGCCTATGGGGAAACCAAATACAAAAAAAGTTTTGGACAGAACCAAGGCATTGCATGGTGCTCGGACTCAAGCCTATGGGGAAACCAAATACAAAAAATTTTTGGACAGAACCAAGGCATTGCATGGTCCTCGGACTCAAGCCTATGGGGAAACCAAATACAAAAAAAAGTTTTGGACAGAACCAAGGCATTGCATGGTCCTCGGACTCAAGCCTATGGGGAAACCAAATAAAAAAAAAAAATTTTGGACAGAACCAAGGCATTGCATGGTCCTCGGACTCAAGCCTATGGGGAAACCAAATACAAAAAAAGTTTTGGACAGAACCAAGGCATTGCAAGGTCCTCGGACTCAAGCCTATGGGGAAACCTAATACAAAAAAAGTTTTGGAGAGAACCAAGGCATTGCATGGTCCTCGGACTCAAGCCTATGGGTAAACCAAATACCAAAAAAAAAAATTTTGGACAGAACCAAGGCATTGCATGGTCCTCGGACTCAAGCCTATGGGGAAACCAAATACAAATAAAATTTTTGGACAGAACCAAGGCATTGCATGGTCCTCGGACTCAAGCCTATGGGGAAACCAAATACAAAAAAAGTTTTGGACAGAACCAAGGAATTGCATGGTCCTCGGACTCAAGCCTATGGGGAAACCAAATACAAAAAATTTTTGGACAGAACCAAGGCATTGCATGGTCCTCGGACTCAAGCCTATGGGTAAACCAAATACAAAAAAAAAAAATTTTGGACAGAACCAAGGCATTGCATGGTCCTCGGACTCAAGCCTATGGGGAAACCAAATACAAATAAAATTTTTGGACAGAACCAAGGCATTGCATGGTCCTCGGACTCAAGCCTATGGGGAAACCAAATACAAAAAAAGTTTTGGACAGAACCAAGGCATTGCATGGTCCTCGGACTCAAGCCTATGGGGAAACCAAATACAAAAAAATTTTTGGACAGAACCAAGGCATTGCATGGTCCACGGACTCAAGCCTATGGGGAAACCAAATACAAAAAATTTTTGGACAGAACCAAGGCATTGCATGGTCCTCGGACTCAAGCCTATGGGGAAACCAAATACAAAAAAAAAGTTTTGGATAGAACCAAGGCATTGCATGGTCCTCGGACTCAAGCCTATGGGGAAACCAAATACAAAAAAAAGTTTTGGACAGAACCAAGGCATTGCATGGTCCTCGGACTCAAGCCTATGGGGAAACCAAATACAAAAAAAGTTTTGGACAGAACCAAGGCATTGCATGGTCCTCGGACTCAAGCCTATGGGGAAACCAAATACAGAAAAAAAATTTTGGACAGAACCAAGGCATTGTATGGTCCTCGGACTCAAGCCTATGGGGAAACCAAATACAGAAAAAAGTTTTGGACAGAACCAAGGCATTGCATGGTCCTCGGACTCAAGCCTATGGGGAAACCAAATACAAAAAAAGTTTTGGACAGAACCAAGGCATTGCATGGTCCTCGGACTCAAGCCTATGGGGAAACCAAATACAAAAAATTTTTGGACAGAACCAAGGCATTGCATGGTCCTCGGACTCAAGCCTATGGGTAAACCAAATACAAAAAAAAAAAAATTTTGGACAGAACCAAGGCATTGCATGGTCCTCGGACTCAAGCCTATGGGGAAACCAAATACAAATAAAATTTTTGGACAGAACCAAGGCATTGCATGGTCCTCGGACTCAAGCCTATGGGGAAACCAAATACAAAAAAAGTTTTGGACAGAACCAAGGCATTGCATGGTCCTCGGACTCAAGCCTGTGGGGAAACCAAATACAAAAAAATTTTGGACAGAACCAAGGCATTGCATGGTCCTCCGACTCAAGCCTATGGGGAAACCAAATACAAAAAAAAGTTTTGGACAAATCCAAGGCATTGCATGGACCTCGGACTCAAGCCTATGGGTAAACCAAATACAAAAAAAAAAATTTTGGACAGAACCAAGGCATTGCATTGTCCTCAGACTCAAGCCTATGGGGAAACCAAATACAAATAAAAGTTTTGGACAGAACCAAGGCATTGCATGGTCCTCGGACTCAAGCCTATGGGGAAACCAAATACAAAAAAAAAATTTTGGACAGAACCAAGGCATTGCATGGTCCTTGGACTCAAGCCTATTGGAAAACCAAATACAAATAAAAGTTTTGGACAGAACCAAGGCATTGCATGGTCCTCGGACTCAAGCCTATGGGGAAACCAAATACAAAAAAAAGTTTTGGACAGAACCAAGGCATTGCATGGTCCTCGGACTCAAGCCTATGGGGAAACCAAATACAAAAAATTTTTGGACAGAACCAAGGCATTGCATGGTCCTCGGACTCAAGCCTATGGGGAAACCAAATACAAAAAAAGTTTTGGACAGAACCAAGTTATTGCATGGTCCACGGACTCAAGCCTATAGGGAAACCAAATACAAAAAATTTTTGGACAGAACCAAGGCATTGCATGGTTCTCGGACTCAAGCCTAGGGGGAAACCAAATACAAAAAAAAGTTTTGGATAGAACCAAGGCATTGCATGGTCCTCGGACTCAAGCCTATGGGGAAACCAAATACAAAAAAAAGTTTTGGACAGAACCAAGGCATTGCATGGTCCTCGGACTCAAGCCTATGGGGAAACCAAATACAAAAAAAAATTTTGGACAGAACCGAGGCACTGTATGGTCCTCGGACTCAAGCCTATGGGGAAACCAAATACAGAAAAACGTTTTGGACAGAACCAAGGCATTGCATGGTCCTCGGACTCAAGCCTATGGGGAAACCAAATACAAAAAAAGTTTTGGACAGAACCAAGGCATTGCATCGTCCACGGACTCAAGCCTATGGGGAAACCAAATACAAAAAATTTTTGGACAGAACCAAGGCATTGCATCGTCCTCGGACTCAAGCCTATGGGGAAACCAAATACAAAAAAAAGTTTTGGACAAATCCAAGGCATTGCATGGACCTCGGACTCAAGCCTATGGGTAAACCAAATACAAAAAAAAAAATTTTGGACAGAACCAAGGCATTGCATGGTCCTCAGACTCAAGCCTATGGGGAAACCAAATACAAATAAAAGTTTCGGACAGAACCAAGGCATTGCATGGTCCTCAGACTCAAGCCTATGGGGAAACCAAATACAAATAAAAGTTTTGGACAGAACCAAGGCATTGCATGGTCCTCGGACTCAAGCCTATGGGGAAACCAAATACAAAAAAAAAATTTTGGACAGAACCAAGGCATTGTATGGTCCTCGGACTCAAGCCTATGGGGAAACCAAATACAGAAAAAAGTTTTGGACAGAACCAAGGCATTGCATGGTCCTCGGACTCAAGCCTATGGGGAAACCAAATACAAAAAAAGTTTTGGACAGAACCAAGGCATTGCATGGTCCTCGGACTCAAGCCTATGGGGAAACCAAATACAAAAAATTTTTGGACAGAACCAAGGCATTGCATGGTCCTCGGACTCAAGCCTATGGGTAAACCAAATACAAAAAAAAAAAAATTTTGGACAGAACCAAGGCATTGCATGGTCCTCGGACTCAAGCCTATGGGGAAACCAAATACAAATAAAATTTTTGGACAGAACCAAGGCATTGCATGGTCCTCGGACTCAAGCCTATGGGGAAACCAAATACAAAAAAAGTTTTGGACAGAACCAAGGCATTGCATGGTCCTCGGACTCAAGCCTGTGGGGAAACCAAATACAAAACAATTTTGGACAGAACCAAGGCATTGCATGGTCCTCCGACTCAAGCCTATGGGGAAACCAAATACAAAAAAAAGTTTTGGACAAATCCAAGGCATTGCATGGACCTCGGACTCAAGCCTATGGGTAAACCAAATACAAAAAAAAAAATTTTGGACAGAACCAAGGCATTGCATTGTCCTCAGACTCAAGCCTATGGGGAAACCAAATACAAAAAAAAGTTTTGGACAGAACCAAGGCATTGCATGGTCCTCGGACTCAAGCCTATGGGGAAACCAAATACAAAAAAAGTTTTGGACAGAACCAAGGCATTGCATGGTCCTCGGACTCAAGCCTATGGGGAAACCAAATACAAAAAAAAAATTTTGGACAGAACCAAGGCATTGTATGGTCCTCGGACTCAAGCCTATGGGGAAACCAAATACAGAAAAAAGTTTTGGACAGAACCAAGGCATTGCATGGTCCTCGGACTCAAGCCTATGGGGAAACCAAATACAAAAAAAGTTTTGGACAGAACCAAGGCATTGCATGGTCCTCGGACTCAAGCCTATGGGGAAACCAAATACAAAAAATTTTTGGACAGAACCAAGGCATTGCATGGTCCTCGGACTCAAGCCTATGGGTAAACCAAATACAAAAAAAAAAAAATTTTGGACAGAACCAGGGCATTGCATGGTCCTCGGACTCAAGCCTATGGGGAAACCAAATACAAATAAAATTTTTGGACAGAACCAAGGCATTGCATGGTCCTCGGACTCAAGCCTATGGGGAAACCAAATACAAAAAAAGTTTTGGACAGAACCAAGGCATTGCATGGTCCTCGGACTCAAGCCTGTGGGGAAACCAAATACAAAAAAATTTTGGACAGAACCAAGGCATTGCATGGTCCTCCGACTCAAGCCTATGGGGAAACCAAATACAAAAAAAAGTTTTGGACAAATCCAAGGCATTGCATGGACCTCGGACTCAAGCCTATGGGTAAACCAAATACAAAAAAAAAAATTTTGGACAGAACCAAGGCATTGCATTGTCCTCAGACTCAAGCCTATGGGGAAACCAAATACAAATAAAAGTTTTGGACAGAACCAAGGCATTGCATGGTCCTCGGACTCAAGCCTATGGGGAAACCAAATACAAAAAAAAAAATTTGGACAGAACCAAGGCATTGCATGGTCCTTGGACTCAAGCCTATTGGAAAACCAAATACAAATAAAAGTTTTGGACAGAACCAAGGCATTGCATGGTCCTCGGACTCAAGCCTATGGGGAAACCAAATACAAAAAAAAGTTTTGGACAGAACCAAGGCATTGCATGGTCCTCGGACTCAAGCCTATGGGGAAACCAAATACAAAAAATTTTTGGACAGAACCAAGGCATTGCATGGTCCTCGGACTCAAGCCTATGGGGAAACCAAATACAAAAAAAGTTTTGGACAGAACCAAGTTATTGCATGGTCCACGGACTCAAGCCTATAGGGAAACCAAATACAAAAAATTTTTGGACAGAACCAAGGCATTGCATGGTTCTCGGACTCAAGCCTAGGGGGAAACCAAATACAAAAAAAAGTTTTGGATAGAACCAAGGCATTGCATGGTCCTCGGACTCAAGCCTATGGGGAAACCAAATACAAAAATAGTTTTGGACAGAACCAAGGCATTGCATGGTCCTCGGACTCAAGCCTATGGGGAAACCAAATACAAAAAAAAATTTTGGACAGAACCGAGGCATTGTATGGTCCTCGGACTCAAGCCTATGGGGAAACCAAATACAGAAAAACGTTTTGGACAGAACCAAGGCATTGCATGGTCCTCGGACTCAAGCCTATGGGGAAACCAAATACAAAAAAAGTTTTGGACAGAACCAAGGCATTGCATCGTCCTCGGACTCAAGCCTATGGGGAAACCAAATACAAAAAATTTTTGGACAGAACCAAGGCATTGCATCGTCCTCGGACTCAAGCCTATGGGGAAACCAAATACAAAAAAAAGTTTTGGACAAATCCAAGGCATTGCATGGACCTCGGACTCAAGCCTATGGGTAAACCAAATACAAAAAAAAAAATTTTGGACAGAACCAAGGCATTGCATGGTCCTCAGACTCAAGCCTATGGGGAAACCAAATACAAATAAAAGTTTTGGACAGAACCAAGGCATTGCATGGTCCTCAGACTCAAGCCTATGGGGAAACCAAATACAAATAAAAGTTTTGGACAGAACCAAGGCATTGCATGGTCCTCGGACTCAAGCCTATGGGGAAACCAAATACAAAAAAAAAATTTTGGACAGAACCAAGGCATTGCATGGTCCTTGGACTCATGCCAATGGGAAAACCAAATACAAATAAAAGTTTTGGACAGAACCAAGGCATTGCATGGTCCTCGGACTCAAGCCTATGGGGAAACCAAATACAAAAAAAAGTTTTGGACAGAACCAGGGCATTGCATGGTCCTCGGACTCAAGCCTATGGGGAAACCAAATACAAAAAATTTTTGGACAGAACCAAGGCATTGCATGGTCCTCGGACTCAAGCCTATGGGGAAACCAAATAGAAAAAAAGTTTTGGACAGAACCAAGGCATTGCATGGTCCACGGACTCAAGCCTATGGGGAAACCAAATACAAAAAATTTTTGGACAGAACCAAGGCATTGCATGGTCCTCGGACTCAAGCCTATGGGGAAACCAAATACAAAAAAAAGTTTTGGATAGAACCAAGGGATTGCATGGTCCTCGGACTCAAGACTATGGGGAAACCAAATACAAAAAAAAGTTTTGGACAGAACCAAGGCATTGCATGGTCCTCGGACTCAAGCCTATGGGGAAACCAAATACAAAAAAAGTTTTGGACAGAACCAAGGCATTGCATGGTGCTCGGACTCAAGCCTATAGGGAAACCAAATACAAAAATTTTTTGGACAGAACCAAGGCATTGGATGGTGCTCGGACTCAAGCCTATGGGGAAACCAAATACAAAAAAAGTTTGGGACAGAACCAAGGCATTGCATGGTCCTCGGACTCAAGCCTATGGGGAAACCAAATACAAAAAAAAAATTTTGGACAGAACCAAGGCATTATATGGTCCTCGGACTCAAGCCTATGGGGAAAGAAAATACAGAAAAAAGTTTTGGACAGAACCAAGGCATTGCATGGTCCTCGGACTCAAGTCTATGGGGAAACCAAATACAAAAAAAAGTTTTGGACAGAACCAAGGCATTGCATGGTCCTCGGACTCAAGCCTATGGGTAAACCAAATACAAAAAAAAAAAATTTGGACAGAACCAAGGCATTGCATGGTCCTCGAACTCAAGCCTATGGGGAAACCAAATTCAAAAAAAAGTTTTGGACAGAACCAAGGCATTGCATGGTCCTCGGACTCAAGCCTATGGGGAAACCAAATACAAAAAAGTTTTGGACAGAACCAAGGCATTGCATGGTCCTCGGACTCAAGCCTATGGGGAAACCAAATACAAAAATAGTTTTGGACAGAACCAAGGTATTGCATGGTCCTCGGACTCAAGCCTATGGGGAAACCAAATACAAAAAAAATTTTTGGACAGAACCAAGGCATTGCATGGTCCTCGGACTCAAGCCTATGGGGAAACCAAATACAAATAAAAGTTTTGGACAGAACCAAGGCATTGCATGGTCCTCATACTCAAGCCTATGGGGAAACCAAATACAAAAAAAAGTTTTGGACAGAACCAAGGCATTGCATGGTCCTCGGACTCAAGCCTATGGGGAAACCAAATACAAAAAAGTTTTGGACAGAACCAAGGCATTGCATGGTCCTCGGACCCAAGCCTATGGGGAAACCAAATACAAAAATAGTTTTGGACAGAACCAAGGCATTGCTTGGTCCTCGGACTCAAGCCTATGGGGAAAACAAATACAAAAAAGTTTTGGACAGAACCAAGGCATTGCATGGTCCTCGGACTCAAGCCTATGGGGAAACCAAATACAAAAATAGTTTTGGACAGAACCAAGGCATTGCAGGGTCCTCGGACTCAAGCCTATTGGGAAACCAAATACAAAAAATTTTTGGACAGAACCAAGGCATTGCGTGGTCCTCGGACTCAAGCCTATGGGGAAACCAAATACAAAAAAAAATTTTGGACAGAACCAAGGCATTGCATGGTCCTCGGACTCAAGCCTATGGGGAAACCAAATACAAAAAAAAGTTTTGGACAGAACCAAGGCATTGCATGGTCCTCGGACTCAAGCCTATGGGGAAATCAAATACAAAAAAAGTTTTGGACAGAACCAAGGCATTGCATGGTGCTCGGACTCAAGCCTATGGGAAACCAAATACAAAAAAAAAATTTGGACAGAACCAAGGCATTGCATGGTCCTCGGACTCAGGCCAATGGGGAAACCAAATACAAAAAATTTTTAGACAGAACCAAGGTATTGCATGGTGCTCGGACTCAAGCTTATGGGGAAACCAAATACAAAAAAAGTTTTGGACAGAACCAAGGCATTGCATGGTCCGCGGACTCAAGCCTGTGGGGAAACCAAATACAAAAAATTTTTGGACAGAACCAAGGCATTGCATGGACCTCGGACTCAAGCCTCTGGGGAAACCAAATACAAAAAATTTTTGGACAGAAACAAGGCATTGCATGGTGCTCGGACTCAAGCCTATGTGGAAACCAAATACAAAAAAAGTTTTGGACAGAAACAAGGCATTGTATGGTCCTCGGACTCAAGCCTATGGGGAAACCAAATACAAAAAATTTTTGGACAGAACCAAGGCATTGCATGGTCCTCGGACTCAAGCCTATGGGGAAACCAAATACAAAAAAAAGTTTTGGACAGAACCAAGGCATTGCATGGTCCTCGGACTCAAGCCTATGGGGAAACCAAATACAAAAAAAAAATTTTGGACAGAACCAAGGCATTGTATGGTCCTCGGACTCAAGCCTATGGGGAAACCAAATACAGAAAAAAGTTTTGGACAGAACCAAGGCATTGCATGGTCCTTGGACTCAAGCCTATGGGGAAATCAAATACAAAAAAAATTTTGGACAGAACCAAGGCATTGCATGGTCC
The DNA here is from genome assembly GCF_932294415.1 of Quercus robur. Taxonomy (NCBI): domain Eukaryota; kingdom Viridiplantae; phylum Streptophyta; class Magnoliopsida; order Fagales; family Fagaceae; genus Quercus; species Quercus robur. The sequence continues at coordinate 36,320,000 of NC_065539.1, read as the reverse complement.
TCGGACTCAAGCCTATGGGGAAACCAAATACAAAAAAAAGTTTTGGACAGCACCAAGGCATTGCATGGTCCTCGGACTCAAGCCTATGGGGAAATCAAATACAAAAAAAGTTTTGGACAGAACCAAGGCATTGCATGGTGCTCGGACTCAAGCCTATGGGAAACCAAATACAAAAAAAAATTTTGGACAGAACCAAGGCATTGCATGGTCCGCGGACTCAAGCCTGTGGGGAAACCAAATACAAAAAATTTTTGGACAGAACCAAGGCATTGCATGGTCCTCGGACTCAAGCCTCTGGGGAAACCAAATACAAAAAATTTTTGGACAGAAACAAGGCATTGCATGGTGCTCGGACTCAAGCCTATGGGGAAACCAAATACAAAAAAAGTTTTGGACAGAACCAAGGCATTGCATGGTCCTCGGACTCAAGCCTATGGGGAAACCAAATACAAAAAATTTTTGGACAGAACCAAGCCATTGCATGGTCCTCGGACTCAAGCCTATGGGGAAACCAAATACAAAAAAAAGTTTTGGACAGAACCAAGGCATTGCATGGTCCTCGGACTCAAGCCTATGGGGAAACCAAATACAAAAAAAAAATTTTGGACAGAACCAAGGCATTGTATGGTCCTCGGACTCAAGCCTATGGGGAAACCAAATACAGAAAAAAGTTTTGGACAGAACCAAGGCATTGCATGGTCCTCGGACTCAAGCCTATGGGGAAACCAAATACAAAAAAGTTTTGGACAGAACCAAGGCATTGCATGGTCCTCGGACTCAAGCCTATGGGGAAACCAAATACAAAAATAGTTTTGGACAGAACCAAGGCATTGCATGGTCCTCGGACTCAAGCCTATGGGGAAACCAAATACAAAAAAAATTTTTGGACAGAACCAAGGCATTGCATGGTCCTCGGACTCAAGCCTATGGGGAAACCAAATACAAAAAAAAGTTTTGGACAGAATCAAGGCATTGCATGGTCCTCGGACTCAAGCCTATGGGGAAACCAAATACAAAAAAAAAAATTTTGGACAGAACCAAGGCATTGCATGGTCCTCGAACTCAAGCCTATGGGGAAACCAAATTCAAAAAAAAGTTTTGGACAGAACCAAGGCATTGCATGGTCCTCGGACTCAAGCCTATGGGGAAACCAAATACAAAAAAGTTTTGGACAGAACCAAGGCATTGCATGGTCCTCGGACTCAAGCCTATGGGGAAACCAAATACAAAAATAGTTTTGGAAAGAACCAAGGCATTGCATGGTCCTCGGACTCAAGCCTATGGGGAAACCAAATACAAAAAAAATTTTTGGACAGAACCAAGGCATTGCATGGTCCTCGGACTCAAGCCTATGGGGAAACCAAATACAAATAAAAGTTTTGGACAGAACCAAGGCATTGCATGGTCCTCATACTCAAGCCTATGGGGAAACCAAATACAAAAAAAAGTTTTGGACAGAACCAAGGCATTGCATGGTCCTCGGACTCAAGCCTATGGGGAAACCAAATACAAAAAAGTTTTGGACAGAACCAAGGCATTGCATGGTCCTCGGACCCAAGCCTATGGGGAAACCAAATACAAAAATAGTTTTGGACAGAACCAAGGCATTGCTTGGTCCTCGGACTCAAGCCTATGGGGAAACCAAATACAAAAAAGTTTTGGACAGAACCAAGGCATTGCATGGTCCTCGGACTCAAGCCTATGGGGAAACCAAATACAAAAATAGTTTTGGACAGAACCAAGGCATTGCAGGGTCCTCGGACTCAAGCCTATGGGGAAACCAAATACAAAAAATTTTTGGACAGAACCAAGGCATTGCGTGGTCCTCGGACTCAAGCCTATGGGGAAACCAAATACAAAAAAAAATTTTGGACAGAACCAAGGCATTGCATGGTCCTCGGACTCAAGCCTATGGGGAAACCAAATACAAAAAAAAGTTTTGGACAGAACCAAGGCATTGCATGGTCCTCGGACTCAAGCCTATGGGGAAATCAAATACAAAAAAAGTTTTGGACAGAACCAAGGCATTGCATGGTGCTCGGACTCAAGCCTATGGGAAACCAAATACAAAAAAAAAATTTGGACAGAACCAAGGCATTGCATGGTCCTCGGACTCAGGCCAATGGGGAAACCAAATACAAAAAATTTTTAGACAGAACCAAGGTATTGCATGGTGCTCGGACTCAAGCTTATGGGGAAACCAAATACAAAAAAAGTTTTGGACAGAACCAAGGCATTGCATGGTCCGCGGACTCAAGCCTGTGGGGAAACCAAATACAAAAAATTTTTGGACAGAACCAAGGCATTGCATGGACCTCGGACTCAAGCCTCTGGGGAAACCAAATACAAAAAATTTTTGGACAGAAACAAGGCATTGCATGGTGCTCGGACTCAAGCCTATGGGGAAACCAAATACAAAAAAATTTTGGACAGAACCAAGGCATTGCATGGTCCTCGGACTCAAGCCTATGGGGAAACCAAATACAAAAAAAAGTTTTGGACAGAACCAAGGCATTGCATGGTCCTCGGACTCAAGCCTATGGGGAAACCAAATACAAAAAAAAAATTTTGGACAGAACCAAGGCATTGTATGGTCCTCGGACTCAAGCCTATGGGGAAACCAAATACAGAAAAAAGTTTTGGACAGAACCAAGGCATTGCATGGTCCTCGGACTCAAGCCTATGGGGAAATCAAATACAAAAAAAATTTTGGACAGAACCAAGGCATTGCATGGTCCTCGGACTCAAGCCTATGGGGAAACCAAATACAAAAAAAAGTTTTGGACAGCACCAAGGCATTGCATGGTCCTCGGACTCAAGCCTATGGGGAAATCAAATACAAAAAAAGTTTTGGACAGAACCAAGGCATTGCATGGTGCTCGGACTCAAGCCTATGGGAAACCAAATACAAAAAAAATTTTTGGACAGAACCAAGGCATTGCATGGTCCTCGGACTCAAGCCAATGGGGAAACCAAATACAAAAAATTTTTAGACAGAACCAAGGCATTGCATGGTGCTCGGACTCAAGCCTATGGGGAAACCAAATACAAAAAAAGTTTTGGACAGAACCAAGGCATTGCATGGTCCGCGGACTCAAGCCTGTGGGGAAACCAAATACAAAAAATTTTTGGACAGAACCAAGGCATTGCATGGTCCTCGGACTCAAGCCTCTGGGGAAACCAAATACAAAAAATTTTTGGACAGAAACAAGGCATTGCATGGTGCTCGGACTCAAGCCTATGGGGAAACCAAATACAAAAAAAGTTTTGGACAGAACCAAGGCATTGCATGGTCCTCGGACTCAAGCCTATGGGGAAACCAAATACAAAAAATTTTTGGACAGAACCAAGGCATTGCATGGTCCTCGGACTCAAGCCTATGGGGAAACCAAATACAAAAAAAAGTTTTGGACAGAACCAAGGCATTGCATGGTCCTCGGACTCAAGCCTATGGGGAAACCAAATACAAAAAAAAAATTTTGGACAGAACCAAGGCATTGCATGGTCCTCGGACTCAAGCCTATGGGGAAACCAAATACAAAAAAAAGTTTTGGACAGCACCAAGGCATTGCATGGTCCTCGGACTCAAGCCTATGGGGAAATCAAATACAAAAAAAGTTTTGGACAGAACCAAGGCATTGCATGGTGCTCGGACTCAAGCCTATGGGAAACCAAATACAAAAAAAATTTTTGGACAGAACCAAGGCATTGCATGGTCCTCGGACTCAAGCCAATGGGGAAACCAAATACAAAAAATTTTTAGACAGAACCAAGGCATTGCATGGTGCTCGGACTCAAGCCTATGGGGAAACCAAATACAAAAAAAGTTTTGGACAGAACCAAGGCATTGCATGGTCCGCGGACTCAAGCCTGTGGGGAAACCAAATACAAAAAATTTTTGGACAGAACCAAGGCATTGCATGGTCCTCGGACTCAAGCCTCTGGGGAAACCAAATACAAAAAATTTTTGGACAGAAACAAGGCATTGCATGGTGCTCGGACTCAAGCCTATGGGGAAACCAAATACAAAAAAAGTTTTGGACAGAACCAAGGCATTGCATGGTCCTCGGACTCAAGCCTATGGGGAAACCAAATACAAAAAATTTTTGGACAGAACCAAGGCATTGCATGGTCCTCGGACTCAAGCCTATGGGGAAACCAAATACAAAAAAAAGTTTTGGACAGAACCAAGGCATTGCATGGTCCTCGGACTCAAGCCTATGGGGAAACCAAATACAAAAAAAAAATTTTGGACAGAACCAAGGCATTGTATGGTCCTCGGACTCAATCCTATGGGGAAACCAAATACAGAAAAAAGTTTTGGACAGAACCAAGGCATTGCATGGTCCTCGGACTCAAGCCTATGGGGAAACCAAATACAAAAAAAGTTTTGGACAGAACCAAGGCATTGCATGGTCCTCGGACTCAAGCCTATGGGGAAACCAAATACAAAAAAAATTTTTGGACAGAACCAAGGCATTGCATGGTCCTCGGACTCAAGCCTATGGGGAAACCAAATACAAAAAAAAGTTTTGGACAGAATCAAGGCATTGCATGGTCCTCGGACTCAAGCCTATGGGGAAACCAAATACAAAAAAAAAAATTTTGGACAGAACCAAGGCATTGCATGGTCCTCGAACTCAAGCCTATGGGGAAACCAAATTCAAAAAAAAGTTTTGGACAGAACCAAGGCATTGCATGGTCCTCGGACTCAAGCCTATGGGGAAACCAAATACAAAAAAGTTTTGGACAGAACCAAGGCATTGCATGGTCCTCGGACTCAAGCCTATGGGGAAACCAAATACAAAAATAGTTTTGGACAGAACCAAGGCATTGCATGGTCCTCGGACTCAAGCCTATGGGGAAACCAAATACAAAAAAAATTTTTGGACAGAACCAAGGCATTGCATGGTCCTCGGACTCAAGCCTATGGGGAAACCAAATACAAAAAAAAGTTTTGGACAGAACCAAGGCATTGCATGGTCCTCGGACTCAAGCCTATGGGGAAATCAAATACAAAAAAAGTTTTGGACAGAACCAAGGCATTGCATGGTGCTCGGACTCAAGCCTATGGGAAACCAAATACAAAAAAAAAATTTGGACAGAACCAAGGCATTGCATGGTCCTCGGACTCAGGCCAATGGGGAAACCAAATACAAAAAATTTTTAGACAGAACCAAGGTATTGCATGGTGCTCGGACTCAAGCTTATGGGGAAACCAAATACAAAAAAAGTTTTGGACAGAACCAAGGCATTGCATGGTCCGCGGACTCAAGCCTGTGGGGAAACCAAATACAAAAAATTTTTGGACAGAACCAAGGCATTGCATGGACCTCGGACTCAAGCCTCTGGGGAAACCAAATACAAAAAATTTTTGGACAGAAACAAGGCATTGCATGGTGCTCGGACTCAAGCCTATGGGGAAACCAAATACAAAAAAATTTTGGACAGAACCAAGGCATTGCATGGTCCTCGGACTCAAGCCTATGGGGAAACCAAATACAAAAAAAAGTTTTGGACAGAACCAAGGCATTGCATGGTCCTCGGACTCAAGCCTATGGGGAAACCAAATACAAAAAAAAAATTTTGGACAGAACCAAGGCATTGTATGGTCCTCGGACTCAAGCCTATGGGGAAACCAAATACAGAAAAAAGTTTTGGACAGAACCAAGGCATTGCATGGTCCTCGGACTCAAGCCTATGGGGAAATCAAATACAAAAAAAATTTTGGACAGAACCAAGGCATTGCGTGGTCCTCGGACTCAAGCCTATGGGGAAACCAAATACAAAAAAAAGTTTTGGACAGCACCAAGGCATTGCATGGTCCTCGGACTCAAGCCTATGGGGAAATCAAATACAAAAAAAGTTTTGGACAGAACCAAGGCATTGCATGGTGCTCGGACTCAAGCCTATGGGAAACCAAATACAAAAAAAATTTTTGGACAGAACCAAGGCATTGCATGGTCCTCGGACTCAAGCCAATGGGGAAACCAAATACAAAAAATTTTTAGACAGAACCAAGGCATTGCATGGTGCTCGGACTCAAGCCTATGGGGAAACCAAATACAAAAAAAGTTTTGGACAGAACCAAGGCATTGCATGGTCCGCGGACTCAAGCCTGTGGGGAAACCAAATACAAAAAATTTTTGGACAGAACCAAGGCATTGCATGGTCCTCGGACTCAAGCCTCTGGGGAAACCAAATACAAAAAATTTTTGGACAGAAACAAGGCATTGCATGGTGCTCGGACTCAAGCCTATGGGGAAACCAAATACAAAAAAAGTTTTGGACAGAACCAAGGCATTGCATGGTCCTCGGACTCAAGCCTATGGGAAAACCAAATACAAAAAATTTTTGGACAGAACCAAGGCATTGCATGGTCCTCGGACTCAAGCCTATGGGGAAACCAAATACAAAAAAAAGTTTTGGACAGAACCAAGGCATTGCATGGTCCTCGGACTCAAGCCTATGGGGAAACCAAATACAAAAAAAAAATTTTGGACAGAACCAAGGCATTGTATGGTCCTCGGACTCAATCCTATGGGGAAACCAAATACAGAAAAAAGTTTTGGACAGAACCAAGGCATTGCATGGTCCTCGGACTCAAGCCTATGGGGAAACCAAATACAAAAAAAGTTTTGGACAGAACCAAGGCATTGCATGGTCCTCGGACTCAAGCCTATGGGGAAACCAAATACAAAAAAAATTTTTGGACAGAACCAAGGCATTGCATGGTCCTCGGACTCAAGCCTATGGGGAAACCAAATACAAAAAAAAGTTTTGGACAGAATCAAGGCATTGCATGGTCCTCGGACTCAAGCCTATGGGGAAACCAAATACAAAAAAAAAAATTTTGGACAGAACCAAGGCATTGCATGGTCCTCGAACTCAAGCCTATGGGGAAACCAAATTCAAAAAAAAGTTTTGGACAGAACCAAGGCATTGCATGGTCCTCGGACTCAAGCCTATGGGGAAACCAAATACAAAAAAGTTTTGGACAGAACCAAGGCATTGCATGGTCCTCGGACTCAAGCCTATGGGGAAACCAAATACAAAAATAGTTTTGGACAGAACCAAGGCATTGCATGGTCCTCGGACTCAAGCCTATGGGGAAACCAAATACAAAAAAAATTTTTGGACAGAACCAAGGCATTGCATGGTCCTCGGACTCAAGCCTATGGGGAAACCAAATACAAATAAAAGTTTTGGACAGAACCAAGGCATTGCATGGTCCTCATACTCAAGCCTATGGGGAAACCAAATACAAAAAAAAGTTTTGGACAGAACCAAGGCATTGCATGGTCCTCGGACTCAAGCCTATGGGGAAACCAAATACAAAAAAGTTTTGGACAGAACCAAGGCATTGCATGGTCCTCGGACCCAAGCCTATGGGGAAACCAAATACAAAAATAGTTTTGGACAGAACCAAGGCATTGCTTGGTCCTCGGACTCAAGCCTATGGGGAAACCAAATACAAAAAAGTTTTGGACAGAACCAAGGCATTGCATGGTCCTCGGACTCAAGCCTATGGGGAAACCAAATACAAAAATAGTTTTGGACAGAACCAAGGCATTGCAGGGTCCTCGGACTCAAGCCTATGGGGAAACCAAATACAAAAAATTTTTGGACAGAACCAAGGCATTGCATGGTCCTCGGACTCAAGCCTATGGGGAAACCAAATACAAAAAAAAATTTTGGACAGAACCAAGGCATTGCATGGTCCTCGGACTCAAGCCTATGGGGAAACCAAATACAAAAAAAAGTTTTGGACAGAACCAAGGCATTGCATGGTCCTCGGACTCAAGCCTATGGGGAAATCAAATACAAAAAAAGTTTTGGACAGAACCAAGGCATTGCATGGTGCTCGGACTCAAGCCTATGGGAAACCAAATACAAAAAAAAAATTTGGACAGAACCAAGGCATTGCATGGTCCTCAGACTCAGGCCAATGGGGAAACCAAATACAAAAAATTTTTAGACAGAACCAAGGTATTGCATGGTGCTCGGACTCAAGCTTATGGGGAAACCAAATACAAAAAAAGTTTTGGACAGAACCAAGGCATTGCATGGTCCGCGGACTCAAGCCTGTGGGGAAACCAAATACAAAAAATTTTTGGACAGAACCAAGGCATTGCATGGACCTCGGACTCAAGCCTCTGGGGAAACCAAATACAAAAAATTTTTGGACAGAAACAAGGCATTGCATGGTGCTCGGACTCAAGCCTATGTGGAAACCAAATACAAAAAAAGTTTTGGACAGAACCAAGGCATTGTATGGTCCTCAGACTCAAGCCTATGGGGAAACCAAATACAAAAAATTTTTGGACAGAACCAAGGCATTGCATGGTCCTCGGACTCAAGCCTATGGGGAAACCAAATACAAAAAAAAGTTTTGGACAGAACCAAGGCATTGCATGGTCCTCGGACTCAAGCCTATGGGGAAACCAAATACAAAAAAAAATTTTGGACAGAACCAAGGCATTGTATGGTCCTCGGACTCAAGCCTATGGGGAAACCAAATACAGAAAAAAGTTTTGGACAGAACCAAGGCATTGCATGGTCCTCGGACTCAAGCCTATGGGGAAATCAAATACAAAAAAAATTTTGGACAGAACCAAGGCATTGCATGGTCCTCGGACTCAAGCCTATGGGGAAACCAAATACAAAAAAAAGTTTTGGACAGCACCAAGGCATTGCATGGTCCTCGGACTCAAGCCTATGGGGAAATCAAATACAAAAAAAGTTTTGGACAGAACCAAGGCATTGCATGGTGCTCGGACTCAAGCCTATGGGAAACCAAATACAAAAAAAAATTTTGGACAGAACCAAGGCATTGCATGGTCCTCGAACTCAAGCCAATGGGGAAACCAAATACAAAAAATTTTTAGACAGAACCAAGGCATTGCATGGTGCTCGGACTCAAGCCTATGGGGAAACCAAATACAAAAAAAGTTTTGGACAGAACCAAGGCATTGCATGGTCCGCGGACTCAAGCCTGTGGGGAAACCAAATACAAAAAATTTTTGGACAGAACCAAGGCATTGCATGGTCCTCGGACTCAAGCCTCTGGGGAAACCAAATACAAAAAATTTTTGGACAGAAACAAGGCATTGCATGGTGCTCGGACTCAAGCCTATGGGGAAACCAAATACAAAAAAAGTTTTGGACAGAACCAAGGCATTGCATGGTCCTCGAACTCAAGCCTATGGGGAAACCAAATACAAAAAATTTTTGGACAGAACCAAGGCATTGCATGGTCCTCGGACTCAAGCCTATGGGGAAACCAAATACAAAAAAAAGTTTTGGACAGAACCAAGGCATTGCATGGTCCTCGGACTCAAGTCTATGGGGAAACCAAATACAAAAAAAAAATTTTGGACAGAACCAAGGCATTGTATGGTCCTCGGACTCAATCCTATGGGGAAACCAAATACAGAAAAAAGTTTTGGACAGAACCAAGGCATTGCATGGTCCTCGGACTCAAGCCTATGGGGAAACCAAATACAAAAAAAGTTTTGGACAGAACCAAGGCATTGCATGGTCCTCGGACTCAAGCCTATGGGGAAACCAAATACAAAAAATTTTTGGACAGACCCAAGGCATTGCATGGTCCTCGGACTCAAGCCTATGGGTAAACCAAATACAAAAAAAAAAAATTTTGGACAGAACCAAGGCATTGCATGGTCCTCGGACTCAAGCCTTTGGGGAAACCAAATACAAATAAAATTTTTGGACAGAACCAAGGCATTGCATGGTCCTCGGACTCAAGCCTATGGGGAAACCAAATACAAAAAAAGTTTTGGACAGAACCAAGGCATTGCATGGTCCTCGGACTCAAGCCTGTGGGGAAACCAAATACAAAAAAATTATGGACAGAACCAAGGCATTGCATGGTCCTCGGACTCAAGCCTATGGGGAAACCAAATACAAAAAAAAGTTTTGGACAGAACCAAGGCATTCCATGGTCCTCGGACTCAAGCCTATGGGGAAACCAAAAACAAAAAAAAGTTTTGGACAGAACCAAGGCATTGCATGGTCCTCGGACTCAAGCCTATGGGGAAATCAAATACAAAAAACGTTTTGGACAAAACCAAGGCATTGCATGGTGCTCGGACTCAAGCCTATGGGGAAACCAAATACAAAAAAAAGTTTTGCACAGAACCAAGGCATTGCATGGTCCTCGGACTCAAGCCTATGGGGAAACCAAATACAAAAAATTTTTGGACAGAACCAAGGCATTGCATGGTGCTCGGACTCAAGCCTATGGGGAAACCAAATACAAAAAAAGTTTTGGACAGAACCAAGGCATTGCATGGTCCTCGGACTCAAGCCTATGGGGAAACCAAATACAAAAAATTTTTGGACAGAACCAAGGCATTGCATGGTCCTCGGACTCAAGCCTATGGGGAAACCAAATACAAAAATTTTTTGGACAGAACCAAGGCATTGCATGGTGCTCGGACTCAAGCCTATGGGGAAACCAAATACAAAAAAAGTTTTGGACAGAACCAAGGCATTGCATGGTCCTCGGACTCAAGCCTATTGGTAAACCAAATACAAAAAAAAAAATTTTTGGACAGAACCAAGGCATTGCATGGTCCTCGGACTCAAGCCTATGGGGAAACCAAATACAAATAAAATTTTTGGACAGAACCAAGGCATTGCATGGTCCTCGGACTCAAGCCTATGGGGAAACCAAATACAAAAAAAGTTTTGGACAGAACCAAGGCATTGCATGGTCCTCGGACTCAAGCCTGTGGGGAAACCAAATACAAAAAATTTTTGGACAGAACCAAGGCATTGCATGGTCCTCGGACTCAAGCCTCTGGGGAAACCAAATACAAAAAAAAGTTTTGGACAGAACCAAGGCATTGCATGGTCCTCGGACTCAAGCCTATGGGGAAACCAAATACAAAAAAGTTTTGGACAGAACCAAGGCATTGCATGGTCCTCGGACCCAAGCCTATGGGGAAACCAAATACAAAAATAGTTTTGGACAGAACCAAGGCATTGCTTGGTCCTCGGACTCAAGCCTATGGGGAAATCAAATACAAAAAAAGTATTGGACAGAACCAAGGCATTGCATGGTGCTCGGACTCAAGCCTATGGGGAAACCAAATACAAAAAAAAGTTTTGGACAGAACCAAGGCATTGCATGGTCCTCGGACTCAAGCCTATGGGGAAACCAAATACAAAAAATTTTTGGACAGAACCAAGGCATTGCATGGTCCTCGGACTCAAGCCTATGGGGAAACCAAATACAAAAATTTTTTGGACAGAACCAAGGCATTGCATGGTGCTCGGACTCAAGCCTATGGGGAAACCAAATACAAAAAAAGTTTTGGACAGAACCAAGGCATTGCATGGTCCTCGGACTCAAGCCTATTGGTAAACCAAATACAAAAAAAAAAATTTTTGGACAGAACCAAGGCATTGCATGGTCCTCGGACTCAAGCCTATGGGGAAACCAAATACAAATAAAATTTTTGGACAGAACCAAGGCATTGCATGGTCCTCGGACTCAAGCCTATGGGGAAACCAAATACAAAAAAAGTTTTGGACAGAACCAAGGCATTGCATGGTCCTCGGACTCAAGCCTGTGGGGAAACCAAATACAAAAAATTTTTGGACAGAACCAAGGCATTGCATGGTCCTCGGACTCAAGCCTCTGGGGAAACCAAATACAAAAAAAAGTTTTGGACAGAACCAAGGCATTGCATGGTCCTCGGACTCAAGCCTATGGGGAAACCAAATACAAAAAAGTTTTGGACAGAACCAAGGCATTGCATGGTCCTCGGACCCAAGCCTATGGGGAAACCAAATACAAAAATAGTTTTGGACAGAACCAAGGCATTGCTTGGTCCTCGGACTCAAGCCTATGGGGAAATCAAATACAAAAAAAGTATTGGACAGAACCAAGGCATTGCATGGTGCTCGGACTCAAGCCTATGGGGAAACCAAATACAAAAAAAAGTTTTGGACAGAACCAAGGCATTGCATGGTCCTCGGACTCAAGCCTATGGGGAAACCAAATACAAAAAATTTTTGGACAGAACCAAGGCATTGCATGGTGCTCGGACTCAAGCCTATGGGGAAACCAAATACAAAAAAATTTTTGGACAGAACCAAGGCATTGCATGGTCCTCGGACTCAAGCCTATGGGGAAACCAAATACAAAAAATTTTTGGACAGAACCAAGGCATTGCATGGTCCTCGGACTCAAGCCTATGGGTAAACCAAATACAAAAAAAAAAATTTTGGACAGAACCAAGGCATTGCATGGTCCTCGGACTCAAGCCTATGGGGAAACCAAATACAAATAAAATTTTTGGACAGAACCAAGGCATTGCATGGTCCTCGGACTCAAGCCTATGGGGAAACCAAATACAAAAAAAGTTTTGGACAGAACCAAGGCATTGCATGGTCCTCGGACTCAAGCCTGTGGGGAAACCAAATACAAAAAATTTTTGGACAGAACCAAGGCATTGTATGGTCCTCGGACTCAAGCCTATGGGGAAACCAAATACAAAAAAAAGTTTTGGACAGAACCAAGGCATTGCATGGTCCTCGGACTCAAGCCTATGGGGAAACCAAATACAAAAAAAAGTTTTGGACAGAACCAAGGCATTGCATGGTCCTCGGACTCAAGCCTATGGGGAAATCAAATACAAAAAAAGTTTTGGACAGAACCAAGGCATTGCATGGTGCTCGGACTCAAGCCTATGGGGAAACCAAATACAAAAAAAAGTTTTGGACAGAACCAAGGCATTGCATGGTCCTCGGACTCAAGCCTATGGGGAAACCAAATACAAAAATTTTTTGGACAGAACCAAGGCATTGCATGGTGCTCGGACTCAAGCCTATGGGGAAACCAAATACAAAAAAAGTTTTGGACAGAACCAAGGCATTGCATGGTGCTCGGACTCAAGCCTATGGGGAAACCAAATACAAAAAATTTTTGGACAGAACCAAGGCATTGCATGGTCCTCGGACTCAAGCCTATGGGGAAACCAAATACAAAAATTTTTTGGACAGAACCAAGGCATTGCATGGTGCTCGGACTCAAGCCTATGGGGAAACCAAATACAAAAAAAGTTTTGGACAGAACCAACGCATTGCATGGTCCTCGGACTCAAGCCTATTGGTAAACCAAATACAAAAAAAAAAAATTTTGGACAGAACCAAGGCATTGCATGGTCCTCGGACTCAAGCCTATGGGGAAACCAAATACAAATAAAATTTTTGGACAGAACCAAGGCATTGCATGGTCCTCGGACTCAAGCCTATGGGGAAACCAAATACAAAAAAAGTTTTGGACAGAACCAAGGCATTGCATGGTCCTCGGACTCAAGCCTGTGGGGAAACCAAATACAAAAAATTTTTGGACAGAACCAAGGCATTGCATGGTCCTCGGACTCAAGCCTCTGGGGAAACCAAATACAAAAAAAAGTTTTGGACAGAACCAAGGCATTGCATGGTCCTCGTACTCAAGCCTATGGGGAAACCAAATACAAAAAAGTTTTGGACAGAACCAAGGCATTGCATGGTCCTCGGACCCAAGCCTATGGGGAAACCAAATACAAAAATAGTTTTGGACAGAACCAAGGCATTGCTTGGTCCTCGGACTCAAGCCTATGGGGAAATCAAATACAAAAAAAGTATTGGACAGAACCAAGGCATTGCATGGTGCTCGGACTCAAGCCTATGGGGAAACCAAATACAAAAAAAAGTTTTGGACAGAACCAAGGCATTGCATGGTCCTCGGACTCAAGCCTATGGGGAAACCAAATACAAAAAATTTTTGGACAGAACCAAGGCATTGCATGGTGCTCGGACTCAAGCCTATGGGGAAACCAAGTACAAAAAAATTTTTGGACAGAACCAAGGCATTGCATGGTCCTCGGACTCAAGCCTATGGGGAAACCAAATACAAAAAATTTTTGGACAGAACCAAGGCATTGCATGGTCCTCGGACTCAAGCCTATGGGTAAACCAAATACAAAAAAAAAAATTTTGGACAGAACCAAGGCATTGCATGGTCCTCGGACTCAAGCCTATGGGGAAACCAAATACAAATAAAATTTTTGGACAGAACCAAGGCATTGCATGGTCCTCGGACTCAAGCCTATGGGGAAACCAAATACAAAAAAAGTTTTGGACAGAACCAAGGCATTGCATGGTCCTCGGACTCAAGCCTGTGGGGAAACCAAATACAAAAAATTTTTGGACAGAACCAAGGCATTGTATGGTCCTCGGACTCAAGCCTATGGGGAAACCAAATACAAAAAAAAGTTTTGGACAGAACCAAGGCATTGCATGGTCCTCGGACTCAAGCCTATGGGGAAACCAAATACAAAAAAAAGTTTTGGACAGAACCAAGGCATTGCATGGTCCTCGGACTCAAGCCTATGGGGAAATCAAATACAAAAAAAGTTTTGGACAGAACCAAGGCATTGCATGGTGCTCGGACTCAAGCCTATGGGGAAACCAAATACAAAAAAAAGTTTTGGACAGAACCAAGGCATTGCATGGTCCTCGGACTCAAGCCTATGGGGAAACCAAATACAAAAATTTTTTGGACAGAACCAAGGCATTGCATGGTGCTCGGACTCAAGCCTATGGGGAAACCAAATACAAAAAAAGTTTTGGACAGAACCAAGGCATTGCATGGTGCTCGGACTCAAGCCTATGGGGAAACCAAATACAAAAAATTTTTGGACAGAACCAAGGCATTGCATGGTCCTCGGACTCAAGCCTATGGGGAAACCAAATACAAAAAAAAGTTTTGGACAGAACCAAGGCATTGCATGGTCCTCGGACTGAAGCCTATGGGGAAACCAAATAAAAAAAAAAATTTTGGACAGAACCAAGGCATTGCATGGTCCTCGGACTCAAGCCTATGGGGAAACCAAATACAAAAAAAGTTTTGGACAGAACCAAGGCATTGCAAGGTCCTCGGACTCAAGCCTATGGGGAAACCTAATACAAAAAAAGTTTTGGACAGAACCAAGGCATTGCATGGTCCTCGGACTCAAGCCTATGGGTAAACCAAATACCAAAAAAAAAAATTTTGGACAGAACCAAGGCATTGCATGGTCCTCGGACTCAAGCCTATGGGGAAACCAAATACAAATAAATTTTTTGACAGAACCAAGGCATTGCATGGTCCTCGGACTCAAGCCTATGGGGAAACCAAATACAAAAAAAGTTTTGGACAGAACCAAGGCATTGCATGGTCCTCGGACTCAAGCCTATGGGGAAACCAAATACAAAAAATTTTTGGACAGAACCAAGGCATTGCATGGTCCTCGGACTCAAGCCTATGGGTAAACCAAATACAAAAAAAAAAAATTTTGGACAGAACCAAGGCATTGCATGGTCCTCGGACTCAAGCCTATGGGGAAACCAAATACAAATAAAATTTTTGGACAGAACCAAGGCATTGCATGGTCCTCGGACTCAAGCCTATGGGGAAACCAAATACAAAAAAAGTTTTGGACAGAACCAAGGCATTGCATGGTCCTCGGACTCAAGCCTGTGGGGAAACCAAATACAAAAAAATTTTGGACAGAACCAAGGCATTGCATGGTCCTCGGACACAAGCCTATGGGGAAACCAAATACAAAAAAAAGTTTTGGACAGAACCAAGGCATTCCATGGTCCTCGGACTCAAGCCTATGGGGAAACCAAAAACAAAAAAAAGTTTTGGACAGAACCAAGGCATTGCATGGTCCTCGGACTCAAGCCTATGGGGAAATCAAATACAAAAAACGTTTTGGACAAAACCAAGGCATTGCATGGTGCTCGGACTCAAGCCTATGGGGAAACCAAATACAAAAAAAAGTTTTGCACAGAACCAAGGCATTGCATGGTCCTCGGACTCAAGCCTATGGGGAAACCAAATACAAAAAATTTTTGGACAGAACCAAGGCATTGCATGGTGCTCGGACTCAAGCCTATGGGGAAACCAAATACAAAAAAAGTTTTGGACAGAACCAAGGCATTGCATGGTCCTCGGACTCAAGCCTATGGGGAAACCAAATACAAAAAATTTTTGGACAGAACCAAGGCATTGCATGGTCCTCGGACTAAAGCCTATGGGGAAACCAAATACAAAAAAAAGTTTTGGACAGAACCAAGGCATTGCATGGTCCTCGGACTCAAGCCTATGGGGAAACCAAATAAAAAAAAAAAATTTTGGACAGAACCAAGGCATTGCATGGTCCTCGGACTCAAGCCTATGGGGAAACCAAATACAAAAAAAGTTTTGGACAGAACCAAGGCATTGCAAGGTCCTCGGACTCAAGCCTATGGGGAAACCTAATACAAAAAAAGTTTTGGACAGAACCAAGGCATTGCATGGTCCTCGGACTCAAGCCTATTGGTAAACCAAATACAAAAAAAAAAAATTTTGGACAGAACCAAGGCATTGCATGGTCCTCGGACTCAAGCCTATGGGGAAACCAAATACAAATAAAATTTTTGGACAGAACCAAGGCATTGCATGGTCCTCGGACTCAAGCCTATGGGGAAACCAAATACAAAAAAAAGTTTTGGACAGAACCAAGGCATTGCATGGTCCTCGGACTCAAGCCTATGGGGAAACCAAATACAAAAAAAAAATTTTGGACAGAACCAAGGCATTGTATGGTCCTCGGACTCAAGCCTATGGGGAAACCAAATACAGAAAAAAGTTTTGGACAGAACCAAGGCATTGCATGGTCCTCGGACTCAAGCCTATGGGGAAATCAAATACAAAAAAAATTTTGGACAGAACCAAGGCATTGCATGGTCCTCGGACTCAAGCCTATGGGGAAACCAAATACAAAAAAAAGTTTTGGACAGCACCAAGGCATTGCATGGTCCTCGGACTCAAGCCTATAGGGAAATCAAATACAAAAAAAGTTTTGGACAGAACCAAGGCATTGCATGGTGCTCGGACTCAAGCCTATGGGAAACCAAATACAAAAAAAAATTTTGGACAGAACCAAGGCATTGCATGGTCCTCGGACTCAAGCCAATGGGGAAACCAAATACAAAAAATTTTTAGACAGAACCAAGGCATTGCATGGTGCTCGGACTCAAGCCTATGGGGAAACCAAATACAAAAAAAGTTTTGGACAGAACCAAGGCATTGCATGGTCCGCGGACTCAAGCCTGTGGGGAAACCAAATACAAAAAATTTTTGGACAGAACCAAGGCATTGCATGGTCCTCGGACTCAAGCCTCTGGGGAAACCAAATACAAAAAATTTTTGGACAGAAACAAGGCATTGCATGGTGCTCGGACTCAAGCCTATGGGGAAACCAAATACAAAAAAAGTTTTGGACAGAACCAAGGCATTGCATGGTCCTCGGACTCAAGCCTATGGGGAAACCAAATACAAAAAATTTTTGGACAGAACCAAGGCATTGCATGGTCCTCGGACTCAAGCCTATGGGGAAACCAAATAAAAAAAAAAGTTTTGGACAGAACCAAGGCATTGCATGGTCCTCGGACTCAAGCCTATGGGGAAACCAAATACAAAAAAAATATTTTGGACAGAACCAAGGCATTGTATGGTCCTCGGACTCAATCCTATGGGGACACCAAATACAGAAAAAAGTTTTGGACAGAACCAAGGCATTGCATGGTCCTCGGACTCAAGCCTATGGGGAAACCAAATACAAAAAAAGTTTTGGACAGAACCAAGGCATTGCATGGTCCTCGGACTCAAGCCTATGGGGAAACCAAATACAAAAAATTTTTGGACAGACCCAAGGCATTGCATGGTCCTCGGACTCAAGCCTATGGGTAAACCAAATACAAAAAAAATTTTTGGACAGAACCAAGGCATTGCATGGTCCTCGGACTCAAGCCTATGGGGAAACCAAATACAAATAAAATTTTTGGACAGAACCAAGGCATTGCATGGTCCTCGGACTCAAGCCTATGGGGAAACCAAATACAAAAAAAGTTTTGGACAGAACCAAGGCATTGCATGGTCCTCGGACTCAAGCCTGTGGGGAAACCAAATACAAAAAAATTTTGGACAGAACCAAGGCATTGCATGGTCCTCGGACTCAAGCCTATGGGGAAACCAAATACAAAAAAAAGTTTTGGACAGAACCAAGGCATTCCATGGTCCTCGGACTCAAGCCTATGGGGAAACCAAAAACAAAAAAAAGTTTTGGACAGAACCAAGGCATTGCATGGTCCTCGGACTCAAGCCTATGGGGAAATCAAATACAAAAAACGTTTTGGACAAAACCAAGGCATTGCATGGTCCTCGGACTCAAGCCTATGGGGAAACCAAATACAAAAAAAAGTTTTGCACAGAACCAAGGCATTGCATGGTCCTCGGACTCAAGCCTATGGGGAAACCAAATACAAAAAATTTTTGGACAGAACCAAGGCATTGCATGGTGCTCGGACTCAAGCCTATGGGGAAACCAAATACAAAAAAAGTTTTGGACAGAACCAAGGCATTGCATGGTCCTCGGACTCAAGCCTATGGGGAAACCAAATACAAAAAATTTTTGGACAGAACCAAGGCATTGCATGGTCCTCGGACTCAAGCCTATGGGGAAACCAAATACAAAAAAAAGATTTGGACAGAACCAAGGCATTGCATGGTCCTCGGACTCAAGCCTATGGGGAAACCAAATAAAAATAAAAAATTTTGGACAGAACCAAGGCATTGCATGGTCCTCGGACTCAAGCCTATGGGGAAACCAAATAAAAATAAAAAATTTTGGACAGAACCAAGGCATTGCATGGTCCTCGGACTCAAGCCTATGGGGAAACCAAATACAAAAAAAGTTTTGGACAGAACCAAGGCATTGCAAGGTCCTCGGACTCAAGCCTATGGGGAAACCTAATACAAAAAAAGTTTTGGACAGAACCAAGGCATTGCATGGTCCTCGGACTCAAGCCTATTGGTAAACCAAATACAAAAAAAAAAAATTTTGGACAGAACCAAGGCATTGCATGGTCCTCGGACTCAAGCCTATGGGGAAACCAAATACAAATAAAATTTTTGGACAGAACCAAGGCATTGCATGGTCCTCGGACTCAAGCCTATGGGGAAACCAAATACAAAAAAAGTTTTGGACAGAACCAAGGCATTGCATGGTCCTCGGACTCAAGCCTGTGGGGAAACCAAATACAAAAAATTTTTGGACAGAACCAAGGCATTGCATGGTCCTCGGACTCAAGCCTCTGGGGAAACCAAATACAAAAAAAAGTTTTGGACAGAACCAAGGCATTGCATGGTCCTCGGACTCAAGCCTATGGGGAAACCAAATACAAAAAAGTTTTGGACAGAACCAAGGCATTGCATGGTCCTCGGACCCAAGCCTATGGGGAAACCAAATACAAAAATAGTTTTGGACAGAACCAAGGCATTGCTTGGTCCTCGGACTCAAGCCTATGGGGAAATCAAATACAAAAAAAGTATTGGACAGAACCAAGGCATTGCATGGTGCTCGGACTCAAGCCTATGGGGAAACCAAATACAAAAAAAAGTTTTGGACAGAACCAAGGCATTGCATGGTCCTCGGACTCAAGCCTATGGGGAAACCAAATACAAAAAATTTTTGGACAGAACCAAGGCATTGCATGGTGCTCGGACTCAAGCCTATGGGGAAACCAAATACAAAAAAATTTTTGGACAGAACCAAGGCATTGCATGGTCCTCGGACTCAAGCCTATGGGGAAACCAAATACAAAAAATTTTTGGACAGAACCAAGGCATTGCATGGTCCTCGGACTCAAGCCTATGGGTAAACCAAATACAAAAAAAAAAATTTTGGACAGAACCAAGGCATTGCATGGTCCTCGGACTCAAGCCTATGGGGAAACCAAATACAAATAAAATTTTTGGACAGAACCAAGGCATTGCATGGTCCTCGGACTCAAGCCTATGGGGAAACCAAATACAAAAAAAGTTTTGGACAGAACCAAGGCATTGCATGGTCCTCGGACTCAAGCCTGTGGGGAAACCAAATACAAAAAATTTTTGGACAGAACCAAGGCATTGTATGGTCCTCGGACTCAAGCCTATGGGGAAACCAAATACAAAAAAAAGTTTTGGACAGAACCAAGGCATTGCATGGTCCTCGGACTCAAGCCTATGGGGAAACCAAATACAAAAAAAAGTTTTGGACAGAACCAAGGCATTGCATGGTCCTCGGACTCAAGCCTATGGGGAAATCAAATACAAAAAAAGTTTTGGACAGAACCAAGGCATTGCATGGTGCTCGGACTCAAGCCTATGGGGAAACCAAATACAAAAAAAAGTTTTGGACAGAACCAAGGCATTGCATGGTCCTCGGACTCAAGCCTATGGGGAAACCAAATACAAAAAATTTTTGGACAGAACCAAGGCATTGCATGGTGCTCGGACTCAAGCCTATGGGGAAACCAAATACAAAAAAAGTTTTGGACAGAACCAAGGCATTGCATGGTGCTCGGACTCAAGCCTATGGGGAAACCAAATACAAAAAATTTTTGGACAGAACCAAGGCATTGCATGGTCCTCGGACTCAAGCCTATGGGGAAACCAAATACAAAAAATTTTTGGACAGAACCAAGGCATTGCATGGTCCTCGGACTCAAGCCTATGGGGAAACCAAATACAAAAAATTTTTGGACAGAACCAAGGCATTGCATGGTGCTCGGACTCAAGCCTATGGGGAAACCAAATACAAAAAAATTTTTGGACAGAACCAAGGCATTGCATGGTCCTCGGACTCAAGCCTATGGGGAAACCAAATACAAAAAAGTTTTGGACAGAACCAAGGCATTGCATGGTCCTCGGACTCAAGCCTATGGGTAAACCAAATACAAAAAAAAAAATTTTGGACAGAACCAAGGCATTGCATGGTCCTCGGACTCAAGCCTATGGGGAAACCAAATACAAATAAAATTTTTGGACAGAACCAAGGCATTGCATGGTCCTCGGACTCAAGCCTATGGGGAAACCAAATACAAAAAAAGTTTTGGACAGAACCAAGGCATTGCATGGTCCTCGGACTCAAGCCTGTGGGGAAACCAAATACAAAAAATTTTTGGACAGAACCAAGGCATTGTATGGTCCTCGGACTCAAGCCTATGGGGAAACCAAATACAAAAAAAAGTTTTTGACAGAACCAAGGCATTGCATGGTCCTCGGACTCAAGCCTATGGGGAAACCAAATACAAAAAAAAGTTTTGGACAGAACCAAGGCATTGCATGGTCCTCGGACTCAAGCCTATGGGGAAATCAAATACAAAAAAAGTTTTGGACAGAACCAAGGCATTGCATGGTGCTCGGACTCAAGCCTATGGGGAAACCAAATACAAAAAAAAGTTTTGGACAGAACCAAGGCATTGCATGGTCCTCGGACTCAAGCCTATGGGGAAACCAAATACAAAAAATTTTTGGACAGAACCAAGGCATTGCATGGTGGTCGGACTCAAGCCTATGGGGAAACCAAATACAAAAAAATTTTTGGACAGAACCAAGGCATTGCATGGTCCTCGGACTCAAGCCTATGGGGAAACCAAATACAAAAAATTTTTGGACAGAACCAAGGCATTGCATGGTCCTCGGACTCAAGCCTATGGGTAAACCAAATACAAAAAAAAAAATTTTGGACAGAACCAAGGCATTGCATGGTCCTCGGACTCAAGCCTATGGGGAAACCAAATACAAATAAAATTTTTGGACAGAACCAAGGCATTGCATGGTCCTCGGACTCAAGCCTATGGGGAAACCAAATACAAAAAAAGTTTTGGACAGAACCAAGGCATTGCATGGTCCTCGGACTCAAGCCTGTGGGGAAACCAAATACAAAAAATTTTTGGACAGAACCAAGGCATTGTATGGTCCTCGGACTCAAGCCTATGGGGAAACCAAATACAAAAAAAAGTTTTGGACAGAACCAACGCATTGCATGGTCCTCGGACTCAAGCCTATGGGGAAACCAAATACAAAAAAAAGTTTTGGACAGAACCAAGGCATTGCATGGTCCTCGGACTCAAGCCTATGTGGAAATCAAATACAAAAAAAGTTTTGGACAGAACCAAGGCATTGCATGGTGCTCGGACTCAAGCCTATGGGGAAACCAAATACAAAAAAAAGTTTTGGACAGAACCAAGGCATTGCATGGTCCTCGGACTCAAGCCTATGGGGAAACCAAATACAAAAAATTTTTGGACAGAACCAAGGCATTGCATGGTGCTCGGACTCAAGCCTATGGGGAAACCAAATACAAAAAAAGTTTTGGACAGAACCAAGGCATTGCATGGTGCTCGGACTCAAGCCTATGGGGAAACCAAATACAAAAAATTTTTGGACAGAACCAAGGCATTGCATGGTCCTCGGACTCAAGCCTATGGGGAAACCAAATACAAAAAAAAGTTTTGGACAGAACCAAGGCATTGCATGGTCCTCGGACTCAAGCCTATGGGGAAACCAAATAAAAAAAAAAAATTTTGGACAGAACCAAGGCATTGCATGGTCCTCGGACTCAAGCCTATGGGGAAACCAAATACAAAAAAAGTTTTGGACAGAACCAAGGCATTGCAAGGTCCTCGGACTCAAGCCTATGGGGAAACCTAATACAAAAAAAGTTTTGGACAGAACCAAGGCATTGCATGGTCCTCGGACTCAAGCCTATGGGTAAACCAAATACCAAAAAAAAAAATTTTAGACAGAACCAAGGCATTGCATGGTCCTCGGACTCAAGCCTATGGGGAAACCAAATACAAATAAAATTTTTGGACAGAACCAAGGCATTGCATGGTCCTCGGACTCAAGCCTATGGGGAAACCAAATACAAAAAAAGTTTTGGACAGAACCAAAGCATTGCATGGTCCTCGGACTCAAGCCTATGGGGAAACCAAATACAAAAAATTTTTGGACAGAACCAAGGCATTGCATGGTCCTCGGACTCAAGCCTATGGGTAAACCAAATACAAAAAAAAAAAATTTTGGACAGAACCAAGGCATTGCATGGTCCTCGGACTCAAGCCTATGGGGAAACCAAATACAAATAAAATTTTTGGACAGAACCAAGGCATTGCATGGTCCTCGGACTCAAGCCTATGGGGAAACCAAATACAAAAAAAGTTTTGGACAGAACCAAGGCATTGCATGGTCCTCGGACTCAAGCCTGTGGGGAAACCAAATACAAAAAAATTTTGGACAGAACCAAGGCATTGCATGGTCCTCGGACTCAAGCCTATGGGGAAACCAAATACAAAAAATTTTTGGACAGAACCAAGGCATTGCATGGTGCTCGGACTCAAGCCTATGGGGAAACCAAATACAAAAAAAATTTTGGACAGAACCAAGGCATTGCATGGTCCTCGGACTCAAGCCTATGGGGAAACCAAATACAAAAAATTTTTGGACAGAACCAAGGCATTGCATGGTCCTCGGACTCAAGCCTGTGGGGAAACCAAATACAAAAAATTTTTGGACAGAACCAAGGCATTGCATGGTCCTCGGACTCAAGCCTATGGGGAAACCAAATACAAAAAAAAGTTTTGGACAGAACCAAGGCATTGCATGGTCCTCGGACTCAAGCCTATGGGGAAACCAAATACAAAAAAATTTTTGGACAGAACCAAGGCATTGCATGGTCCTCGGACTCAAGCCTATGGGGAAACCAAATACAAAAAATTTTTGGACAGAACCAAGGCATTGCATGGTGCTCGGACTCAAGCCTATGGGGAAACCAAATACAAAAAAATTTTTGGACAGAACCAAGGCATTGCATGGTCCTCGGACTCAAGCCTATGGGGAAACCAAATACAAAAAATTTTTGGACAGAACCAAGGCATTGCATGGTCCTCGGACTCAAGCCTATGGGTAAACCAAATACAAAAAAAAAAATTTTGGACAGAACCAAGGCATTGCATGGTCCTCGGACTCAAGCCTATGGGGAAACCAAATACAAATAAAATTTTTGGACAGAACCAAGGCATTGCATGGTCCTCGGACTCAAGCCTATGGGGAAACCAAATACAAAAAAAGTTTTGGACAGAACCAAGGCATTGCATGGTCCTCGGACTCAAGCCTGTGGGGAAACCAAATACAAAAAATTTTTGGACAGAACCAAGGCATTGTATGGTCCTCGGACTCAAGCCTATGGGGAAACCAAATACAAAAAAAAGTTTTGGACAGAACCAAGGCATTGCATGGTCCTCGGACTCAAGCCTATGGGGAAACCAAATACAAAAAAAAGTTTTGGACAGAACCAAGGCATTGCATGGTCCTCGGACTCAAGCCTATGGGGAAATCAAATACAAAAAAAGTTTTGGACAGAACCAAGGCATTGCATGGTCCTCGGACTCAAGCCTATGGGGAAACCAAATACAAAAAAAAGTTTTGGACAGAACCAAGGCATTGCATGGTCCTCGGACTCAAGCCTATGGGGAAACCAAATACAAAAAATTTTTGGACAGAACCAAGGCATTGCATGGTGCTCGGACTCAAGCCTATGGGGAAACCAAATACAAAAAAAGTTTTGGACAGAACCAAGGCATTGCATGGTGCTCGGACTCAAGCCTATGGGGAAACCAAATACAAAAAATTTTTGGACAGAACCAAGGCATTGCATGGTCCTCGGACTCAAGCCTATGGGGAAACCAAATACAAAAAATTTTTGGACAGAACCAAGGCATTGCATGGTCCTCGGACTCAAGCCTATGGGGAAACCAAATACAAAAAATTTTTGGACAGAACCAAGGCATTGCATGGTGCTCGGACTCAAGCCTATGGGGAAACCAAATACAAAAAAATTTTTGGACAGAACCAAGGCATTGCATGGTCCTCGGACTCAAGCCTATGGGGAAACCAAATACAAAAAATTTTTGGACAGAACCAAGGCATTGCATGGTCCTCGGACTCAAGCCTATGGGTAAACCAAATACAAAAAAAAAAATTTTGGACAGAACCAAGGCATTGCATGGTCCTCGGACTCAAGCCTATGGGGAAACCAAATACAAATAAAATTTTTGGACAGAACCAAGGCATTGCATGGTCCTCGGACTCAAGCCTATGGGGAAACCAAATACAAAAAAAGTTTTGGACAGAACCAAGGCATTGCATGGTCCTCGGACTCAAGCCTGTGGGGAAACCAAATACAAAAAATTTTTGGACAGAACCAAGGCATTGTATGGTCCTCGGACTCAAGCCTATGGGGAAACCAAAAACAAAAAAAAGTTTTGGACAGAACCAAGGCATTGCATGGTCCTCGGACTCAAGCCTATGGGGAAACCAAATACAAAAAAAAGTTTTGGACAGAACCAAGGCATTGCATGGTCCTCGGACTCAAGCCTATGGGGAAATCAAATACAAAAAAAGTTTTGGACAGAACCAAGGCATTGCATGGTGCTCGGACTCAAGCCTATGGGGAAACCAAATACAAAAAAAAGTTTTGGACAGAACCAAGGCATTGCATGGTCCTCGGACTCAAGCCTATGGGGAAACCAAATACAAAAAATTTTTGGACAGAACCAAGGCATTGCATGGTGGTCGGACTCAAGCCTATGGGGAAACCAAATACAAAAAAATTTTTGGACAGAACCAAGGCATTGCATGGTCCTCGGACTCAAGCCTATGGGGAAACCAAATACAAAAAATTTTTGGACAGAACCAAGGCATTGCATGGTCCTCGGACTCAAGCCTATGGGTAAACCAAATACAAAAAAAAAAATTTTGGACAGAACCAAGGCATTGCATGGTCCTCGGACTCAAGCCTATGGGGAAACCAAATACAAATAAAATTTTTGGACAGAACCAAGGCATTGCATGGTCCTCGGACTCAAGCCTATGGGGAAACCAAATACAAAAAAAGTTTTGGACAGAACCAAGGCATTGCATGGTCCTCGGACTCAAGCCTGTGGGGAAACCAAATACAAAAAATTTTTGGACAGAACCAAGGCATTGTATGGTCCTCGGACTCAAGCCTATGGGGAAACCAAATACAAAAAAAAGTTTTGGACAGAACCAAGGCATTGCATGGTCCTCGGACTCAAGCCTATGGGGAAACCAAATACAAAAAAAAGTTTTGGACAGAACCAAGGCATTGCATGGTCCTCGGACTCAAGCCTATGGGGAAATCAAATACAAAAAAAGTTTTGGACAGAACCAAGGCATTGCATGGTGCTCGGACTCAAGCCTATGGGGAAACCAAATACAAAAAAAAGTTTTGGACAGAACCAAGGCATTGCATGGTCCTCGGACTCAAGCCTATGGGGAAACCAAATACAAAAAATTTTTGGACAGAACCAAGGCATTGCATGGTGCTCGGACTCAAGCCTATGGGGAAACCAAATACAAAAAAAGTTTTGGACAGAACCAAGGCATTGCATGGTGCTCGGACTCAAGCCTATGGGGAAACCAAATACAAAAAATTTTTGGACAGAACCAAGGCATTGCATGGTCCTCGGACTCAAGCCTATGGGGAAACCAAATACAAAAAAAAGTTTTGGACAGAACCAAGGCATTGCATGGTCCTCGGACTCAAGCCTATGGGGAAACCAAATAAAAAAAAAAAATTTTGGACAGAACCAAGGCATTGCATGGTCCTCGGACTCAAGCCTATGGGGAAACCAAATACAAAAAAAGTTTTGGACAGAACCAAGGCATTGCAAGGTCCTCGGACTCAAGCCTATGGGGAAACCTAATACAAAAAAAGTTTTGGACAGAACCAAGGCATTGCATGGTCCTCGGACTCAAGCCTATGGGTAAACCAAATACCAAAAAAAAAAATTTTAGACAGAACCAAGGCATTGCATGGTCCTCGGACTCAAGCCTATGGGGAAACCAAATACAAATAAAATTTTTGGACAGAACCAAGGCATTGCATGGTCCTCGGACTCAAGCCTATGGGGAAACCAAATACAAAAAAAGTTTTGGACAGAACCAAAGCATTGCATGGTCCTCGGACTCAAGCCTATGGGGAAACCAAATACAAAAAATTTTTGGACAGAACCAAGGCATTGCATGGTCCTCGGACTCAAGCCTATGGGTAAACCAAATACAAAAAAAAAAAATTTTGGACAGAACCAAGGCATTGCATGGTCCTCGGACTCAAGCCTATGGGGAAACCAAATACAAATAAAATTTTTGGACAGAACCAAGGCATTGCATGGTGCTCGGACTCAAGCCTATGGGGAAACCAAATACAAAAAAAGTTTTGGACAGAACCAAGGCATTGCATGGTCCTCGGACTCAAGCCTGTGGGGAAACCAAATACAAAAAATTTTTGGACAGAACCAAGGCATTGCATGGTCCTCGGACTCAAGCCTATGGGGAAACCAAATACAAAAAAAAGTTTTGGACAGAACCAAGGCATTGCATGGTCCTCGGACTCAAGCCTATTGGGAAACCAAATACAAAAAAAAGTTTTGGACAGAACCAAGGCATTGCATGGTCCTCGGACTCAAGCCTATGGGGAAATCAAATACAAAAAAAGTATTGGACAGAACCAAGGCATTGCATGGTGCTCGGACTCAAGCCTCTGGGGAAACCAAATACAAAAAAAAGTTTTGGACAGTACCAAGGCATTGCATGGTCCTCGGACTCAAGCCTATGGGGAAATCAAATACAAAAAACGTTTTGGACAAAACCAAGGCATTGCATGGTGCTCGGACTCAAGCCTATGGGGAAACCAAATACAAAAAAAAGTTTTGCACAGAACCAAGGCATTGCATGGTCCTCGGACTCAAGCCTATGGGGAAACCAAATACAAAAAATTTTTGAACAGAACCAAGGCATTGCATGGTGCTCGGACTCAAGCCTATGGGGAAACCAAATACAAAAAAAGTTTTGGACAGAACCAAGGCATTGCATGGTCCTCGGACTCAAGCCTATGGGGAAACCAAATACAAAAAATTTTTGGACAGAACCAAGGCATTGCATGGTCCTCGGACTCAAGCCTATGGGGAAACCAAATACAAAAAAAAGTTTTGGACAGAACCAAGGCATTGCATGGTCCTCGGACTCAAGCCTATGGGGAAACCAAATAAAAAAAAAAAATTTTGGACAGAACCAAGGCATTGCATGGTCCTCGGACTCAAGCCTATGGGGAAACCAAATACAAAAAAAGTTTTGGACAGAACCAAGGCATTGCAAGGTCCTCGGACTCAAGCCTATGGGGAAACCTAATACAAAAAAAGTTTTGGACAGAACCAAGGCATTGCATGGTCCTCGGACTCAAGCCTATTGGTAAACCAAATACAAAAAAAAAAATTTTGGACAGAACCAAGGCATTGCATGGTCCTCGGACTCAAGCCTATGGGGAAACCAAATACAAATAAAATTTTTGGACAGAACCAAGGCATTGCATGGTCCTCGGACTCAAGCCTATGGGGAAACCAAATACAAAAAAAGTTTTGGACAGAACCAAGGCATTGCATGGTCCTCGGACTCAAGCCTGTGGGGAAACCAAATACAAAAAATTTTTGGACAGAACCAAGGCATTGCATGGTCCTCGGACTCAAGCCTATGGGGAAACCAAATACAAAAAAAAGTTTTGGACAGAACCAAGGCATTGCATGGTCCTCGGACTCAAGCCTATTGGGAAACCAAATACAAAAAAAAGTTTTGGACAGAACCAAGGCATTGCATGGTCCTCGGACTCAAGCCTATGGGGAAATCAAATACAAAAAAAGTATTGGACAGAACCAAGGCATTGCATGGTGCTCGGACTCAAGCCTATGGGGAAACCAAATACAAAAAAAAGTTTTGGACAGAACCAAGGCATTGCATGGTCCTCGGACTCAAGCCTATGGGGAAACCAAATACAAAAAATTTTTGGACAAAACCAAGGCATTGCATGGTGCTCGGACTCAAGCCTATGGGGAAACCAAATACAAATAAAATTTTGGACAGAACCAAGGCATTGCATGGTCCTCGGACTCAAGCCTATGGGGAAACCAAATACAAAAAAAGTTTTGGACAGAACCAAGGCATTGCATGGTCCTCGGACTCAAGCCTATGGGGAAACCAAATACAAAAAATTTTTGGACAGAACCAAGGCATTGCATGGTCCTCGGACTCAAGCCTATGGGTAAACCAAATACGAAAAAAAAAAATTTTGGACAGAACCAAGGCATTGCATGGTCCTCGGACTCAAGCCTATGGGGAAACCAAATACAAATAAAATTTTTGGACAGAACCAAGGCATTGCATGGTCCTCGGACTCAAGCCTATGGGGAAACCAAATACAAAAAAAGTTTTGGACAGAACCAAGGCATTGCATGGTCCTCGGACTCAAGCCTGTGGGGAAACCAAATACAAAAAAATTTTGGACAGAACCAAGGCATTGCATGGTCCTCGGACTCAAGCCTACGGGGAAACCAAATACAAAAAAAAGTTTTGGACAGAACCAAGGCATTCCATGGTCCTCGGACTCAAGCCTATGGGGAAACCAAAAACAAAAAAAAGTTTTGGACAGAACCAAGGCATTGCATGGTCCTCGGACTCAAGCCTATGGGGAAATTAAATACAAAAAACGTTTTGGACAAAACCAAGGCATTGCATGGTGCTCGGACTCAAGCCTATGGGGAAACCAAATACAAAAAAAAGTTTTGCACAGAACCAAGGCATTGCATGGTCCTCGGACTCAAGCCTATGGGGAAACCAAATACAAAAAATTTTTGGACAGAACCAAGGCATTGCATGGTGCTCGGACTCAAGCCTATGGGGAAACCAAATACAAAAAAAGTTTTGGACAGAACCAAGGCATTGCATGGTCCTCGGACTCAAGCCTATGGGGAAACCAAATACAAAAAATTTTTGGACAGAACCAAGGCATTGCATGGTCCTCGGACTCAAGCCTATGGGGAAACCAAATACAAAAAAAAGTTTTGGACAGAACCAAGGCATTGCATGGTCCTCGGACTCAAGCCTATGGGGAAACCAAATAAAAAAAAAAAAAATTTGGACAGAACCAAGGCATTGCATGGTCCTCGGACTCAAGCCTATGGGGAAACCAAATACAAAAAAAGTTTTGGACAGAACCAAGGCATTGCAAGGTCCTCGGACTCAAGCCTATGGGGAAACCAAATACAAATAAAATTTTTGGACAGAACCAAGGCATTGCATGGTCCTCGGACTCAAGCCTATGGGGAAACCAAATACAAAAAAAGTTTTGGACAGAACCAAGGCATTGCATGGTCCTCGAACTCAAGCCTGTGGGGAAACCAAATACAAAAAATTTTTGGACAGAACCAAGGCATTGCATGGTCCTCGGACTCAAGCCTATGGGGAAACCAAATACAAAAAAAAAGTTTTGGACAGAACCAAGGCATTGCATGGTCCTCGGACTCAAGCCTATGGGGAAACCAAATACAAAAAAAAGTTTTGGACAGAACCAAGGCATTGCATGGTCCTCGGACTCAAGCCTATGGGGAAATCAAATACAAAAAAAGTATTGGACAGAACCAAGGCATTGCATGGTGCTCGGACTCAAGCCTGTGGGGAAACCAAATACAAAAAAAATTTTTGGACAGAACCAAGGCATTGCATGGTCCTCGGACTCAAGCCTATGGGGAAACCAAATACAAAAAATTTTTGGACAGAACCAAGGCATTGCATGGTGCTCGGACTCAAGCCTATGGGGAAACCAAATACAAAAAAAATTTTGGACAGAACCAAGGCATTGCATGGTCCTCGGACTCAAGCCTATGGGGAAACCAAATACAAAAAATTTTTGGACAGAACCAAGGCATTGCATGGTCCTCGGACTCAAGCCTATGGGTAAACCAAATACAAAAAAAAAAATTTTGGACAGAACCAAGGCATTGCATGGTCCTCGGACTCAAGCCTATGGGGAAACCAAATACAAATAAAATTTTTGGACAGAACCAAGGCATTGCATGGTCCTCGGACTCAAGCCTATGGGGAAACCAAATACAAAAAAAGTTTTGGACAGAACCAAGGCATTGCATGGTCCTCGGACTCAAGCCTGTGGGGAAACCAAATACAAAAAATTTTTGGACAGAACCAAGGCATTGTATGGTCCTCGGACTCAAGCCTATGGGGAAACCAAATACAAAAAAAAGTTTTGGACATAACCAAGGCATTGCATGGTCCTCGGACTCAAGCCTATGGGGAAACCAAATACAAAAAAAAGTTTTGGACAGAACCAAGGCATTGCATGGTCCTCGGACTCAAGCCTATGGGGAAATCAAATACAAAAAAAGTTTTGGACAGAACCAAGGCATTGCATGGTGCTCGGACTCAAGCCTATGGGGAAACCAAATACAAAAAAAAGTTTTGGACAGAACCAAGGCATTGCATGGTCCTCGGACTCAAGCCTATGGGGAAACCAAATACAAAAAATTTTTGGACAGAACCAAGGCATTGCATGGTGCTCGGACTCAAGCCTATGGGGAAACCAAATACAAAAAAAGTTTTGGACAGAACCAAGGCATTGCATGGTGCTCGGACTCAAGCCTATGGGGAAACCAAATACAAAAAATTTTTGGACAGAACCAAGGCATTGCATGGTCCTCGGACTCAAGCCTATGGGGAAACCAAATACAAAAAAAAGTTTTGGACAGAACCAAGGCATGGCATGGTCCTCGGACTCAAGCCTATGGGGAAACCAAATAAAAAAAAAAAATTTTGGACAGAACCAAGGCATTGCATGGTCCTCGGACTCAAGCCTATGGGGAAACCAAATACAAAAAAAGTTTTGGACAGAACCAAGGCATTGCAAGGTCCTCGGACTCAAGCCTATGGGGAAACCTAATACAAAAAAAGTTTTGGACAGAACCAAGGCATTGCATGGTCCTCGGACTCAAGCCTATGGGTAAACCAAATACCAAAAAAAAAAATTTTGGACAGAACCAAGGCATTGCATGGTCCTCGGACTCAAGCCTATGGGGAAACCAAATACAAAAAAAATTTTTGGACAGAACCAAGGCATTGCATGGTCCTCGGACTCAAGCCTATGGGGAAACCAAATACAAAAAAAGTTTTGGACAGAACCAAGGCATTGCATGGTCCTCGGACTCAAGCCTGTGGGGAAACCAAATACAAAAAATGTTTGGACAGAACCAAGGCATTGCATGGTCCTCGGACTCAAGCCTATGGGGAAACCAAATACAAAAAAAAGTTTTGGACAGAACCAAGGCATTGCATGGTCCTCAGACTCAAGCCTATGGGGAAACCAAATACAAAAAAAAGTTTTGGACAGAACCAAGGCATTGCATGGTGCTCGGACTCAAGCCTATGGGGAAACCAAATACAAAAAAAAGTTTTGGACAGAACCAAGGC
This sequence comes from Quercus robur, assembly GCF_932294415.1. Classification (NCBI taxonomy): domain Eukaryota; kingdom Viridiplantae; phylum Streptophyta; class Magnoliopsida; order Fagales; family Fagaceae; genus Quercus; species Quercus robur. The sequence continues at coordinate 36,287,737 of NC_065539.1, read as the reverse complement.
ATTGCATGGTCCTCGGACTCAAGCCTATGGGGAAATCAAATACAAAAAAAGTTTTGGACAGAACCAAGGCATTGCATGGTGCTCGGACTCAAGCCTATGGGGAAACCAAATACAAAAAAAAGTTTTGGACAGAACCAAGGCATTGCATGGTCCTCGGACTCAAGCCTATGGGGAAACCAAATACAAAAAATTTTTGGACAGAACCAAGGCATTGCATGGTGCTCGGACTCAAGCCTATGGGGAAACCAAATACAAAAAAAGTTTTGGACAGAACCGAGGCATTGCATGGTGCTCGGACTCAAGCCTATGGGGAAACCAAATACAAAAAATTTTTGGACAGAACCAAGGCATTGCATGGTCCTCGGACTCAAGCCTATGGGGAAACCAAATACAAAAAAAAGTTTTGGACAGAACCAAGGCATTGCATGGTCCTCGGACTCAAGCCTATGGGGAAAGCAAATAAAAAAAAAAAATTTTGGACAGAACCAAGGCATTGCATGGTCCTCGGACTCAAGCCTATGGGGAAACCAAATACAAAAAAAGTTTTGGACAGAACCAAGGCATTGCAAGGTCCTCGGACTCAAGCCTATGGGGAAACCTAATACAAAAAAAGTTTTGGACAGAACCAAGGCATTGCATGGTCCTCGGACTCAAGCCTATGGGTAAACCAAATACCAAAAAAAAAAATTTTGGACAGAACCAAGGCATTGCATGGTGCTCGGACTCAAGCCTATGGGGAAACCAAATACAAAAAAAGTTTTGGACAGAACCAAGGCATTGCATGGTCCTCGGACTCAAGCCTATGGGGAAACCAAATACAAAAAATTTTTGGACAGAACCAAGGCATTGCATGGTCCTCGGACTCAAGCCTATGGGGAAACCAAATACAAAAAAAAGTTTTGGACAGAACCAAGGCATTGCATGGTCCTCGGACTCAAGCCTATGGGGAAACCAAATAAAAAAAAAAAAAATTTGGACAGAACCAAGGCATTGCATGGTCCTCGGACTCAAGCCTATGGGGAAACCAAATACAAAAAAAGTTTTGGACAGAACCAAGGCATTGCAAGGTCCTCGGACTCAAGCCTATGGGGAAACCAAATACAAATAAAATTTTTGGACAGAACCAAGGCATTGCATGGTCCTCGGACTCAAGCCTATGGGGAAACCAAATACAAAAAAAGTTTTGGACAGAACCAAGGCATTGCATGGTCCTCGAACTCAAGCCTGTGGGGAAACCAAATACAAAAAATTTTTGGACAGAACCAAGGCATTGCATGGTCCTCGGACTCAAGCCTATGGGGAAACCAAATACAAAAAAAAGTTTTGGACAGAACCAAGGCATTGCATGGTCCTCGGACTCAAGCCTATGGGGAAACCAAATACAAAAAAAAGTTTTGGACAGAACCAAGGCATTGCATGGTCCTCGGACTCAAGCCTATGGGGAAATCAAATACAAAAAAAGTATTGGACAGAACCAAGGCATTGCATGGTGCTCGGACTCAAGCCTGTGGGGAAACCAAATACAAAAAAAAGTTTTGGACAGAACCAAGGCATTGCATGGTCCTCGGACTCAAGCCTATGGGGAAACCAAATACAAAAAATTTTTGGACAGAACCAAGGCATTGCATGGTGCTCGGACTCAAGCCTATGGGGAAACCAAATACAAAAAAAATTTTGGACAGAACCAAGGCATTGCATGGTCCTCGGACTCAAGCCTATGGGGAAACCAAATACAAAAAATTTTTGGACAGAACCAAGGCATTGCATGGTCTTCGGACTCAAGCCTATGGGTAAACCAAATACAAAAAAAAAAATTTTGGACAGAACCAAGGCATTGCATGGTCCTCGGACTCAAGCCTATGGGGAAACCAAATACAAATAAAATTTTTGGACAGAACCAAGGCATTGCATGGTCCTCGGACTCAAGCCTATGGGGAAACCAAATACAAAAAAAGTTTTGGACAGAACCAAGGCATTGCATGGTCCTCGGACTCAAGCCTGTGGGGAAACCAAATACAAAAAATTTTTGGACAGAACCAAGGCATTGTATGGTCCTCGGACTCAAGCCTATGGGGAAACCAAATACAAAAAAAAGTTTTGGACATAACCAAGGCATTGCATGGTCCTCGGACTCAAGCCTATGGGGAAACCAAATACAAAAAAAAGTTTTGGACAGAACCAAGGCATTGCATGGTCCTCGGACTCAAGCCTATGGGGAAATCAAATACAAAAAAAGTTTTGGACAGAACCAAGGCATTGCATGGTGCTCGGACTCAAGCCTATGGGGAAACCAAATACAAAAAAAAGTTTTGGACAGAACCAAGGCATTGCATGGTCCTCGGACTCAAGCCTATGGGGAAACCAAATACAAAAAATTTTTGGACAGAACCAAGGCATTGCATGGTGCTCGGACTCAAGCCTATGGGGAAACCAAATACAAAAAAAGTTTTGGACAGAACCAAGGCATTGCATGGTGCTCGGACTCAAGCCTACGGGGAAACCAAATACAAAAAATTTTTGGACAGAACCAAGGCATTGCATGGTCCTCGGACTCAAGCCTATGGGGAAACCAAATACAAAAAAAAGTTTTGGACAGAACCAAGGCATTGCATGGTCCTCGGACTCAAGCCTATGGGGAAACCAAATAAAAAAAAAAAATTTTGGACAGAACCAAGGCATTGCATGGTCCTCGGACTCAAGCCTATGGGGAAACCAAATACAAAAAAAGTTTTGGACAGAACCAAGGCATTGCAAGGTCCTCGGACTCAAGCCTATGGGGAAACCTAATACAAAAAAAGTTTTGGACAGAACCAAGGCATTGCATGGTCCTCGGACTCAAGCCTATGGGTAAACCAAATACCAAAAAAAAAAATTTTGGACAGAACCAAGGCATTGCATGGTCCTCGGACTCAAGCCTATGGGGAAACCAAATACAAAAAAAAATTTTGGACAGAACCAAGGCATTGCATGGTCCTCGGACTCAAGCCTATGGGGAAACCAAATACAAAAAAAGTTTTGGACAGAACCAAGGCATTGCATGGTCCTCGGACTCAAGCCTGTGGGGAAACCAAATACAAAAAATGTTTGGACAGAACCAAGGCATTGCATGGTCCTCGGACTCAAGCCTATGGGGAAACCAAATACAAAAAAAAGTTTTGGACAGAACCAAGGCATTGCATGGTCCTCAGACTCAAGCCTATGGGGAAACCAAATACAAAAAAAAGTTTTGGACAGAACCAAGGCATTGCATGGTGCTCGGACTCAAGCCTATGGGGAAACCAAATACAAAAAAAAGTTTTGGACAGAACCAAGGCATTGCATGGTCCTCGGACTCAAGCCTATGGGGAAATCAAATACAAAAAAAGTTTTGGACAGAACCAAGGCATTGCATGGTGCTCGGACTCAAGCCTATGGGGAAACCAAATACAAAAAAAAGTTTTGGACAGAACCAAGGCATTGCATGGTCCTCGGACTCAAGCCTATGGGGAAACCAAATACAAAAAATTTTTGGACAGAACCAAGGTATTGCATGGTGCTCGGACTCAAGCCTATGGGGAAACCAAATACAAAAAAAGTTTTGGACAGAACCGAGGCATTGCATGGTGCTCGGACTCAAGCCTATGGGGAAACCAAATACAAAAAATTTTTGGACAGAACCAAGGCATTGCATGGTCCTCGGACTCAAGCCTATGGGGAAACCAAATACAAAAAAAAGTTTTGGACAGAACCAAGGCATTGCATGGTCCTCGGACTCAAGCCTATGGGGAAAGCAAATAAAAAAAAAAAATTTTGGACAGAACCAAGGCATTGCATGGTCCTCGGACTCAAGCCTATGGGGAAACCAAATACAAAAAAAGTTTTGGACAGAACCAAGGCATTGCAAGGTCCTCGGACTCAAGCCTATGGGGAAACCTAATACAAAAAAAGTTTTGGACAGAACCAAGGCATTGCATGGTCCTCGGACTCAAGCCTATGGGTAAACCAAATACCAAAAAAAAAAATTTTGGACAGAACCAAGGCATTGCATGGTCCTCGGACTCAAGCCTATGGGGAAACCAAATACAAAAAAAAATTTTGGACAGAACCAAGGCATTGCATGGTCCTCGGACTCAAGCCTATGGGGAAACCAAATACAAAAAAAGTTTTGGACAGAACCAAGGCATTGCATGGTCCTCGGACTCAAGCCTGTGGGGAAACCAAATACAAAAAATGTTTGGACAGAACCAAGGCATTGCATGGTCCTCGGACTCAAGCCTATGGGGAAACCAAATACAAAAAAAATTTTTGGACAGAACCAAGGCATTGCATGGTCCTCGGACTCAAGCCTATGGGGAAACCAAATACAAAAAAAAGTTTTGGACAGAACCAAGGCATTGCATGGTGCTCGGACTCAAGCCTATGGGGAAACCAAATACAAAAAAAAGTTTTGGACAGAACCAAAGCATTGCATGGTCCTCGGACTCAAGCCTATGGGGAAACCAAATACAAAAAATTTTTGGACAGAACCAAGGCATTGCATGGTCCTCGGACTCAAGCCTATGGGGAAATCAAATACAAAAAAAGTATTGGACAGAACCAAGGCATTGCATGGTGCTCGGACTCAAGCCTATGGGGAATCCAAATACAAAAAAAAGTTTTGGACAGAACCAAGGCATTGCATGGTCCTCGGACTCAAGCCTATGGGGAAACCAAATACAAAAAATTTTTGGACAGAACCAAGGCATTGCATGGTCCTCGGACTCAAGCCTATGGGGAAACCAAATACAAAAAAAAGTTTTGGACAGAACCAAGGCATTGCATGGTCCTCGGACTCAAGCCTATGGGGAAACCAAATAAAAAAAAAAAATTTTGGACAGAACCAAGGCATTGCATGGTCCTCGGACTCAAGCCTATGGGGAAACCAAATACAAAAAAAGTTTTGGACAGAACCAAGGCATTGCAAGGTCCTCGGACTCAAGCCTATGGGGAAACCTAATACAAAAAAAGTTTTGGACAGAACCAAGGCATTGCATGGTCCTCGGACTCAAGCCTATGGGTAAACCAAATACAAAAAAAAAAAATTTTGGACAGAACCAAGGCATTGCATGGTCCTCGGACTCAAGCCTATGGGGAAACCAAATACAAATAAAATTTTTGGACAGAACCAAGGCATTGCATGGTCCTCGGACTCAAGCCTATGGGGAAACCAAATACAAAAAAAGTTTTGGACAGAACCAAGGCATTGCATGGTCCTCGGACTCAAGCCTATGGGGAAACCAAATAAAAAAAAAAAAAATTTGGACAGAACCAAGGCATTGCATGGTCCTCGGACTCAAGCCTATGGGGAAACCAAATACAAAAAAAGTTTTGGACAGAACCAAGGCATTGCAAGGTCCTCGGACTCAAGCCTATGGGGAAACCTAATACAAAAAAAGTTTTGGACAGAACCAAGGCATTGCATGGTCCTCGGACTCAAGCCTATTGGTAAACCAAATACAAAAAAAAAAAAATTTTGGACAGAACCAAGGCATTGCATGGTCCTCGGACTCAAGCCTATGGGGAAACCAAATACAAAAAAAAGTTTTGGACAGAACCAAGGCATTGCATGGTCCTCGGACTCAAGCCTATGGGGAAACCAAATACAAATAAAATTTTTGGACAGAACCAAGGCATTGCATGGTCCTCGGACTCAAGCCTATGGGGAAACCAAATACAAAAAAAGTTTTGGACAGAACCAAGGCATTGCATGGTCCTCGGACTCAAGCCTGTGGGGAAACCAAATACAAAAAATTTTTGGACAGAACCAAGGCATTGCATGGTCCTCGGACTCAAGCCTATGGGGAAACCAAATACAAAAAAAAGTTTTGGACAGAACCAAGGCATTGCATGGTCCTCGGACTCAAGCCTATGGGGAAACCAAATACAAAAAAAAGTTTTGGACAGAACCAAGGCATTGCATGGTCCTCGGACTCAAGCCTATGGGGAAATCAAATACAAAAAAAGTATTGGACAGAACCAAGGCATTGCATGGTGCTCGGACTCAAGCCTGTGGGGAAACCAAATACAAAAAAAAGTTTTGGACAGAACCAAGGCATTGCATGGTCCTCGGACTCAAGCCTATGGGGAAACCAAATACAAAAAATTTTTGGACAGAACCAAGGCATTGCATGGTGCTCGGACTCAAGCCTATGGGGAAACCAAATACAAAAAAAATTTTGGACAGAACCAAGGCATTGCATGGTCCTCGGACTCAAGCCTATGGGGAAACCAAATACAAAAAATTTTTGGACAGAACCAAGGCATTGCATGGTCCTCGGACTCAAGCCTATGGGTAAACCAAATACAAAAAAAAAAATTTTGGACAGAACCAAGGCATTGCATGGTCCTCGGACTCAAGCCTATGGGGAAACCAAATACAAATAAAATTTTTGGACAGAACCAAGGCATTGCATGGTCCTCGGACTCAAGCCTATGGGGAAACCAAATACAAAAAATTTTTGGACAGAACCAAGGCATTGCATGGTGCTCGGACTCAAGCCTATGGGGAAACCAAATACAAAAAAAGTTTTGGACAGAACCGAGGCATTGCATGGTGCTCGGACTCAAGCCTATGGGGAAACCAAATACAAAAATTTTTTGGACAGAACCAAGGCATTGCATGGTCCTCGGACTCAAGCCTATGGGGAAACCAAATACAAAAAAAAGTTTTGGACAGAACCAAGGCATTGCATGGTCCTCGGACTCAAGCCTATGGGGAAAGCAAATAAAAAAAAAAAATTTTGGACAGAACCAAGGCATTGCATGGTCCTCGGACTCAAGCCTATGGGGAAACCAAATACAAAAAAAGTTTTGGACAGAACCAAGGCATTGCAAGGTCCTCGGACTCAAGCCTATGGGGAAACCTAATACAAAAAAAGTTTTGGACAGAACCAAGGCATTGCATGGTCCTCGGACTCAAGCCTATGGGTAAACCAAATACCAAAAAAAAAAATTTTGGACAGAACCAAGGCATTGCATGGTCCTCGGACTCAAGCCTATGGGGAAACCAAATACAAAAAAAAATTTTGGACAGAACCAAGGCATTGCATGGTCCTCGGACTCAAGCCTATGGGGAAACCAAATACAAAAAAAGTTTTGGACAGAACCAAGGCATTGCATGGTCCTCGGACTCAAGCCTGTGGGGAAACCAAATACAAAAAATGTTTGGACAGAACCAAGGCATTGCATGGTCCTCGGACTCAAGCCTATGGGGAAACCAAATACAAAAAAAAGTTTTGGACAGAACCAAGGCATTGCATGGTCCTCGGACTCAAGCCTATGGGGAAACCAAATACAAAAAAAAGTTTTGGACAGAACCAAGGCATTGCATGGTGCTCGGACTCAAGCCTATGGGGAAACCAAATACAAAAAAAAGTTTTGGACAGAACCAAAGCATTGCATGGTCCTCGGACTCAAGCCTATGGGGAAACCAAATACAAAAAATTTTTGGACAGAACCAAGGCATTGCATGGTCCTCGGACTCAAGCCTATGGGGAAATCAAATACAAAAAAAGTATTGGACAGAACCAAGGCATTGCATGGTGCTCGGACTCAAGCCTATGGGGAATCCAAATACAAAAAAAAGTTTTGGACAGAACCAAGGCATTGCATGGTCCTCGGACTCAAGCCTATGGGGAAACCAAATACAAAAAATTTTTGGACAGAACCAAGGCATTGCATGGTCCTCGGACTCAAGCCTATGGGGAAACCAAATACAAAAAAAAGTTTTGGACAGAACCAAGGCATTGCATGGTCCTCGGACTCAAGCCTATGGGGAAACCAAATAAAAAAAAAAAATTTTGGACAGAACCAAGGCATTGCATGGTCCTCGGACTCAAGCCTATGGGGAAACCAAATACAAAAAAAGTTTTGGACAGAACCAAGGCATTGCAAGGTCCTCGGACTCAAGCCTATGGGGAAACCTAATACAAAAAAAGTTTTGGACAGAACCAAGGCATTGCATGGTCCTCGGACTCAAGCCTATGGGTAAACCAAATACCAAAAAAAAAAATTTTGGACAGAACCAAGGCATTGCATGGTCCTCGGACTCAAGCCTATGGGGAAACCAAATACAAATAAAATTTTTGGACAGAACCAAGGCATTGCATGGTCCTCGGACTCAAGCCTATGGGGAAACCAAATACAAAAAAAGTTTTGGACAGAACCAAGGCATTGCATGGTCCTCGGACTCAAGCCTATGGGGAAACCAAATAAAAAAAAAAAAAATTTGGACAGAACCAAGGCATTGCATGGTCCTCGGACTCAAGCCTATGGGGAAACCAAATACAAAAAAAGTTTTGGACAGAACCAAGGCATTGCAAGGTCCTCGGACTCAAGCCTATGGGGAAACCTAATACAAAAAAAGTTTTGGACAGAACCAAGGCATTGCATGGTCCTCGGACTCAAGCCTATTGGTAAACCAAATACAAAAAAAAAAAAATTTTGGACAGAACCAAGGCATTGCATGGTCCTCGGACTCAAGCCTATGGGGAAACCAAATACAAATAAAATTTTTGGACAGAACCAAGGCATTGCATGGTCCTCGGACTCAAGCCTATGGGGAAACCAAATACAAAAAAAGTTTTGGACAGAACCAAGGCATTGCATGGTCCTCGAACTCAAGCCTGTGGGGAAACCAAATACAAAAAATTTTTGGACAGAACCAAGGCATTGCATGGTCCTCGGACTCAAGCCTATGGGGAAACCAAATACAAAAAAAAGTTTTGGACAGAACCAAGGCATTGCATGGTCCTCGGACTCAAGCCTATGGGGAAACCAAATACAAAAAAAAGTTTTGGACAGAACCAAGGCATTGCATGGTCCTCGGACTCAAGCCTATGGGGAAATCAAATACAAAAAAAGTATTGGACAGAACCAAGGCATTGCATGGTGCTCGGACTCAAGCCTGTGGGGAAACCAAATACAAAAAAAAGTTTTGGACAGAACCAAGGCATTGCATGGTCCTCGGACTCAAGCCTATGGGGAAACCAAATACAAAAAATTTTTGGACAGAACCAAGGCATTGCATGGTGCTCGGACTCAAGCCTATGGGGAAACCAAATACAAAAAAAATTTTGGACAGAACCAAGGCATTGCATGGTCCTCGGACTCAAGCCTATGGGGAAACCAAATACAAAAAATTTTTGGACAGAACCAAGGCATTGCATGGTCCTCGGACTCAAGCCTATGGGTAAACCAAATACAAAAAAAAAAATTTTGGACAGAACCAAGGCATTGCATGGTCCTCGGACTCAAGCCTATGGGGAAACCAAATACAAATAAAATTTTTGGACAGAACCAAGGCATTGCATGGTCCTCGGACTCAAGCCTATGGGGAAACCAAATACAAAAAAAGTTTTGGACAGAACCAAGGCATTGCATGGTCCTCGGACTCAAGCCTGTGGGGAAACCAAATACAAAAAATTTTTGGACAGAACCAAGGCATTGTATGGTCCTCGGACTCAAGCCTATGGGGAAACCAAATACAAAAAAAAGTTTTGGACAGAACCAAGGCATTGCATGGTCCTCGGACTCAAGCCTATGGGGAAACCAAATACAAAAAAAAGTTTTGGACAGAACCAAGGCATTGCATGGTCCTCGGACTCAAGCCTATGGGGAAATCAAATACAAAAAAAGTTTTGGACAGAACCAAGGCATTGCATGGTGCTCGGACTCAAGCCTATGGGGAAACCAAATACAAAAAAAAGTTTTGGACAGAACCAAGGCATTGCATGGTCCTCGGACTCAAGCCTATGGGGAAACCAAATACAAAAAATTTTTGGACAGAACCAAGGCATTGCATGGTGCTCGGACTCAAGCCTATGGGGAAACCAAATACAAAAAAAGTTTTGGACAGAACCAAGGCATTGCATGGTGCTCGGACTCAAGCCTATGGGGAAACCAAATACAAAAAATTTTTGGACAGAACCAAGGCATTGCATGGTCCTCGGACTCAAGCCTATGGGGAAACCAAATACAAAAAAAAGTTTTGGACAGAACCAAGGCATTGCATGGTCCTCGGACTCAAGCCTATGGGGAAACCAAATAAAAAAAAAAAATTTTGGACAGAACCAAGGCATTGCATGGTCCTCGGACTCAAGCCTATGGGGAAACCAAATACAAAAAAAGTTTTGGACAGAACCAAGGCATTGCAAGGTCCTCGGACTCAAGCCTATGGGGAAACCTAATACAAAAAAAGTTTTGGACAGAACCAAGGCATTGCATGGTCCTCGGACTCAAGCCTATGGGTAAACCAAATACCAAAAAAAAAAATTTTGGACAGAACCAAGGCATTGCATGGTCCTCGGACTCAAGCCTATGGGGAAACCAAATACAAAAAAAATTTTTGGACAGAACCAAGGCATTGCATGGTCCTCGGACTCAAGCCTATGGGGAAACCAAATACAAAAAAAGTTTTGGACAGAACCAAGGCATTGCATGGTCCTCGGACTCAAGCCTGTGGGGAAACCAAATACAAAAAATGTTTGGACAGAACCAAGGCATTGCATGGTCCTCGGACTCAAGCCTATGGGGAAACCAAATACAAAAAAAAGTTTTGGACAGAACCAAGGCATTGCATGGTCCTCAGACTCAAGCCTATGGGGAAACCAAATACAAAAAAAAGTTTTGGACAGAACCAAGGCATTGCATGGTGCTCGGACTCAAGCCTATGGGGAAACCAAATACAAAAAAAAGTTTTGGACAGAACCAAGGCATTGCATGGTCCTCGGACTCAAGCCTATGGGGAAATCAAATACAAAAAAAGTTTTGGACAGAACCAAGGCATTGCATGGTGCTCGGACTCAAGCCTATGGGGAAACCAAATACAAAAAAAAGTTTTGGACAGAACCAAGGCATTGCATGGTCCTCGGACTCAAGCCTATGAGGAAACCAAATACAAAAAATTTTTGGACAGAACCAAGGCATTGCATGGTGCTCGGACTCAAGCCTATGGGGAAACCAAATACAAAAAAAGTTTTGGACAGAACCAAGGCATTGCATGGTGCTCGGACTCAAGCCTATGGGGAAACCAAATACAAAAAATTTTTGGACAGAACCAAGGCATTGCATGGTCCTCGGACTCAAGCCTATGGGGAAACCAAATACAAAAAAAAGTTTTGGACAGAACCAAGGCATTGCATGGTCCTCGGACTCAAGCCTATGGGGAAAGCAAATAAAAAAAAAAAATTTTGGACAGAACCAAGGCATTGCATGGTCCTCGGACTCAAGCCTATGGGGAAACCAAATACAAAAAAAGTTTTGGACAGAACCAAGGCATTGCAAGGTCCTCGGACTCAAGCCTATGGGGAAACCTAATACAAAAAAAGTTTTGGACAGAACCAAGGCATTGCATGGTCCTCGGACTCAAGCCTATGGGTAAACCAAATACCAAAAAAAAAAATTTTGGACAGAACCAAGGCATTGCATGGTCCTCGGACTCAAGCCTATGGGGAAACCAAATACAAAAAAAAATTTTGGACAGAACCAAGGCATTGCATGGTCCTCGGACTCAAGCCTATGGGGAAACCAAATACAAAAAAAGTTTTGGACAGAACCAAGGCATTGCATGGTCCTCGGACTCAAGCCTGTGGGGAAACCAAATACAAAAAATGTTTGGACAGAACCAAGGCATTGCATGGTCCTCGGACTCAAGCCTATGGGGAAACCAAATACAAAAAAAAGTTTTGGACAGAACCAAGGCATTGCATGGTCCTCGGACTCAAGCCTATGGGGAAACCAAATACAAAAAAAAGTTTTGGACAGAACCAAGGCATTGCATGGTGCTCGGACTCAAGCCTATGGGGAAACCAAATACAAAAAAAAGTTTTGGACAGAACCAAAGCATTGCATGGTCCTCGGACTCAAGCCTATGGGGAAACCAAATACAAAAAATTTTTGGACAGAACCAAGGCATTGCATGGTCCTCGGACTCAAGCCTATGGGGAAATCAAATACAAAAAAAGTATTGGACAGAACCAAGGCATTGCATGGTGCTCGGACTCAAGCCTATGGGGAATCCAAATACAAAAAAAAGTTTTGGACAGAACCAAGGCATTGCATGGTCCTCGGACTCAAGCCTATGGGGAAACCAAATACAAAAAATTTTTGGACAGAACCAAGGCATTGCATGGTCCTCGGACTCAAGCCTATGGGGAAACCAAATACAAAAAAAATTTTTGGACAGAACCAAGGCATTGCATGGTCCTCGGACTCAAGCCTATGGGGAAACCAAATAAAAAAAAAAAATTTTGGACAGAACCAAGGCATTGCATGGTCCTCGGACTCAAGCCTATGGGGAAACCAAATACAAAAAAAGTTTTGGACAGAACCAAGGCATTGCAAGGTCCTCGGACTCAAGCCTATGGGGAAACCTAATACAAAAAAAGTTTTGGACAGAACCAAGGCATTGCATGGTCCTCGGACTCAAGCCTATGGGTAAACCAAATACCAAAAAAAAAAATTTTGGACAGAACCAAGGCATTGCATGGTCCTCGGACTCAAGCCTATGGGGAAACCAAATACAAATAAAATTTTTGGACAGAACCAAGGCATTGCATGGTCCTCGGACTCAAGCCTATGGGGAAACCAAATACAAAAAAAGTTTTGGACAGAACCAAGGCATTGCATGGTCCTCGGACTCAAGCCTATGGGGAAACCAAATACAAAAAATTTTTGGACAGAACCAAGGCATTGCATGGTCCTCGGACTCAAGCCTATGGGTAAACCAAATACAAAAAAAAAAAATTTTGGACAGAACCAAGGCATTGCATGGTCCTCGGACTCAAGCCTATGGGGAAACCAAATACAAATAAAATTTTTGGACAGAACCAAGGCATTGCATGGTCCTCGGACTCAAGCCTATGGGGAAACCAAATACAAATAAAATTTTTGGACAGAACCAAGGCATTGCATGGTCCTCGGACTCAAGCCTGTGGGGAAACCAAATACAAAAAAATTTTGGACAGAACCAAGGCATTGCATGGTCCTCGGACTCAAGCCTATGGGGAAACCAAATACAAAAAAAAGTTTTGGACAGAACCAAGGCATTCCATGGTCCTCGGACTCAAGCCTATGGGGAAACCAAAAACAAAAAAAAGTTTTGGACAGAACCAAGGCATTGCATGGTCCTCGGACTCAAGCCTATGGGGAAATCAAATACAAAAAACGTTTTGGACAAAACCAAGGCATTGCATGGTGCTCGGACTCAAGCCTATGGGGAAACCAAATACAAAAAAAAGTTTTGCACAGAACCAAGGCATTGCATGGTCCTCGGACTCAAGCCTATGGGGAAACCAAATACAAAAAATTTTTGGACAGAACCAAGGCATTGCATGGTGCTCGGACTCAAGCCTATGGGGAAACCAAATACAAAAAAAGTTTTGGACAGAACCAAGGCATTGCATGGTCCTCGGACTCAAGCCTATGGGGAAACCAAATACAAAAAATTTTTGGACAGAACCAAGGCATTGCATGGTCCTCGGACTCAAGCCTATGGGGAAACCAAATACAAAAAAAAGTTTTGGACAGAACCAAGGCATTGCATGGTCCTCGGACTCAAGCCTATGGGGAAACCAAATAAAAAAAAAAATTTTGGACAGAACCAAGGCATTGCATGGTCCTCGGACTCAAGCCTATGGGGAAACCAAATACAAAAAAAGTTTTGGACAGAACCAAGGCATTGCAAGGTCCTCGGACTCAAGCCTATGGGGAAACCTAATACAAAAAAAGTTTTGGACAGAACCAAGGCATTGCATGGTCCTCGGACTCAAGCCTATTGGTAAACCAAATACAAAAAAAAAAAATTTTGGACAGAACCAAGGCATTGCATGGTCCTCGGACTCAAGCCTATGGGGAAACCAAATACAAATAAAATTTTTGGACAGAACCAAGGCATTGCATGGTCCTCGGACTCAAGCCTATGGGGAAACCAAATACAAAAAAAGTTTTGGACAGAACCAAGGCATTGCATGGTCCTCGGACTCAAGCCTGTGGGGAAACCAAATACAAAAAATTTTTGGACAGAACCAAGGCATTGCATGGTCCTCGGACTCAAGCCTATGGGGAAACCAAATACAAAAAAAAGTTTTGGACAGAACCAAGGCATTGCATGGTCCTCGGACTCAAGCCTATGGGGAAACCAAATACAAAAAAAAGTTTTGGACAGAACCAAGGCATTGCATGGTCCTCGGACTCAAGCCTATGGGGAAATCAAATACAAAAAAAGTATTGGACAGAACCAAGGCATTGCATGGTGCTCGGACTCAAGCCTATGGGGAAACCAAATACAAAAAAAAGTTTTGGACAGAACCAAGGCATTGCATGGTCCTCGGACTCAAGCCTATGGGGAAACCAAATACAAAAAATTTTTGGACAAAACCAAGGCATTGCATGGTGCTCGGACTCAAGCCTATGGGGAAACCAAATACAAAAAAAGTTTTGGACAGAACCAAGGCATTGCATGGTCCTCGGACTCAAGCCTATGGGGAAACCAAATACAAAAAATTTTTGGACAGAACCAAGGCATTGCATGGTCCTCGGACTCAAGCCTATGGGGAAACCAAATACAAAAAAAAGTTTTGGACAGAACCAAGGCATTGCATGGTCCTCGGACTCAAGCCTATGGGGAAACCAAATAAAAAAAAAAAAATTTGGACAGAACCAAGGCATTGCATGGTCCTCGGACTCAAGCCTATGGGGAAACCAAATACAAAAAAAGTTTTGGACAGAACCAAGGCATTGCAAGGTCCTCGGACTCAAGCCTATGGGGAAACCTAATACAAAAAAAGTTTTGGACAGAACCAAGGCATTGCATGGTCCTCGGACTCAAGCCTATTGGTAAACCAAATACAAAAAAAAAAAAATTTTGGACAGAACCAAGGCATTGCATGGTCCTCGGACTCAAGCCTATGGGGAAACCAAATACAAAAAAAATTTTTGGACAGAACCAAGGCATTGCATGGTCCTCGGACTCAAGCCTATGGGGAAACCAAATACAAAAAAAGTTTTGGACAGAACCAAGGCATTGCATGGTCCTCGAACTCAAGCCTGTGGGGAAACCAAATACAAAAAATTTTTGGACAGAACCAAGGCATTGCATGGTCCTCGGACTCAAGCCTATGGGGAAACCAAATACAAAAAAAAGTTTTGGACAGAACCAAGGCATTGCATGGTCCTCGGACTCAAGCCTATGGGGAAACCAAATACAAAAAAAAGTTTTGGACAGAACCAAGGCATTGCATGGTCCTCGGACTCAAGCCTATGGGGAAATCAAATACAAAAAAAGTATTGGACAGAACCAAGGCATTGCATGGTGCTCGGACTCAAGCCTATGGGGAAACCAAATACAAAAAAAAGTTTTGGACAGAACCAAGGCATTGCATGGTCCTCGGACTCAAGCCTATGGGGAAACCAAATACAAAAAATTTTTGGACAGAACCAAGGCATTGCATGGTGCTCGGACTCAAGCCTATGGGGAAACCAAATACAAAAAATTTTTGAACAGAACCAAGGCATTGCATGGTCCTTGGACTCAAGCCTATGGGTAAACCAAATACAAAAAAAAAAATTTTGGACAGAACCAAGGCATTGCATGGTCCTCGGACTCAAGCCTATGGGGAAACCAAATACAAATAAAATTTTTGGACAGAACCAAGGCATTGCATGGTCCTCGGACTCAAGCCTATGGGGAAACCAAATACAAAAAAAGTTTTGGACAGAACCAAGGCATTGCATGGTCCTCGGACTCAAGCCTGTGGGGAAACCAAATACAAAAAATTTTTGGACAGAACCAAGGCATTGTATGGTCCTCGGACTCAAGCCTATGGGGAAACCAAATACAAAAAAAAGTTTTGGACAGAACCAAGGCATTGCATGGTCCTCGGACTCAAGCCTATGGGGAAACCAAATACAAAAAAAAGTTTTGGACAGAACCAAGGCATTGCATGGTCCTCGGACTCAAGCCTATGGGGAAATCAAATACAAAAAAAGTTTTGGACAGAACCAAGGCATTGCATGGTGCTCGGACTCAAGCCTATGGGGAAACCAAATACAAAAAAAAGTTTTGGACAGAACCAAGGCATTGCATGGTCCTCGGACTCAAGCCTATGGGGAAACCAAATACAAAAAATTTTTGGACAGAACCAAGGCATTGCATGGTGCTCGGACTCAAGCCTATGGGGAAACCAAATACAAAAAAAGTTTTGGACAGAACCAAGGCATTGCATGGTGCTCGGACTCAAGCCTATGGGGAAACCAAATACAAAAAATTTTTGGACAGAACCAAGGCATTGCATGGTCCTCGGACTCAAGCCTATGGGGAAACCAAATACAAAAAAAAGTTTTGGACAGAACCAAGGCATTGCATGGTCCTCGGACTCAAGCCTATGGGGAAACCAAATAAAAAAAAAAAATTTTGGACAGAACCAAGGCATTGCATGGTCCTCGGACTCAAGCCTATGGGGAAACCAAATACAAAAAAAGTTTTGGACAGAACCAAGGCATTGCAAGGTCCTCGGACTCAAGCCTATGGGGAAACCAAATACAAAAAAAGTTTTGGACAGAACCAAGGCATTGCATGGTCCTCGGACTCAAGCCTATGGGTAAACCAAATACCAAAAAAAAAAATTTTGGACAGAACCAAGGCATTGCATGGTCCTCGGACTCAAGCCTATGGGGAAACCAAATACAAAAAAAATTTTTGGACAGAACCAAGGCATTGCATGGTCCTCGGACTCAAGCCTATGGGGAAACCAAATACAAAAAAAGTTTTGGACAGAACCAAGGCATTGCATGGTCCTCGGACTCAAGCCTGTGGGGAAACCAAATACAAAAAATGTTTGGACAGAACCAAGGCATTGCATGGTCCTCGGACTCAAGCCTATGGGGAAACCAAATACAAAAAAAAGTTTTGGACAGAACCAAGGCATTGCATGGTCCTCGGACTCAAGCCTATGGGGAAACCAAATACAAAAAAAAGTTTTGGACAGAACCAAGGCATTGCATGGTGCTCGGACTCAAGCCTATGGGGAAACCAAACACAAAAAAAAGTTTTGGACAGAACCAAGGCATTGCATGGTCCTCGGACTCAAGCCTATGGGGAAATCAAATACAAAAAAAGTTTTGGACAGAACCAAGGCATTGCATGGTGCTCGGACTCAAGCCTATGGGGAAACCAAATACAAAAAAAAGTTTTGGACAGAACCAAGGCATTGCATGGTCCTCGGACTCAAGCCTATGGGGAAACCAAATACAAAAAATTTTTGGACAGAACCAAGGCATTGCATGGTCCTCGGACTCAAGCCTATGGGGAAACCAAATACAAAAAAAGTTTTGGACAGAACCAAGGCATTGCATGGTGCTCGGACTCAAGCCTATGGGGAAACCAAATACAAAAAATTTTTGGACAGAACCAAGGCATTGCATGGTCCTCGGACTCAAGCCTATGGGGAAACCAAATACAAAAAAAAGTTTTGGACAGAACCAAGGCATTGCATGGTCCTCGGACTCAAGCCTATGGGGAAACCAAATAAAAAAAAAAAATTTTGGACAGAACCAAGGCATTGCATGGTCCTCGGACTCAAGCCTATGGGGAAACCAAATACAAAAAAAGTTTTGGACAGAACCAAGGCATTGCAAGGTCCTCGGACTCAAGCCTATGGGGAAACCTAATACAAAAAAAGTTTTGGACAGAACCAAGGCATTGCATGGTCCTCGGACTCAAGCCTATGGGTAAACCAAATACCAAAAAAAAAAATTTTGGACAGAACCAAGGCATTGCATGGTCCTCGGACTCAAGCCTATGGGGAAACCAAATACAAAAAAAATTTTTGGACAGAACCAAGGCATTGCATGGTCCTCGGACTCAAGCCTATGGGGAAACCAAATACAAAAAAAGTTTTGGACAGAACCAAGGCATTGCATGGTCCTCGGACTCAAGCCTGTGGGGAAACCAAATACAAAAAATGTTTGGACAGAACCAAGGCATTGCATGGTCCTCGGACTCAAGCCTATGGGGAAACCAAATACAAAAAAAAGTTTTGGACAGAACCAAGGCATTGCATGGTCCTCGGACTCAAGCCTATGGGGAAACCAAATACAAAAAAAAGTTTTGGACAGAACCAAGGCATTGCATGGTGCTCGGACTCAAGCCTATGGGGAAACCAAATACAAAAAATTTTTGGACAGAACCAAGGCATTGCATGGTCCTCGGACTCAAGCCTGTGGGGAAACCAAATACAAAAAATGTTTGGACAGAACCAAGGCATTGCATGGTGCTCGGACTCAAGCCTATGGGGAAACCAAATACAAAAAATTTTTGGACAGAACCAAGGCATTGCATGGTCCTCGGACTCAAGCCTATGGGGAAACCAAATACAAAAAAAAGTTTTGGACAGAACCAAGGCATTGCATGGTCCTCGGACTCAAGCCTATGGGGAAACCAAATAAAAAAAAAAAATTTTGGACAGAACCAAGGCATTGCATGGTCCTCGGACTCAAGCCTATGGGGAAACCAAATACAAAAAAAGTTTTGGACAGAACCAAGGCATTGCAAGGTCCTCGGACTCAAGCCTATGGGGAAACCTAATACAAAAAAAGTTTTGGACAGAACCAAGGCATTGCATGGTCCTCGGACTCAAGCCTATGGGTAAACCAAATACCAAAAAAAAAAATTTTGGACAGAACCAAGGCATTGCATGGTCCTCGGACTCAAGCCTATGGGGAAACCAAATACAAAAAAAATTTTTGGACAGAACCAAGGCATTGCATGGTCCTCGGACTCAAGCCTATGGGGAAACCAAATACAAAAAAAGTTTTGGACAGAACCAAGGCATTGCATGGTCCTCGGACTCAAGCCTGTGGGGAAACCAAATACAAAAAATGTTTGGACAGAACCAAGGCATTGCATGGTCCTCGGACTCAAGCCTATGGGGAAACCAAATACAAAAAAAAGTTTTGGACAGAACCAAGGCATTGCATGGTCCTCGGACTCAAGCCTATGGGGAAACCAAATACAAAAAAAAGTTTTGGACAGAACCAAGGCATTGCATGGTGCTCGGACTCAAGCCTATGGGGAAACCAAATACAAAAAAAAGTTTTGGACAGAACCAAGGCATTGCATGGTCCTCGGACTCAAGCCTATGGGGAAACCAAATACAAAAAATTTTTGGACAGAACCAAGGCATTGCATGGTCCTCGGACTCAAGCCTATGGGGAAATCAAATACAAAAAAAGTATTGGACAGAACCAAGGCATTGCATGGTGCTCGGACTCAAGCCTATGGGGAATCCAAATACAAAAAAAAGTTTTGGACAGAACCAAGGCATTGCATGGTCCTCGGACTCAAGCCTATGGGGAAACCAAATACAAAAAATTTTTGGACAGAACCAAGGCATTGCATGGTCCTCGGACTCAAGCCTATGGGGAAACCAAATACAAAAAAAAGTTTTGGACAGAACCAAGGCATTGCATGGTCCTCGGACTCAAGCCTATGGGGAAACCAAATAAAAAAAAAAAAATTTGGACAGAACCAAGGCATTGCATGGTCCTCGGACTCAAGCCTATGGGGAAACCAAATACAAAAAAAGTTTTGGACAGAACCAAGGCATTGCAAGGTCCTCGGACTCAAGCCTATGGGGAAACCTAATACAAAAAAAGTTTTGGACAGAACCAAGGCATTGCATGGTCCTCGGACTCAAGCCTATGGGTAAACCAAATACCAAAAAAAAAAATTTTGGACAGAACCAAGGCATTGCATGGTCCTCGGACTCAAGCCTATGGGGAAACCAAATACAAATAAAATTTTTGGACAGAACCAAGGCATTGCATGGTCCTCGGACTCAAGCCTATGGGGAAACCAAATACAAAAAAAGTTTTGGACAGAACCAAGGCATTGCATGGTCCTCGGACTCAAGCCTATGGGGAAACCAAATAAAAAAAAAAAAAATTTGGACAGAACCAAGGCATTGCATGGTCCTCGGACTCAAGCCTATGGGGAAACCAAATACAAAAAAAGTTTTGGACAGAACCAAGGCATTGCAAGGTCCTCGGACTCAAGCCTATGGGGAAACCTAATACAAAAAAAGTTTTGGACAGAACCAAGGCATTGCATGGTCCTCGGACTCAAGCCTATTGGTAAACCAAATACAAAAAAAAAAAAATTTTGGACAGAACCAAGGCATTGCATGGTCCTCGGACTCAAGCCTATGGGGAAACCAAATACAAATAAAATTTTTGGACAGAACCAAGGCATTGCATGGTCCTCGGACTCAAGCCTATGGGGAAACCAAATACAAAAAAAGTTTTGGACAGAACCAAGGCATTGCATGGTCCTCGAACTCAAGCCTGTGGGGAAACCAAATACAAAAAATTTTTGGACAGAACCAAGGCATTGCATGGTCCTCGGACTCAAGCCTATGGGGAAACCAAATACAAAAAAAGTATTGGACAGAACCAAGGCATTGCATGGTGCTCGGACTCAAGCCTGTGGGGAAACCAAATACAAAAAAAATTTTTGGACAGAACCAAGGCATTGCATGGTCCTCGGACTCAAGCCTATGGGGAAACCAAATACAAAAAAAGTTTTGGACAGAACCAAGGCATTGCAAGGTCCTCGGACTCAAGCCTATGGGGAAACCTAATACAAAAAAAGTTTTGGACAGAACCAAGGCATTGCATGGTCCTCGGACTCAAGCCTATTGGTAAACCAAATACAAAAAAAAAAAAATTTTGGACAGAACCAAGGCATTGCATGGTCCTCGGACTCAAGCCTATGGGGAAACCAAATACAAATAAAATTTTTGGACAGAACCAAGGCATTGCATGGTCCTCGGACTCAAGCCTATGGGGAAACCAAATAAAAAAAAAAAAATTTGGACAGAACCAAGGCATTGCATGGTCCTCGGACTCAAGCCTATGGGGAAACCAAATACAAAAAAAGTTTTGGACAGAACCAAGGCATTGCAAGGTCCTCGGACTCAAGCCTATGGGGAAACCTAATACAAAAAA
This sequence comes from Quercus robur, assembly GCF_932294415.1. Taxonomy (NCBI): domain Eukaryota; kingdom Viridiplantae; phylum Streptophyta; class Magnoliopsida; order Fagales; family Fagaceae; genus Quercus; species Quercus robur. The sequence goes on along the minus strand of NC_065539.1, from coordinate 36,266,716 downwards.
AGTTTTGGACAGAACCAAGGCATTGCATGGTCCTCGGACTCAAGCCTATGGGTAAACCAAATACCAAAAAAAAAAATTTTGGACAGAACCAAGGCATTGCATGGTCCTCGGACTCAAGCCTATGGGGAAACCAAATACAAATAAAATTTTTGGACAGAACCAAGGCATTGCATGGTCCTCGGACTCAAGCCTATGGGGAAACCAAATACAAAAAAAGTTTTGGACAGAACCAAGGCATTGCATGGTCCTCGGACTCAAGCCTATGGGGAAACCAAATAAAAAAAAAAAAAATTTGGACAGAACCAAGGCATTGCATGGTCCTCGGACTCAAGCCTATGGGGAAACCAAATACAAAAAAAGTTTTGGACAGAACCAAGGCATTGCAAGGTCCTCGGACTCAAGCCTATGGGGAAACCTAATACAAAAAAAGTTTTGGACAGAACCAAGGCATTGCATGGTCCTCGGACTCAAGCCTATTGGTAAACCAAATACAAAAAAAAAAAAATTTTGGACAGAACCAAGGCATTGCATGGTCCTCGGACTCAAGCCTATGGGGAAACCAAATACAAATAAAATTTTTGGACAGAACCAAGGCATTGCATGGTCCTCGGACTCAAGCCTATGGGGAAACCAAATACAAAAAAAGTTTTGGACAGAACCAAGGCATTGCATGGTCCTCGAACTCAAGCCTGTGGGGAAACCAAATACAAAAAATTTTTGGACAGAACCAAGGCATTGCATGGTCCTCGGACTCAAGCCTATGGGGAAACCAAATACAAAAAAAAGTTTTGGACAGAACCAAGGCATTGCATGGTCCTCGGACTCAAGCCTATGGGGAAACCAAATACAAAAAAAAGTTTTGGACAGAACCAAGGCATTGCATGGTCCTCGGACTCAAGCCTATGGGGAAATCAAATACAAAAAAAGTATTGGACAGAACCAAGGCATTGCATGGTGCTCGGACTCAAGCCTGTGGGGAAACCAAATACAAAAAAAAGTTTTGGACAGAACCAAGGCATTGCATGGTCCTCGGACTCAAGCCTATGGGGAAACCAAATACAAAAAATTTTTGGACAGAACCAAGGCATTGCATGGTGCTCGGACTCAAGCCTATGGGGAAACCAAATACAAAAAAAATTTTGGACAGAACCAAGGCATTGCATGGTCCTCGGACTCAAGCCTATGGGGAAACCAAATACAAAAAATTTTTGGACAGAACCAAGGCATTGCATGGTCCTCGGACTCAAGCCTATGGGTAAACCAAATACAAAAAAAAAAATTTTGGACAGAACCAAGGCATTGCATGGTCCTCGGACTCAAGCCTATGGGGAAACCAAATACAAATAAAATTTTTGGACAGAACCAAGGCATTGCATGGTCCTCGGACTCAAGCCTATGGGGAAACCAAATACAAAAAAAGTTTTGGACAGAACCAAGGCATTGCATGGTCCTCGGACTCAAGCCTGTGGGGAAACCAAATACAAAAAATTTTTGGACAGAACCAAGGCATTGTATGGTCCTCGGACTCAAGCCTATGGGGAAACCAAATACAAAAAAAAGTTTTGGACAGAACCAAGGCATTGCATGGTCCTCGGACTCAAGCCTATGGGGAAACCAAATACAAAAAAAAGTTTTGGACAGAACCAAGGCATTGCATGGTCCTCGGACTCAAGCCTATGGGGAAATCAAATACAAAAAAAGTTTTGGACAGAACCAAGGCATTGCATGGTGCTCGGACTCAAGCCTATGGGGAAACCAAATACAAAAAAAAGTTTTGGACAGAACCAAGGCATTGCATGGTCCTCGGACTCAAGCCTATGGGGAAACCAAATACAAAAAATTTTTGGACAGAACCAAGGCATTGCATGGTGCTCGGACTCAAGCCTATGGGGAAACCAAATACAAAAAAAGTTTTGGACAGAACCAAGGCATTGCATGGTGCTCGGACTCAAGCCTATGGGGAAACCAAATACAAAAAATTTTTGGACAGAACCAAGGCATTGCATGGTCCTCGGACTCAAGCCTATGGGGAAACCAAATACAAAAAAAATTTTTGGACAGAACCAAGGCATTGCATGGTCCTCGGACTCAAGCCTATGGGGAAACCAAATAAAAAAAAAAAATTTTGGACAGAACCAAGGCATTGCATGGTCCTCGGACTCAAGCCTATGGGGAAACCAAATACAAAAAAAGTTTTGGACAGAACCAAGGCATTGCAAGGTCCTCGGACTCAAGCCTATGGGGAAACCTAATACAAAAAAAGTTTTGGACAGAACCAAGGCATTGCATGGTCCTCGGACTCAAGCCTATGGGTAAACCAAATACCAAAAAAAAAAATTTTGGACAGAACCAAGGCATTGCATGGTCCTCGGACTCAAGCCTATGGGGAAACCAAATACAAAAAAAATTTTTGGACAGAACCAAGGCATTGCATGGTCCTCGGACTCAAGCCTATGGGGAAACCAAATACAAAAAAAGTTTTGGACAGAACCAAGGCATTGCATGGTCCTCGGACTCAAGCCTGTGGGGAAACCAAATACAAAAAATGTTTGGACAGAACCAAGGCATTGCATGGTCCTCGGACTCAAGCCTATGGGGAAACCAAATACAAAAAAAAGTTTTGGACAGAACCAAGGCATTGCATGGTCCTCAGACTCAAGCCTATGGGGAAACCAAATACAAAAAAAAGTTTTGGACAGAACCAAGGCATTGCATGGTGCTCGGACTCAAGCCTATGGGGAAACCAAATACAAAAAAAAGTTTTGGACAGAACCAAGGCATTGCATGGTCCTCGGACTCAAGCCTATGGGGAAATCAAATACAAAAAAAGTTTTGGACAGAACCAAGGCATTGCATGGTGCTCGGACTCAAGCCTATGGGGAAACCAAATACAAAAAAAAGTTTTGGACAGAACCAAGGCATTGCATGGTCCTCGGACTCAAGCCTATGAGGAAACCAAATACAAAAAATTTTTGGACAGAACCAAGGCATTGCATGGTGCTCGGACTCAAGCCTATGGGGAAACCAAATACAAAAAAAGTTTTGGACAGAACCAAGGCATTGCATGGTGCTCGGACTCAAGCCTATGGGGAAACCAAATACAAAAAATTTTTGGACAGAACCAAGGCATTGCATGGTCCTCGGACTCAAGCCTATGGGGAAACCAAATACAAAAAAAAGTTTTGGACAGAACCAAGGCATTGCATGGTCCTCGGACTCAAGCCTATGGGGAAAGCAAATAAAAAAAAAAAATTTTGGACAGAACCAAGGCATTGCATGGTCCTCGGACTCAAGCCTATGGGGAAACCAAATACAAAAAAAGTTTTGGACAGAACCAAGGCATTGCAAGGTCCTCGGACTCAAGCCTATGGGGAAACCTAATACAAAAAAAGTTTTGGACAGAACCAAGGCATTGCATGGTCCTCGGACTCAAGCCTATGGGTAAACCAAATACCAAAAAAAAAAATTTTGGACAGAACCAAGGCATTGCATGGTCCTCGGACTCAAGCCTATGGGGAAACCAAATACAAAAAAAAATTTTGGACAGAACCAAGGCATTGCATGGTCCTCGGACTCAAGCCTATGGGGAAACCAAATACAAAAAAAGTTTTGGACAGAACCAAGGCATTGCATGGTCCTCGGACTCAAGCCTGTGGGGAAACCAAATACAAAAAATGTTTGGACAGAACCAAGGCATTGCATGGTCCTCGGACTCAAGCCTATGGGGAAACCAAATACAAAAAAAAGTTTTGGACAGAACCAAGGCATTGCATGGTCCTCGGACTCAAGCCTATGGGGAAACCAAATACAAAAAAAAGTTTTGGACAGAACCAAGGCATTGCATGGTGCTCGGACTCAAGCCTATGGGGAAACCAAATACAAAAAAAAGTTTTGGACAGAACCAAAGCATTGCATGGTCCTCGGACTCAAGCCTATGGGGAAACCAAATACAAAAAATTTTTGGACAGAACCAAGGCATTGCATGGTCCTCGGACTCAAGCCTATGGGGAAATCAAATACAAAAAAAGTATTGGACAGAACCAAGGCATTGCATGGTGCTCGGACTCAAGCCTATGGGGAATCCAAATACAAAAAAAAGTTTTGGACAGAACCAAGGCATTGCATGGTCCTCGGACTCAAGCCTATGGGGAAACCAAATACAAAAAATTTTTGGACAGAACCAAGGCATTGCATGGTCCTCGGACTCAAGCCTATGGGGAAACCAAATACAAAAAAAAGTTTTGGACAGAACCAAGGCATTGCATGGTCCTCGGACTCAAGCCTATGGGGAAACCAAATAAAAAAAAAAAATTTTGGACAGAACCAAGGCATTGCATGGTCCTCGGACTCAAGCCTATGGGGAAACCAAATACAAAAAAAGTTTTGGACAGAACCAAGGCATTGCAAGGTCCTCGGACTCAAGCCTATGGGGAAACCTAATACAAAAAAAGTTTTGGACAGAACCAAGGCATTGCATGGTCCTCGGACTCAAGCCTATGGGTAAACCAAATACCAAAAAAAAAAATTTTGGACAGAACCAAGGCATTGCATGGTCCTCGGACTCAAGCCTATGGGGAAACCAAATACAAATAAAATTTTTGGACAGAACCAAGGCATTGCATGGTCCTCGGACTCAAGCCTATGGGGAAACCAAATACAAAAAAAGTTTTGGACAGAACCAAGGCATTGCATGGTCCTCGGACTCAAGCCTATGGGGAAACCAAATACAAAAAATTTTTGGACAGAACCAAGGCATTGCATGGTCCTCGGACTCAAGCCTATGGGTAAACCAAATACAAAAAAAAAAAATTTTGGACAGAACCAAGGCATTGCATGGTCCTCGGACTCAAGCCTATGGGGAAACCAAATACAAATAAAATTTTTGGACAGAACCAAGGCATTGCATGGTCCTCGGACTCAAGCCTATGGGGAAACCAAATACAAAAAAAGTTTTGGACAGAACCAAGGCATTGCATGGTCCTCGGACTCAAGCCTGTGGGGAAACCAAATACAAAAAAATTTTGGACAGAACCAAGGCATTGCATGGTCCTCGGACTCAAGCCTATGGGGAAACCAAATACAAAAAAAAGTTTTGGACAGAACCAAGGCAATGCAAGGTCCTCGGACTCAAGCCTATGGGGAAACCAAAAACAAAAAAAAGTTTTGGACAGAACCAAGGCATTGCATGGTCCTCGGACTCAAGCCTATGGGGAAATCAAATACAAAAAACGTTTTGGACAAAACCAAGGCATTGCATGGTGCTCGGACTCAAGCCTATGGGGAAACCAAATACAAAAAAAAGTTTTGCACAGAACCAAGGCATTGCATGGTCCTCGGACTCAAGCCTATGGGGAAACCAAATACAAAAAATTTTTGGACAGAACCAAGGCATTGCATGGTGCTCGGACTCAAGCCTATGGGGAAACCAAATACAAAAAAAGTTTTGGACAGAACCAAGGCATTGCATGGTCCTCGGACTCAAGCCTATGGGGAAACCAAATACAAAAAATTTTTGGACAGAACCAAGGCATTGCATGGTCCTCGGACTCAAGCCTATGGGGAAACCAAATACAAAAAAAAGTTTTGGACAGAACCAAGGCATTGCATGGTCCTCGGACTCAAGCCTATGGGGAAACCAAATAAAAAAAAAAAATTTTGGACAGAACCAAGGCATTGCATGGTCCTCGGACTCAAGCCTATGGGGAAACCAAATACAAAAAAAGTTTTGGACAGAACCAAGGCATTGCAAGGTCCTCGGACTCAAGCCTATGGGGAAACCTAATACAAAAAAAGTTTTGGACAGAACCAAGGCATTGCATGGTCCTCGGACTCAAGCCTATTGGTAAACAAAATACAAAAAAAAAAAATTTTGGACAGAACCAAGGCATTGCATGGTCCTCGGACTCAAGCCTATGGGGAAACCAAATACAAATAAAATTTTTGGACAGAACCAAGGCATTGCATGGTCCTCGGACTCAAGCCTATGGGGAAACCAAATACAAAAAAAGTTTTGGACAGAACCAAGGCATTGCATGGTCCTCGGACTCAAGCCTGTGGGGAAACCAAATACAAAAAATTTTTGGACAGAACCAAGGCATTGCATGGTCCTCGGACTCAAGCCTATGGGGAAACCAAATACAAAAAAAAGTTTTGGACAGAACCAAGGCATTGCATGGTCCTCGGACTCAAGCCTATGGGGAAACCAAATACAAAAAAAAGTTTTGGACAGAACCAAGGCATTGCATGGTCCTCGGACTCAAGCCTATGGGGAAATCAAATACAAAAAAAGTATTGGACAGAACCAAGGCATTGCATGGTGCTCGGACTCAAGCCTATGGGGAAACCAAATACAAAAAAAAGTTTTGGACAGAACCAAGGCATTGCATGGTCCTCGGACTCAAGCCTATGGGGAAACCAAATACAAAAAATTTTTGGACAAAACCAAGGCATTGCATGGTGCTCGGACTCAAGCCTATGGGGAAACCAAATACAAAAAAAGTTTTGGACAGAACCAAGGCATTGCATGGTCCTCGGACTCAAGCCTATGGGGAAACCAAATACAAAAAATTTTTGGACAGAACCAAGGCATTGCATGGTCCTCGGACTCAAGCCTATGGGGAAACCAAATACAAAAAAAAGTTTTGGACAGAACCAAGGCATTGCATGGTCCTCGGACTCAAGCCTATGGGGAAACCAAATAAAAAAAAAAAAATTTGGACAGAACCAAGGCATTGCATGGTCCTCGGACTCAAGCCTATGGGGAAACCAAATACAAAAAAAGTTTTGGACAGAACCAAGGCAGTGCAAGGTCCTCGGACTCAAGCCTATGGGGAAACCTAATACAAAAAAAGTTTTGGACAGAACCAAGGCATTGCATGGTCCTCGGACTCAAGCCTATTGGTAAACCAAATACAAAAAAAAAAAAATTTTGGACAGAACCAAGGCATTGCATGGTCCTCGGACTCAAGCCTATGGGGAAACCAAATACAAATAAAATTTTTGGACAGAACCAAGGCATTGCATGGTCCTCGGACTCAAGCCTATGGGGAAACCAAATACAAAAAAAGTTTTGGACAGAACCAAGGCATTGCATGGTCCTCGAACTCAAGCCTGTGGGGAAACCAAATACAAAAAATTTTTGGACAGAACCAAGGCATTGCATGGTCCTCGGACTCAAGCCTATGCTGAAACCAAATACAAAAAAAAGTTTTGGACAGAACCAAGGCATTGCATGGTCCTCGGACTCAAGCCTATGGGGAAACCAAATACAAAAAAAAGTTTTGGACAGAACCAAGGCATTGCATGGTCCTCGGACTCAAGCCTATGGGGAAATCAAATACAAAAAAAGTATTGGACAGAACCAAGGCATTGCATGGTGCTCGGACTCAAGCCTATGGGGAAACCAAATACAAAAAAAAGTTTTGGACAGAACCAAGGCATTGCATGGTCCTCGGACTCAAGCCTATGGGGAAACAAAATACAAAAAATTTTTGGACAGAACCAAGGCATTGCATGGTGCTCGGACTCAAGCCTATGGGGAAACCAAATACAAAAAATTTTTGAACAGAACCAAGGCATTGCATGGTCCTTGGACTCAAGCCTATGGGTAAACCAAATACAAAAAAAAAAATTTTGGACAGAACCAAGGCATTGCATGGTCCTCGGACTCAAGCCTATGGGGAAACCAAATACAAATAAAATTTTTGGACAGAACCAAGGCATTGCATGGTCCTCGGACTCAAGCCTATGGGGAAACCAAATACAAAAAAAGTTTTGGACAGAACCAAGGCATTGCATGGTCCTCGGACTCAAGCCTGTGGGGAAACCAAATACAAAAAATTTTTGGACAGAACCAAGGCATTGTATGGTCCTCGGACTCAAGCCTATGGGGAAACCAAATACAAAAAAAAGTTTTGGACAGAACCAAGGCATTGCATGGTCCTCGGACTCAAGCCTATGGGGAAACCAAATACAAAAAAAAGTTTTGGACAGAACCAAGGCATTGCATGGTCCTCGGACTCAAGCCTATGGGGAAATCAAATACAAAAAAAGTTTTGGACAGAACCAAGGCATTGCATGGTGCTCGGACTCAAGCCTATGGGGAAACCAAATACAAAAAAAAGTTTTGGACAGAACCAAGGCATTGCATGGTCCTCGGACTCAAGCCTATGGGGAAACCAAATACAAAAAATTTTTGGACAGAACCAAGGCATTGCATGGTGCTCGGACTCAAGCCTATGGGGAAACCAAATACAAAAAAAGTTTTGGACAGAACCAAGGCATTGCATGGTGCTCGGACTCAAGCCTATGGGGAAACCAAATACAAAAAATTTTTGGACAGAACCAAGGCATTGCATGGTCCTCGGACTCAAGCCTATGGGGAAACCAAATACAAAAAAAAGTTTTGGACAGAACCAAGGCATTGCATGGTCCTCGGACTCAAGCCTATGGGGAAACCAAATAAAAAAAAAAAATTTTGGACAGAACCAAGGCATTGCATGGTCCTCGGACTCAAGCCTATGGGGAAACCAAATACAAAAAAAGTTTTGGACAGAACCAAGGCATTGCAAGGTCCTCGGACTCAAGCCTATGGGGAAACCTAATACAAAAAAAGTTTTGGACAGAACCAAGGCATTGCATGGTCCTCGGACTCAAGCCTATGGGTAAACCAAATACCAAAAAAAAAAATTTTGGACAGAACCAAGGCATTGCATGGTCCTCGGACTCAAGCCTATGGGGAAACCAAATACAAAAAAAATTTTTGGACAGAACCAAGGCATTGCATGGTCCTCGGACTCAAGCCTATGGGGAAACCAAATACAAAAAAAGTTTTGGACAGAACCAAGGCATTGCATGGTCCTCGGACTCAAGCCTGTGGGGAAACCAAATACAAAAAATGTTTGGACAGAACCAAGGCATTGCATGGTCCTCGGACTCAAGCCTATGGGGAAACCAAATACAAAAAAAAGTTTTGGACAGAACCAAGGCATTGCATGGTCCTCGGACTCAAGCCTATGGGGAAACCAAATACAAAAAAAAGTTTTGGACAGAACCAAGGCATTGCATGGTGCTCGGACTCAAGCCTATGGGGAAACCAAACACAAAAAAAAGTTTTGGACAGAACCAAGGCATTGCATGGTCCTCGGACTCAAGCCTATGGGGAAATCAAATACAAAAAAAGTTTTGGACAGAACCAAGGCATTGCATGGTGCTCGGACTCAAGCCTATGGGGAAACCAAATACAAAAAAAAGTTTTGGACAGAACCAAGGCATTGCATGGTCCTCGGACTCAAGCCTATGGGGAAACCAAATACAAAAAATTTTTGGACAGAACCAAGGCATTGCATGGTGCTCGGACTCAAGCCTATGGGGAAACCAAATACAAAAAAAGTTTTGGACAGAACCAAGGCATTGCATGGTGCTCGGACTCAAGCCTATGGGGAAACCAAATACAAAAAATTTTTGGACAGAACCAAGGCATTGCATGGTCCTCGGACTCAAGCCTATGGGGAAACCAAATACAAAAAAAAGTTTTGGACAGAACCAAGGCATTGCATGGTCCTCGGACTCAAGCCTATGGGGAAACCAAATAAAAAAAAAAAATTTTGGACAGAACCAAGGCATTGCATGGTCCTCGGACTCAAGCCTATGGGGAAACCAAATACAAAAAAAGTTTTGGACAGAACCAAGGCATTGCAAGGTCCTCGGACTCAAGCCTATGGGGAAACCTAATACAAAAAAAGTTTTGGACAGAACCAAGGCATTGCATGGTCCTCGGACTCAAGCCTATGGGGAAACCAAATACCAAAAAAAAAAATTTTGGACAGAACCAAGGCATTGCATGGTCCTCGGACTCAAGCCTATGGGGAAACCAAATACAAAAAAAATTTTTGGACAGAACCAAGGCATTGCATGGTCCTCGGACTCAAGCCTATGGGGAAACCAAATACAAAAAAAGTTTTGGACAGAACCAAGGCATTGCATGGTCCTCGGACTCAAGCCTGTGGGGAAACCAAATACAAAAAATGTTTGGACAGAACCAAGGCATTGCATGGTCCTCGGACTCAAGCCTATGGGGAAACCAAATACAAAAAAAAGTTTTGGACAGAACCAAGGCATTGCATGGTCCTCGGACTCAAGCCTATGGGGAAATCAAATACAAAAAAAAGTTTTGGACAGAACCAAGGCATTGCATGGTGCTCGGACTCAAGCCTATGGGGAAACCAAATACAAAAAAAAGTTTTGGACAGAACCAAAGCATTGCATGGTCCTCGGACTCAAGCCTATGGGGAAACCAAATACAAAAAATTTTTGGACAGAACCAAGGCATTGCATGGTCCTCGGACTCAAGCCTATGGGGAAATCAAATACAAAAAAAGTATTGGACAGAACCAAGGCATTGCATGGTGCTCGGACTCAAGCCTATGGGGAATCCAAATACAAAAAAAAGTTTTGGACAGAACCAAGGCATTGCATGGTCCTCGGACTCAAGCCTATGGGGAAACCAAATACAAAAAATTTTTGGACAGAACCAAGGCATTGCATGGTGCTCGGACTCAAGCCTATGGGGAAACCAAATACAAAAAAATTTTTGGACAGAACCAAGGCATTGCATGGTCCTCGGACTCAAGCCTATGGGGAAACCAAATACAAAAAATTTTTGGACAGAACCAAGGCATTGCATGGTCCTCGGACTCAAGCCTATGGGTAAACCAAATACAAAAAAAAAAATTTTGGACAGAACCAAGGCATTGCATGGTCCTCGGACTCAAGCCTATGGGGAAACCAAATACAAATAAAATTTTTGGACAGAACCAAGGCATTGCATGGTCCTCGGACTCAAGCCTATGGGGAAACCAAATAGAAAAAAAGTTTTGGACAGAACCAAGGCATTGCATGGTCCTCGGACTCAAGGCTGTGGGGAAACCAAATACAAAAAATTTTTGGACAGAACCAAGGCATTGTATGGTCCTCGGACTCAAGCCTATGGGGAAACCAAATACAAAAAAAAGTTTTGGACAGAACCAAGGCATTGCAAGGTCCTCGGACTCAAGCCTATGGGGAAACCTAATACAAAAAAAGTTTTGGACAGAACCAAGGCATTGCATGGTCCTCGGACTCAAGCCTATGGGGAAACCAAATACAAAAAATTTTTGGACAGAACCAAGGCATTGCATGGTGCTCGGACTCAAGCCTATGGGGAAACCAAATACAAAAAAAGTTTTGGACAGAACCAAGGCATTGCATGGTCCTCGGACTCAAGCCTATGGGGAAACCAAATACAAAAAAAAGTTTTGGACAGAACCAAGGCATTGCATGGTCCTCGGACTCAAGCCTATGGGGAAACCAAATAAAAAAAAAAAATTTTGGACAGAACCAAGGCATTGCATGGTCCTCGGACTCAAGCCTATGGGGAAACCAAATACAAAAAAAGTTTTGGACAGAACCAAGGCATTGCAAGGTCCTCGGACTCAAGCCTATGGGGAAACCTAATACAAAAAAAGTTTTGGACAGAACCAAGGCATTGCATGGTCCTCGGACTCAAGCCTATGGGTAAACCAAATACAAAAAAAAAAAATTTTGGACAGAACCAAGGCATTGCATGGTCCTCGGACTCAAGCCTATGGGGAAACCAAATACAAATAAAATTTTTGGACAGAACCAAGGCATTGCATGGTCCTCGGACTCAAGCCTATGGGGAAACCAAATACAAAAAAAGTTTTGGACAGAACCAAGGCATTGCATGGTCCTCGGACTCAAGCCTGTGTGGAAACCAAATACAAAAAATGTTTGGACAGAACCAAGGCATTGCATGGTCCTCGGACTCAAGCCTATGGGGAAACCAAATACAAAAAAAAGTTTTGGACAGAACCAAGGCATTGCATGGTCCTCGGACTCAAGCCTATGGGGAAACCAAATACAAAAAAAAGTTTTGGACAGAACCAAGGCATTGCATGGTCCTCGGACTCAAGCCTATGGGGAAATCAAATACAAAAAAAGTTTTGGACAGAACCAAGGCATTGCATGGTGCTCGGACTCAAGCCTATGGGGAAACCAAATACAAAAAAAAGTTTTGGACAGAACCAAAGCATTGCATGGTCCTCGGACTCAAGCCTATGGGGAAACCAAATACAAAAAATTTTTGGACAGAACCAAGGCATTGCATGGTGCTCGGACTCAAGCCTATGGGGAAACCAAATACAAAAAAATTTTTGGACAGAACCAAGGCATTGCATGGTCCTCGGACTCAAGCCTATGGGGAAACCAAATACAAAAAATTTTTGGACAGAACCAAGGCATTGCATGGTCCTCGGACTCAAGCCTATGGGTAAACCAAATACAAAAAAAAAAATTTTGGACAGAACCAAGGCATTGCATGGTCCTCGGACTCAAGCCTATGGGGAAACCAAATACAAATAAAATTTTTGGACAGAACCAAGGCATTGCATGGTCCTCGGACTCAAGCCTATGGGGAAACCAAATAGAAAAAAAGTTTTGGACAGAACCAAGGCATTGCATGGTCCTCGGACTCAAGCCTGTGGGGAAACCAAATACAAAAAATTTTTGGACAGAACCAAGGCATTGTATGGTCCTCGGACTCAAGCCTATGGGGAAACCAAATACAAAAAAAATTTTTGGACAGAACCAAGGCATTGCATGGTCCTCGGACTCAAGCCTATGGGGAAACCAAATACAAAAAAAGTTTTGGACAGAACCAAGGCATTGCATGGTCCTCGGACTCAAGCCTGTGTGGAAACCAAATACAAAAAATGTTTGGACAGAACCAAGGCATTGCATGGTCCTCGGACTCAAGCCTATGGGGAAACCAAATACAAAAAAAAGTTTTGGACAGAACCAAGGCATTGCATGGTCCTCGGACTCAAGCCTATGGGGAAACCAAATACAAAAAAAAGTTTTGGACAGAACCAAGGCATTGCATGGTCCTCGGACTCAAGCCTATGGGGAAATCAAATACAAAAAAAGTTTTGGACAGAACCAAGGCATTGCATGGTGCTCGGACTCAAGCCTATGGGGAAACCAAATACAAAAAAAAGTTTTGGACAGAACCAAAGCATTGCATGGTCCTCGGACTCAAGCCTATGGGGAAACCAAATACAAAAAATTTTTGGACAGAACCAAGGCATTGCATGGTGCTCGGACTCAAGCCTATGGGGAAACCAAATACAAAAAAATTTTTGGACAGAACCAAGGCATTGCATGGTCCTCGGACTCAAGCCTATGGGGAAACCAAATACAAAAAATTTTTGAACAGAACCAAGGCATTGCATGGTCCTCGGACTCAAGCCTATGGGTAAACCAAATACAAAAAAAAAAATTTTGGACAGAACCAAGGCATTGCATGGTCCTCGGACTCAAGCCTATGGGGAAACCAAATACAAATAAAATTTTTGGACAGAACCAAGGCATTGCATGGTCCTCGGACTCAAGCCTATGGGGAAACCAAATAGAAAAAAAGTTTTGGACAGAACCAAGGCATTGCATGGTCCTCGGACTCAAGCCTGTGGGGAAACCAAATACAAAAAATTTTTGGACAGAACCAAGGCATTGTATGGTCCTCGGACTCAAGCCTATGGGGAAACCAAATACAAAAAAAAGTTTTGGACAGAACCAAGGCATTGCATGGTCCTCGGACTCACGCCTATGGGGAAATCAAATACAAAAAAAGTTTTGGACAGAACCAAGGCATTGCATGGTGCTCGGACTCAAGCCTATGGGGAAACCAAATACAAAAAAAAGTTTTGGACAGAACCAAGGCATTGCATGGTCCTCGGACTCAAGCCTATGGGGAAACCAAATACAAAAAATTTTTGGACAGAACCAAGGCATTGCATGGTGCTCGGACTCAAGCCTATGGGGAAACCAAATACAAAAAAAGTTTTGGACAGAACCAAGGCATTGCATGGTCCTCGGACTCAAGCCTATGGGGAAACCAAATACAAAAAATTTTTGGACAGAACCAAGGCATTGCATGGTCCTCGGACTCAAGCCTATGGGGAAACCAAATACAAAAAAAAGTTTTGGACAGAACCAAGGCATTGCATGGTCCTCGGACTCAAGCCTATGGGGAAACCAAATAAAAAAAAAAAATTTTGGACAGAACCAAGGCATTGCATGGTCCTCGGACTCAAGCCTATGGGGAAACCAAATACAAAAAAAGTTTTGGACAGAACCAAGGCATTGCAAGGTCCTCGGACTCAAGCCTATGGGGAAACCTAATACAAAAAAAGTTTTGGACAGAACCAAGGCATTGCATGGTCCTCGGACTCAAGCCTATGGGTAAACCAAATACAAAAAAAAAAAATTTTGGACAGAACCAAGGCATTGCATGGTCCTCGGACTCAAGCCTATGGGGAAACCAAATACAAATAAAATTTTTGGACAGAACCAAGGCATTGCATGGTCCTCGGACTCAAGCCTATGGGGAAACCAAATACAAAAAAAGTTTTGGACAGAACCAAGGCATTGCATGGTCCTCGGACTCAAGCCTGTGTGGAAACCAAATACAAAAAATGTTTGGACAGAACCAAGGCATTGCATGGTCCTCGGACTCAAGCCTATGGGGAAACCAAATACAAAAAAAAGTTTTGGACAGAACCAAGGCATTGCATGGTCCTCGGACTCAAGCCTATGGGGAAACCAAATACAAAAAAAAGTTTTGGACAGAACCAAGGCATTGCATGGTCCTCGGACTCAAGCCTATGGGGAAACCAAATACAAAAAAAAGTTTTGGACAGAACCAAAGCATTGCATGGTCCTCGGACTCAAGCCTATGGGGAAACCAAATACAAAAAATTTTTGGACAGAACCAAGGCATTGCATGGTGCTCGGACTCAAGCCTATGGGGAAACCAAATACAAAAAAAGTTTTGGACAGAACCAAGGCATTGCATGGTCCTCGGACTCAAGCCTATGGGGAAACCAAATACAAAAAATTTTTGGACAGAACCAAGGCATTGCATGGTCCTCGGACTCAAGCCTATGGGGAAACCAAATACAAAAAAAAGTTTTGGACAGAACCAAGGCATTGCATGGTCCTCGGACTCAAGCCTATGGGGAAACCAAATAAAAAAAAAAAATTTTGGACAGAACCAAGGCATTGCATGGTCCTCGGACTCAAGCCTATGGGGAAACCAAATACAAAAAAAGTTTTGGACAGAACCAGGGCATTGCAAGGTCCTCGGACTCAAGCCTATGGGGAAACCTAATACAAAAAAAGTTTTGGACAGAACCAAGGCATTGCATGGTCCTCGGACTCAAGCCTATGGGGAAACCAAATACAAAAAATTTTTGGACAGAACCAAGGCATTGCATGGTCCTCGGACTCAAGCCTATGGGGAAACCAAATACAAAAAAAATTTTGGACAGAAGGAAGGCATTGCATGGTCCTCGGACTCAAGCCTATGGGGAAACCAAATACAAAAAAAGTTTTGGACAGAACGAAGGCATTGCATGGTCCTCGGACTCAAGCCTATGGGGAAACCAAATACAAAAAAAGTTTTGGACAGAACCAAGGCATTGCATGGTCCTCGGACTCAAGCCTATGGGGAAACCAAATACAAAAAAATTTTGGACAGAACCAAGGCATTGCATGGTCCTCGGACTCAAGCCTATGGGGAAAGCAAATACAAAAAAATTTTGGACAGAACCAAGGCATTGCATGGTCCTCGGACTCAAGCCTATGGGGAAAGCAAAGACAAAAAAATTTTGGACAGAACCAAGGCATTGCATGGTCCTCGGACTCAAGCCTATGGGGAAACCAAATACAAAAAAGTTTTGGACAGAACCAAGGCATTGCATGGTCCTCGGACTCAAGCCTATGGGGAAACCAAATACAAAAAAGTTTTGGACTGAACCAAGGCATTGCATGGTCCTCAGACCCAAGCCTGTGGGGAAACCAAGTACAAAAAAGCACCATCGGAATCCCCTACTTCCCAGCCGATTGCTCGGATGGATTATTTAGAAATTATCGGCCTTGGATGGTGTTCACGCGCTTATCACAGAGTGTTCGACTGTTATCCCGGTTAGTTTCCTAAGTTTGATTTACTATGAATTATCGATATAATGCCTGATAGTATTGATAAATTGGAGTTAGTTAGATTATGTTTCGAGCTATTTTGTTCTAAGTATTCTGAAAGAAACACACGCATGGGGCACACTCACTCACAAAGTAGTGTAATCAAAGGAACAGTATCCAAAACAAGCAAGGAAATATCCATTACCACTAAAACAAAGAAATAGTACAGCGTACAATGAAAAGCTGGAATCAGTTTGCATCAAAACTCATTACATAACCGAAAAGAAAGGAAGATACAAGAGAATAAAATGAAGCTGAGGGAGTAGGTCAGAGGAGAGGTTGGCTACAGCCCCTAGACCTTGTTCTTCCTCAATGCTTTCACATGCCCACAACTCAAACAGCCAAAGAGACCCAACTTGAGCCTGACACCGTTGAAGGAAAGGTGCAGGGAGTTGGAGGTTGAGGGGCTTTCTCTAAATATACGCCTACCGCAAAGCAAAGGCGCTGATGGCGGAAAATCTTTCTTCTGACATACCAAAATTCTGGCATGAACAGAACCTGCTTCGGATTTTGACTAAAAGAGGGAGAGACACCCTTCCCCCTCGGTCGAAATGGAGTATTCTCCTGAACCTATGCTTCCTATGCCCATACCGTACTATTCTGAGTCTCATAAAGGCACGGTGCTTCTGCGGTGGAGAGAGTTCTTTCTTCCCAACCCTTGCCTTAAACATGTTATGCTAAGAGAGGAGAGCTCCGGATATGGAAGCTGTGATGGGGGAGAAAACTGAGGGATTTGTGTGTATATAAAGCAATTTTTTCTCCCTCCCATTTATTTGAAAAGACAAGGTGATGGCAGTCAACTCACGCAGCGTCCCAAGGAGCGCTACAGACAAAAGGGTTCTGGCTCAACTTCCAACGTCAACTGCAGCCCCAAGATTAAAGAAGCCTCGTAAAGGCGCACCTCGCTCATTGTGACGTCATAGAGTACCGCGTGGCCAGATTTTGCAGAAATATCTCTTAATTCGTGGGCTAAGTGAATTCGCGGCCCAGGCCCGCTCTGCGTGAGGGCCCAGGGACTGCAGCCCCCACCGAGAAATAGCCGTAGCCAAGGACGACCCCTGCTCGGCGCCTTATGAAAAACCTGATGAAAGGGAGAATCTGAACTTGAAGAGTCTTGGACAGAACCTGGGACTTGTGTGATCCTCGGACTCAAGCCTCTTGGGGGAGTCAACTGCTCGGATGGAGAAGTTAAGGCCAGTGTGTTAAGGAGATGGTGAAACGAACTGATGATCGTTAGCCTAAGGAAATTGTTCATTAGGAAGGTGACATGTCCTCGGATAACTACTTGTTATACCTTATTGAACACTTAGTCCCCATCTCGACTAATTTTAAGGTAAGTCTCGTTCATCACTGGTCGGATTGTTATGTCGAATAATCATTTTGTTAAAGTTATTATAGCGTCTTTTTATTAGCAAGTATTTTGGCCTTAGTTATCATTGGTTCCAATGCTATACTACTGTGCCGAGCAGAGCTTGCAAATTTATTAAAACAAATAAACAGAACATACGAAATAGAATAACAGTAACTTTCATTAATATAAAAAAAATTTTATTACAACGCACAAGGAAGGGCTTAAACAAGCCTGTACAAAAAATGAACTGCCGAAGCAGTAATAACATCCGTAATACAGATAAGTAAACCGTCAGGTGTCCTTTAAACTCGCCTTCAAAGTATCTCTGAAATCTTTGCCTCAGTACTGCTCATATCAGGAGAAGAACCTTATATAGAAAAGATGAAGGAGAAGGAGGAAGAATTGGAACACATGGAAGCACTTCAGTAAGCTCTTGTCGCTGAGGAGTGCAAAGGAAAAAGAAGATGGAAGACATGAGCAGGAAGGAGGAGAAGAAGAGGGAAGCAATGAAAAGAAAGTAAAAGGAGCAAAAGAGGGAAAAGGGGAGCCATATTAGGTATGCCCATGAGAGAGCGGATGGAGATGACAAGGGAGGTTTTCGACTCAGTCACACCGGAAGTGGGGTGTGACGAGTCCCTGCTTCGGATTTTGGCTAAAAGAATGGGGAGGCAAATCTTGAGTCTCCGCCATCCTTGCCCTGACCGAGCCATCTCAAGTTTTGTTAGGACATGGCGTTTCTGAGAAAAGAAGGATTTATTCATGGCTGACTATTATGGGGGATGTATTATTGGATAAGGAATAACCGGACGGAAGAAGTGGACTATGAGAAGGGCCTGAGGGATTCAGATATGAGAGAATCACCTTTTGTCTTCTCTTTTTATATAGGGGAGTGAGACGAGGGTACGTAACACGTTCTGATCCCCAAGGAAATCTGCGAATAAATGTGCATCCGTTTCATTCTCCCACGCTATCAGTAACCGTTAGATTGGGGAGGTCTCGTAAAAGGGAGATATTAAAGGCGTGCTACGGATAACCGAACGGTATAAACGCATCACGCGTAAATCGAGGGAAATATCTTGTAGACTGGCGCATTCCTCGTGGAGGTGAAGAGTCGCCAACGTTGATCAAGGGCCGAATTAAATGAGCCGCAATAAAGGCTCGGTATTACCAAAACCCACCTTTCCAACCAAGAAGTTGGACAGTAGGGTTTTGAGGGGCTATTGTGGGGCCCAATAGTTTATGGGCCCGGCTCGCTCGCTTATGGGGAGTCCACAGGCCCCAAACTAAAGGAGGCCAGGGCCCAAGTCCAAGAATAGGAAGCCAAAGGCGGCCCGAAGATACAGCCGAGGACAGCTTAGTCCTCGGCAGACCCAAAGCCTCAAGGATCATATTGGAATACAAACTAACTTAAAGGATCAGAAAATATCTCGGGGAAATATCCTTAATACCCCTCATTGATGTGACGTTGCACCTAACAGATCCGGATTTTTAGGCTTTATTAACCCTGCCCAACAATGCTGGGATGGGATGGACGGGACAAATATCAGTCCTGGAAAAACTGACCCTACACGTGGACGAGGGACAACGAACGTAGGCTGGTATAAAAGAGAACGTAAGGTAACAAAAGGAGGATCCCCATCTGACTTCCGGAAAAAAGATTTCAGGAGGAAAAATGCCCGGAGAATATGTGCGCATCACCCCGAAAAATCCACCGTCGAATAACCGAAGAAAAACACTAGTGCTCCTCGGACATGATCCGAGCAGCCCAATCCCTCAATCTGTAAAGTTAATGGGCTTAGATAACCGGACTAAAGCCTTTCCTAGTCTAGGTTTATCTAATGTCCGGTCTGTACTGACGCCCCGTGACCCAACTCTAGCCTTTCAAGCCCACTCTCTACAAAATTTATTGTGAGGGATCCATCACGCGCGAGCTCAACGTCATTGTTGGGCCGCTTGAGAATCGTGTCCCTACAATATCATTTTTTTTTAAAAAAAATTTTAGAAACAAACACACGCACACAAGGGAGAGAGAATGAGGTTCTAATATAAAGCCACACCACAAAATTTACTGAAAAGTCATGGTAACTTAGGTCCGTTCGGTTGGATAAATAGAAAAGTGGAAGAATAAAAGATATTTTAGTTTTCTCTCATGTTAATTGGTTGAGAGGATGCACGTTGAGGAATAGAATATATAGTTTGTATAAATTTATTCTTATGTCAGTATTATATAATATATGAAATAATATTTTTTTTAATCATTAAATAATAATATTTTTTACTTTTCCATTATATTACATATATATATATATGTTTTTTTTTTTTTTTGTATTAAAACGTACCATTTAAATTTTTTTTTTTAAACACTGTTAATCAAGGAAAAAGAAAACAAGCCACGGTTGGTTTTTTAAAAAGTAAAAAATAAATAAAACAAAACCCACTAATTTAAGAAGCACCTGAGAGAGAGAGAGAGAGAGAGAGAGAGAGAGAGAGAGAGAGCAAAATTACATTGACATGAAAAGAACGGATAAGAAAGAGTGAGCAAGTTGCAAAAGAGAGAAGGAACTAGAAAGGAGTGGTAGGTGAGAGAAATTAATTGGGGGTAATTTAGTAACACTAATTGTATTAGGCTTTCACGCTTGTTTTCTGTTCAAAATGGAGAGATCAATTTTTATTAGGCCTGGGGAGAAAATGCCTGGGCCCACCAAAAATTCTCACACTTTTCTCTACTTACCAAACAATCCAAAATCCTATTTTCTCCCATTTCTTTTCTATCCTTCCTATTTCATGAGAAGTATTTGGGATTGCCAAGTTTCATAGGGAGAAAAAAGAAGGATTGCTTTGCTAACATTAAGCAAAGAGTTTGGAAAAGGCTCCAAGGGTGGGAAGGCAAGCTCTTATCACAAGCGGGGAGAGAAATTTTAGTTAAAGCAGTGGCTCAAGCTTTACCTACCTACACTATGTCATGTTTCAAACTACCGGTTACTCTGTGCCATGACATTGAAGCTCTTATTCGGAAATTTTTTTGGGGGCAGCGAGGAGATAGTCGAAAGGTGCATTGGGTAAGGTGGGAAGAGTTATGTAAGCCAAAGGAGCAAGGAGGGATGGGATTCAAGGACTTGTCCCGTTTTAATGATGCTTTGCTCGCTAAACAAACTTGGAGACTTCTACATGATAAATCCTCACTGTTTTATCTGATTTTTAAAGCGAGGTTTTTCCCAAATTGTTCAGTCATGGAGGCCACTTGTCCAAGCTCGGCATCCTATGCATGGAAGAGCATTATTAAAGGGAGAGATGTGATTAAACGTGGGGCTATTTGGAGAATTGGAGATGGGAAGTCAGCTCATATTTGGGGGGATAGGTGGCTGCCACAAAAACATTCAGCACTAGTTTTATCTCCACGGATAGATGTTTTGGCTGAAGCAAAAGTCCAAAGCTTGATTGATGAAGAACGAAGATGCTGGAAGACTGAGTTAATTGATGAAACCTTGCTGGAATTTGAGGCAACATTGGTGAAAAGCATTCCCCTTTGCCTCACTGAGCAACCGGATGAACTAATTTGGCCTCACAGTGCTAATGGAGCATACACAGTCAAGTCGGGTTATAAGTTTCTGCAGACGGAATTTCAGACTCAACAACCGGGTCAGTCCGATCCTTTGATGCTCAAGCCACTGTGGAAGGGGATATGGGGTCTCAACGTGCCAAGCAAAGTCAAAAATCTAGTTTGGAGAGCTGTGAAAAACTCACTCCCCACGAAGCAGAATTTAGTTAAAAGAAAGGTGTTAAATGATGACTGCTGTGATCACTGTAAGATGCAGCAAGAAGACACACTTCATGCTCTATACCTCTGTCCGAAGTTGGAGGAAATTTGGCTCTCGATACAAGCTTGGAACCAGCACAGTCTAAGGCAAATAAAGAGCTTTGTTGATCTTATGGGATGCATTTTGGCGGAGAACAGGGATCCGGAACTATTTGCTATGGTTGTATGGGCTGTATGGAAGAGACGGAATGATATGAGGGTTGGGAAAAGAGGTGAAAATCTACCAAACTTGGTGCAATTAGCTCGAACCAGGTTACATGAATTTTTGCTGCATAATTATGCAGAAACAGCAGCTACGGACAGACCCTCAATGCAGTGGCAGCCACCAGCGCACCAACAGTACAAGATTAATTTTGATGGGGCACTTTTCAAGGATGAAAACCAGGCCGGAATAGGGGTGGTGATTAGGGACAGCAAGGGGGAGGTGATGGTCTCCTTGGCTCAGCGACTTCCACTACCTAGTACAGCTATTGAAGTTGAGGCCTTAGCAGCCAGGCGTGCAATGGAGCTGGCGTTGGAAACTGGTCTCAATAAGTGGGTGCTGGAAGGTGATTCACAGATCCTCATGAACGCTCTGAAGTCAAACTCTCATAGCCTTGCACAGTTCGGTCATATTATCAAGGATATACAGTACTTAGCCTCTAGTTTCTCCATTATTTCTTTTTCTCATGTAAGGAGGCATTGTAATACTGTAGCTCACTCGATTGCGAGGCGGGCACTTTCTTTTTCGTCATTACAAGTCTGGATGGAAGATGTACCACCAGAGATTGCAGATGTTCTTCAGGCTGATTTTCATAGCCTTAGCTGAATAAAATCTTTTGCTGTGGATTCTCAAAAAAAAAAAAAAAGTTATACTACACACTAAAAAGCCATGGTAAAATTGAATTGAATTTTAGTTTTATCTTTCATAGTACATTTATCCTAGAATCTTAGTATATTTTTTATTCTTAGAGCATTCACATCAAGCATCCCAAAAATTTTAGCATTTAGCATCTCAAAAACCTATTTTATCTATTTTAACAACTTAATTTATAATACACCCAACATCAAAGGTTTTATATTTTTTACCATTTCATTAAAATTTATTATTTTTATAATTTTTTATTCTTAATCTTATCTCTTCCACTAACCACAAACCCACTACCACCAGCTACCACTGCCCACAACCACAGTCACAGCCACTGCCACCACCACTATCCACAACCTCAACCCCCAAAACCAAAACATAAACCCATCTCTCCCTATTCTCTGAATCAAGATCATCAACAAAGTCACACATCTTTCTTCCAACCTAGCAAACCCACAGTTACCACCAGCCACCATCACCCACCCATCTGCCACCACCGTAAACCCCGACCAAAAATCAAGGCACCACTAGCCACCACCACTACAAACCACACCCACCCACCACAATCACCATAAACCAAAACCTACTCACCCACCCACCTGCCACCACCGTAATCCCTAACCAAAATCAAGGAACCACTAGCCACCACCACTATAAACCGCACCCACCCACCATCAACCACCATAAACCAAAACCCACTCACCCATCCACCTGCCATCACCATAAACCCCAACCCAAAATCAACCCACCACTAGTCACCACCACCACAAACTATACCCATCCACAACCAGCACCCAAAGCCACCCCGATCAACCCACGAACCTAGCCACCAAAATCCAGCCATAAGCCCACCCTAATCAACCCATGAACCCAACCCACAAGCCCAATTAGCACAACCCAGCCAAACCACCACCAAATCGAAAACCCACTTTAAAACCCAACCATAACCCATTAAAACCTCTCCACAAACCCACACCGACGATGAAAGACTAAGACGACGAGCAACTCAAGCCATGTGAGAGGAGAGAGATGACCAAGGAAAAGTGGAGAGGAGAGAAATGGGAGTGGCTTGTGGCTTGTGGATGAGAAGGGAGAGTTGAGAGAGGAGAGAGAGGGAAATGAAACAAAGAAAGTGTCTGTTTGGGAACAATTTATTTAGTGGAAACTGAAAACTTCTTGCTACAAATATTGTAGATAATGTAAAAGATATCTGAAATAGTATAGTAAGACCCATGAATAGTACCAAAAAGTGCAATGAGACCCATAAATAGTAACAAAAATATGATGAATAGTAGCAAAAATAAGCTAAATAGTAAAAAAAGTTGGCTTTTTATATCATTGCCAAACGCACATGTGAATAAAAATTTATAACATCTAGCTACAGTGATCTGTTAGTAGTAACAGATCACTGTAGCTAGATGTCAAATTTTTACAGATATAGCACCATTGTTGTAGTGGGTTTTTAGTGGAACAAATTGCTAAATTTAGGATTTATCATTTTTCACATCCTTGATGTGAATGCTCTAAGAATATTTTTTTTTTCCTTCATAATTTGGCACCAAAAAAGCTAGAATTCTGGTTTCGTCTTTGACTGTTAATGACCTCCATCTAGATTGTCATGATTTCGTTCTGAATGCGAGTGAGTCCTGTTTATTTACTTTGAACATGGTGACTTCCCATGTTAGAAAAATGTCCATAACACCAACTTAATTCTAGGACGACTGACTTTCTTGGCAACTACCAGTTGCAAGTTGAAACCTTGACAAATTTGCAACCTTTAATCCTGTGATCACTGACATTTTTGGCAACAATCTGTGCCAACATTTGCCAATCTCCGTAATTTCTTTCAGATCAAAGCATCCCTTTCCCCACTGCATTTTTTTCTATCAGGATTTTGTCATATACACTACAGGATGAATAATTCAAGTTTAATCACCATTGCTCTTGCTTTTTTCATAAGCCTCAGTCTCTCCCATGCACAAACACAATACTTGTGTTACAACACAGATTTCTCCTTAAATTATCTAAAATCTAAACCATGCTCCTTGAAATTTTGTCCCCGCATCCAGCACTTCTTTTCAATTTCTTTCGAAGCTCTCTCTGCAACTCTATGGTGATTTGATTTTGAAATTGGTTAAAGAGAGTCAAAAACAAAATTCTGGAAACTGAATTCAGACGGAAGGTTATTTTTACAAACATATGGCGTGCATCAGTAAATTCCATCAAAGTCGAAGGTGAAAGTGGGACCCCACAACACAAAACAAGTCTAGAGTTTTTCTCTTTCATGGTCATTTTCATTATGTAATGCGTTACAGGGTGTCAAACATTGTTACCTCTTACTTGAATCTGCTTCACCAATGATGGGGCAAAGAGCCGTCTATTTATTCAAATGCGTGATTGGGAACTGAGAAAGGGGACAGGTCTTACTTGAAAATATACACCACTCAGGGGTTATATACAAATTACAAACAATCTATGCCAACAATTGCGGATCTTCAATCAAATTAAAGTCTTCCTTTTCCCCACTTCATCATTTGTCTCTCTAGATCTTGTAATATATAGAACAACATCCACCTGTTTGAAAGATACATTACAAGCCATGTCAAATTCTTTTTTTTTTTTTGATAATCAGCCATGTCAAATTCTTGGGCCCGTTAGTATCTTGATCTCTTGTTCCATCAAATGAGCGTTCACATTAGTAATTCTTTTTTTCTTTCTTTTTCTTTTTCTTTTCTTTTCTTGGGAGAAAACAATAATTCTAATACTACATAAAAAGTCATAATTATTTATATGACAAATTGTTATTAATTCTAGTATTACCTAAAAAGCCATAATTATTCTCTATAATATATTGTAATTGACTAGGGCCACTGAATTTGGCACAACTTTATGCCACAACTCGCCACATGGCAAGTTGTTATAGGCAAATGTGCGTCTCCACATGACCCACTATTACACATTTGCTAATCTCAACTCGCCACGTGGCAAATTGTGCCAAATTTGGTGGCTTAGCATTACTCATTGGAATTAGTTGTCAAACATTCTTACATGGACCCACTATATATATATATATATATATAGAGAGAGAGAGAGAGAGAGAGAGAGAGTTTCAATTCAACTTATGGCGTCCTTTTTTAAAAAATATTTTTTCCCTTTTTATCATCATACTAATTTATCAATCGACTTTTGGTGTAGGTGGAGATTGAACCCTACATCTCTAAAGTTTCGTTTGGGAGTTCATGAGGAATGGAATGCAATGAAAATGAATAATCATAAAATAATGAAATAGAATGTATTTAAGTAAGGGAAATGAATAGAATGAAATTAAGTAATCTTGTTAGGATATTTTAAAATGAAGGAATGGAAATGAATGAAATGAAGTAACCTTGTCTGGGAGTAACATAGAAGGAAAGAATGAAATCATTTTATTATAATATATTAGACACTTATTTTAAAATAAAGTGCTGAATATATAGGGGTATTTCGGGAGTTTTAGTTAAAAATTCATTGAATCTAATTATATTCTCTCTCATTCCTTCCAATTTTTAGAGGAATTAAAATTCGAGGTTTTAAGGGAATAGAGAAGAATGAGTGTTCTCTCTTACCAATTCTATTCTCTCTTACTTAAACTCTCAAACAAGTTAAAATTCTCAAATAAAGGAAAAGAAGAATATTCTAAAATTATTATTTTAATTCTTTTTTATTTCATTCCATTTATTCCTCCCAAAGGAGAGCTTATTCAACATCAGAGACTTTACCACGTTACAATGGATTTTTTTAGGTGATCATGAAATTTTTGGTTTCCACAAGTGCGGATTTCCAAGCAAGTTTTGACTTACATTTCAACTTTTTTATGCGTGAATTGCTCAGTTTCCCGTTTCATAAGGTTGACTCATAATTGACTCATCCCTAATACCTTGCACATTTCATTATCCTTAGATTGTACGGTGAATTGGTTGGCCAACAGCAAAGAAAGGGAAATAGCCAAGCTTGGATTACCATAGGATTTTTACATTTAAAATAGCCGAGCTTGCTTTCTATTCCACCCTACCTTAATCAGAGTTACTTGTATGTAAGGGTGATAATTTGTGGGTTGTGCTCATGTCATATCAATGTAAGGATATAAATCAATTCGAACCTAACTCATTTAATAATTATGTCAAGACCTCTCAACTTAATAAATAGGTCATATTAAGTTAACACAAATATAACTCATTTTAACTCCTTTGATGAATATGTTATATTAGGTTGACATGAACATTACTCATTTAAGCCCATTTATTATTAGTGTGAAAATAAGGTGATTCCTTTTTTATCCTAAATACTAACCCGCAAAAAATCATGTAATAGGTGGATGTCAAGTGTCAACCATTACCACCTCTTGCATGTGCTTCTCTTCTCTTAAAAAAGAAAAAATGGTTGCATGTTCTTCACCATAGATTATTTTAGTAGTCCAAATCAAAGGGTTCTATTTATTTTACGGTAAGTTACCATTTAAACCTTAATGTTACGGTAATGTTTTATTTAAACCTTAAAACGTTCAAATTGTTTTATTTAAATCTCAAAGTTTTTAACAACATTTCATTTAAAGAGGTGGCAGAGATGAGGTGTGGACCAAGTCACTGTCTTGAGACAAATCGTGTCGTCTACGGTATATCCGATGTAGTTAGACAAATAGTTTCTGCACGTTGTTCCCAGGATACAACAGCCCAGCTACCTTTGCTGATTATCCTTGCGAGCCTACACTGCTCATAGGATATAAGCTCTCTATAGTACTTTCTTTTCCCAGAAAATTTTGTAAAAGATAGAATATTTTGTGAGTAGTAAGAAGCAATAGATGGTAAGTGTTTAAGACAAAAAATTGTTTTTGAAAAGTCTACAGCTTTCTAATTCAAAATTAAAATGTGTGTATCTGAAACTTTTTTTTTTCTTTCCATATATATAGATAGCCGGACTTATAACTTATCTTTAGCCAAAGAATCAAAAGGGTTTGATATTAATTAAACGGTCATAAAGTTATTGAAATTAATAATATAATCAATGGCTTTCTTAATATATATATATATATATATATAATATTATATAGACCGGATATCAAGTCTTTGCCAGCCTTTTATACGTTGAGAACAAGAAAAGAAAGAATCATGATCTATGCATTTAATGTCTCATAAAGTGGCTGAAGACTAAAAGCCAACTGTGTAATACAATTTTCAAATATGCATAAATATTGCCATTTGTTTTTTACTTTCCTTAAACCAAATAGTAAACACCTGTTTATATATGGTAACATAAAATAATTCAGCAATAGCTGTACATTTAAGTGCTGAAATTCTTCCATATATGATGTTATTATGTCATATTCAATTAAGAATGTTTGAATACAAAACGTTTAGAATGGAAAGTATATATTTGTAATGAGACCAAATATGATGACAATTGTAGTATTATTATCACGTTAATGTTTATAAATTTCCTGATTAAAACCATTGACAAAAACTATTCAAATTTTGAATTATATTTGAATTTTCAAATTTAGCAATCAACGTATCTGACATTAAGGGATAATTAATACACATAAATGAGTATTAAATTAAATATAATTTTTTTTATAAAAATATCCAACAATCCCCCACTTATTTTTATAAAAAATAAATAGGTAAATATATATAAGAAAATTTTCTAGGTTAAGTAGAACATTATGCATAATGGGAGTGCCAATGGCTTGAACCCTCATTTAGTGTTTCAGCAACATTGTTCCAAAGTTAATAGTGATCTAAGTCTTGAACTATAACTTTTTCTATGGATACAAAACGTTACATCACACACATAATATTCTAGTACTCTGCTACGAGCTCCTAAGCCAGCACATTACGGCCTTGTGCTTTATCCCAGCATCCATGAGCTATTTAGAGAACTAGCCCCATTCTCAAAGGAAGCGGCCTCACTTCCATACTCACTTAGGTGTGGCTATCAAGGATGTTCTTGTAACTCTAACATCCCACTCATAAGAGCTATAGTCCACATTAAGAGTTTTTATAAAAACTCATCCTATATAACGTTACAAGATACATGCACGCACACCATAGGGAGGGACATGAGTATTATTACTCATACATATATTTAGTGCATGTTAATCAAACTACTCTATGATTAGTTTTTCCCTTTGAACCTAGTTCTTGGTATCTCCAGTCCCTAGGTAGGGTATCCTCATATGTAGTTTATTCTTCTTTGGGCTTAATTCCCATCCCCCTCGATGCTATCCAGATCTTTTCTCTAGCTAGAGCTTTAGTTAATGGATCTGCAATATTATCATTTGTACTAATATAATCAACATTTATGGTACCATTGTTTATGTATGATCTCACAATACTATGTTTTCTTCTAATAGATCTGGATTTTCCATTATAGTATTTATTGTGCACTCTACCAATAGTGGCAGTTCTATCACAATGAATTAAGATGGGTGAAATAGGTTTCTCCCACATGGGAATTTCAAATAATAAATCTCGCAACCAACCCGCTTCTTCACTAGCTGAAGATAAGGCAATTAATTCTGCCTCCATGGTGGATTTAGCAATAATCTGTTGTTTTTTAGATTTCCAACTTATTGCTCTGCCACCTATTGTAAATACATAGCCAGTGGTAGACAAAGAATCACCTGATAAGGTGTTCCAACTAGCATCACTACATTCTTCAAGAACAGCAGGATATCTTTGATATAGCAAACCATAGTGCATAGTTCTTTTTAAATATCTCATTAATTGGGTCATGGCATTCCAATGCTCAAAATTAGGTTTGCTAGTAAATCTTGCTAGAACTCCTACGGCATAAGCAATATCAGGTCTAGTACAATCAGTAGCATATCTAAGACTACCAATAATACTAGCATATTCCTTTTGATTGTAAATATCATTTTCATCTTTAGTAGGAAAAAGATGCACACTAGAGTCAAAAGGAATACTTGCAGGTTTACAATCAAAGTAATTATATTTTTTCAAAATTTTTTCTATATAATGAGATTGATCTACTAATATGCCATTTGAAGTTCTAGAAATTTTCATGCCAAGAATCACATTAGCTTCTCCTAAATCTTTCATATCAAAGTTATTTTTAAGAAGCATTTTGGCAGCATTTATAATATCCATATTAGGACCAAAAATTAGAAGATCATCAACATATAAACAAATTATAACATGAGCATCATCAAAGGTTTTATAATATATACATTTGTCACTTTCATTTGTTTTAAAACCATTAGAAAGCAAACATTGATCAAATTTCTCATGCCACTGTCTAGGTGCTTGTTTTAAACCATATAAAGATTTCAATAATTTACATACCTTGTGCTCATTACCTAGCGTTGTAAAACCTTTTGGTTGGTCCATGTAGATTTCTTCTTCTAAATCTCCATTTAGAAATGCTGTCTTTACATCCATTTGATGTATCATCAAACTATGAATGGCTGCTATAGCAATCAATAATCTAATAGATGTAACTTTAGTAACAAGAGAAAAAGTATCGAAAAAATCAATATCTTCATCTGTTTAAAACCTTTAGCTATAAGCCTTGCTTTGAATTTTTCAATAGATCCATCAGGTTTTAATTTTCTCCTAAGTACCCATTTACATCCAATTGTTTTACAACTTGGAGGTAAATCTACAAGTTTCCAAGTGTTATTAGATATAATAGAATCCATCTCATCATTGATGGCTTCTTTCCAAAAACCTGAATCAGGAGAAGATAAAGCTTCTTCTAAAGAAGTAGGGTCACCTTGTAAATTATACACATAATATTCAGGACCAAAATCCTTTTCAATTCTAGGTCTTTTACTCCTCCTAGGTTCAATCTCATATTCATTAACATCTTTTGACTTAGATGTTGAACATTCAAATTTCTCTTGTTGTTCAAAACCCCCACTATTTTATATTTAAATGGAAATTTATTTTCATGAAAAATTGCATCTCTAGATTCAATTATTGTATTATTACTAATATCATAAAATCTATAAGTTGTGCTATATAAAGAATAACCCAAAAATACACATGTAGAAGCCTTTACCCCCAGTTTAGGTCTTTTGGGATCAGGTAGCCTCACATATGCTAAACAACCCCAAACTTTGAAAAAAATCAGATTTGGTTTATATTTTTTCCATAATTCAAAAGGAGTTAAAAAAGTCTTTTTCTGAGGTACTCTATTCAAAACAAAATTTGCAGTTAAAACAGCTTCACCCCAAAAATATTTAGGAGCCCCAGAACTAACAAGCATAGCATTAGTTAAATTTATAAGAGTCCTATTTTTACGTTCAGCTACTCCGTTAGAAGATGGAGAATAAGGGGCAGTAGTCTCATGAACAACACCAAGAGATTGAATATAATTATTAAGACCAAGAGTATCATATTCTTTTCCTCTATTAGTTCTAAACCTTTTAACCTTTTTATCAAAAGTATTCTCAACTTCTTTTAAGAAAATTGATAATTTTTCAAAAGCATCACTTTTATTTTTCATAAGATACACATATGAATATTTTGAAAAATCATCTATAAAGGTTATAAAATATCGATTACCTCCACGTGTCAAATGTCCTTCAAATTCACAAATATCACTATGGATAAGTTCTAGTAATTCAGTATTTCTTTCAACTGATTTATGAGGCTTTTGAGTAATTTTAGTCATGCTACAAATTTCACATTTTTCAAGTTCATTTTCAAGTTTAGGAATTAAACCTAAACCACTCATATTTTTCATATATTTATTATTAATATGACATAATCTACCATGCCAAACATTCACACAAGAAACAATATAAGCAAAACTTGAATTTTCATTCATCTCAACATTAAGTTTAAACATGTCATCACAAGCACAGCCTTTGCCAACAAACATGCCATTTTTAGAGAGTACATATTGATCAGCCTCAAAGACTTGTTTGAAACCAGCCTTATTCAACAAAAAACCAGAAACTAGATTCTTTCTAATGTTAGGAACATGAAAGACATCTTTGAGAGTGACTTCTCTTCCAAAAGTAAATTTGAGAAGCACCTCTCCAATACCTACAACTTCAATGGTATGAGAATCACCAAGCATAATTTTCTTTTTCTCATCCAAAATGGTGTAGGTCTTGAACCAAGTTTTATCATAGCAAACATGTTTGGTTGCCCCATAATCAATCCACCACCCTCCTAAGCCTTCGAGAATATTAATCTCGGTAACCATAGCCATAAGAGGCTCTTCAATGACATTGGCTTGAGCCATAGGCCAATGTTTTCAAAAACGACAATTTCTAGCTGAATGTCCAGGCTTTCCACATACAAAACATGCATAATTGCTATTATTAGAGTGGCTGCCATTATTTGGAGCATGCTTAGGATGGTGTGCTTGGTTCTTTTTTTGATTAGAGTGGGTCTTATGTTGAGGCTGATTTCCATTTGGCCTCCATTTGAAGTTCCTTTTCTTAGGCCTTACATAGTCATTATTTTTTACATTGGCTTTTGACATGTTTTCATTTGAAGAAATAAAATTTACCTTCAGACCACTTGCTCCATGGAATTCAACAGCTTTGTCTTGGTTCCTAGCCTTTTCCTCCACTCTCAAACGGGTGATAAGGGATTCAATGGAGAGTTCCTTTTGCTTGTGTCTTAGGACTTTGGCAAACTCCTTCCAAGACTTAGGCAGCTTGTCAATGATGGCTGAAACTTGCATTTCTTCATCTACTCGAATGCCTTCAGATTGAACATCTTGTGAAATCATTTGGAGTTCATTGGATTGTTCCACCACGGACTTGCCTTCAACCATCTGAAATCTGAAAAATCGGCTACATGCATATTTCTTGGATCCAACTTCCTCTGTATCATATTTTTGATTCAATGCCTTCCATATCTTAATGGATGATTTGTAAGCTTGATCATAATAATCATACAAATCATCAGAAAGACAATTAAGTAAATAATTTCTATAGTAAAGATGATCCTTATCCCATTTCTTAACATCTTTTTCATGTTGAGAAAGTTCTTCTTCAGTCAATTGTTTAGATTTCTTTTTCTTTGGTTTTTTCTCAGTTAACACATAAGCCACATTCAAGAGAGTAAGATAAAATAAAGTCTTTTATCTCCACCTCTTAAAGTTAACACCACGGAAGCGGAATGGCTTATTAAGATCACCCGCTCCAGAGGAATTAGACATAACATTACCATTTTCCAAGGATGATTTTGTGTTCTCCATACTGATTTGTCTCAAATTGTTGGCAATAAAAGAGAGATAATACCTGAATTTTTCTTGGAAATTACACAATTTGATTTACCAAAAAGAGGTGGCAGAGATGAGGCGTGGACCAAGTCACTGTCTTGAGACAAATCGTGTCGTCTACTATATATCCGATGTAGTTAGAAAAGTAGTTTCTGCACATTGTCCCCAGGATACAACAGCCCAGCCACCTTTGTTGATTATCCTTGCGAGCCTACACTGCTCATAAGATATAAGCTCTTTATAGTACTTTCTTTTCCCAGAAAATTTTGTAAAAGATAGAAAATTTTGTGAGTAGTAAGAAGCAATAGATGGTAAGTGTTTAAGACAAAAAATTGTTTTTGAAAAGTCTGCAGCTTTCTAATTCAAAATTAAAATTTGTGTATCTGAAACTTTTTTTTTCTTTCCATATATATAGATAGCCGGACTTATAACTTATCTTTAGCCAGAGAATGAAAAGGGTTTGATATCAATTAAATGGTCATAAAGTTATTGAAATTAATAATATAATCAATGGCTTTCTTAATATATATATATATATATAATATTATATAGACCGGATATCAAGTCTTTGCCAGCCTTTTGTATGTTGAGAACAAAAAAAGAAAGAATCATGATCTATGCATTTAATGTCTCATAAAGTGGCTGAAGACTAAAAGCCAACCGTGTAATACAATTTTCAAATATGCTTAAATATTGCCATTTGTTTTTTACTTTCCTTAAACCAAATAGTAAACACTTGTTTATATACGGTAACATAAAATAATTCAGCAATAGTTGTACATTTAAGTGCTAAAATTCTTCCATATATGATGTTATTATGTCGTATTCAATTAAGAACGTTTGAATACAAAACGTTTAGAATGGAAAGTATATATTTGTAATGAAACCAAATATGCTGACAATTGTGGTATTATTATCACGTTAATGTTTATAAATTTCCTGATTAAAACCATTGACAAAAACTATTCAAATTTTGAATTATATTTGAATTTTCAAATTTAGCAATCAACGTATCTGACATTAAGGGATAATTGATACACATAAATGAGTATTAAATTAAATATAATATTTTTTATAAAAATATCCAACAAATCTTATGTGGCGTTTAATACAGGAGGAATCCACATTACTCCTAGCATCCAAATTCCTTGGAATGTGATTCCTTACAATCTAGATGCCTAGAAATGTAACTATTCCTATGTTTGGTTTCATTAAGAATCTAATAAGATTTCTAGGAATGTGAGATAATAATGTTTGGTTTATTTCCAAGAATCTTAAATGAATTATTTATTTTTTTCATTCTATCCTTAGATTTGAATGTGAACTACCAAGTCCTTTAAAAAATATCTTCCTCTAAATAAATAATGGAAAACAAAATATAAACTACTCTATCCATCCCAATTTGTTTGTCCTATTTGAAAAGTCAAACTTTTAAAGGGAATATCATTTATTGTCTTGCATGTTTTATAAAAATGTATAAGTTTACAAAATTACCCTTAAAAAAATTTATCAGCTTTTTTAAAAATAGTTATTTTTAATGAGGCAACTAAAAAGATGCCCCAATTAAATTGATTTTTTTAAAAAAATATTAGTTAGTTTTCTTTTCAAATAGTTTTTGAAAATAAAATAAAGGTATAATAGGAATATTAGTAAACTAATCATTTTTATTTTTAGAAACATGACAATATTTTGAGACATCCCAAAATAGAATAGAGGACAAACAAACTGAGACGGATGTAGTATAAATTATGACAAATTCATTAAAACGATAGTCTAACATTTCAAAATGACAAGTACAATACAAAAATAACTATTTAAATTCTCAAATGCTTTATTCTTAATAATAATTTTTAAAGGAGTTTAATCCATAACAAAACAATCCGACAACGTTTAGGTCTATATGACCATAGAAGTAGTAACAAAAATAAAAGTAGTTCATCAACAGTGAATACCTAACAATAATTGAGGGTCCCCTTCAAACTTTTTTTTTTTTTTTTTTCCATGAGTGAAACCTAAATAGAACTTTGTTAAAGAATATATCAACAGAGTTGTCTATCCTGTTTATGTCATTTTGGCGAGAAAAGATAAAGACAAGGGAAAAGATATTGATGATTTGTTTTATATTTTATCTTAATTGTTTAAATGATAAGGAAAAATGGTTAAAATTGTCAATTTATAAAAAAATACAATTTCCTTTAAACTTGGGAATCTGGATACCCACATGTTTTAAAATAGTTTTATTTAAGATCTTAGAGTTTATATAAGTTTCAATTAATCCCCAAAATTTGAAATAAATTCCATTTAAACCAGTAGAATGATAATGCGATGTTTAAAGGCGTTAACTTGGAAAACAAAAAAAGACAAAAGGTTTAAATTAAATATTTTTAAAAACTTTGAGGTTAAATGAAACATTTTGAAAGTTTAAGGTTTAAATGAAACATACCTGTAAAAGGTCTAAATAGTAATTTACCTTTTATTCTATTATTCCTCTTTGAGAGAGAGAGAGAGCTATGTATTTATAGAAATAATTATAAGGATGGCATTAATATTTCTTAGTGGCAACTTCTTCCCATATGTTAGAAAATTCTCCACCGCATATTCTTGATGCGATGATCACTCCATAAGTATAAATGCTTGTGGAGTGTGAAGAGCAAGGGCCAATGTTCAAGTCTCCAAGAGGGAGTTTCACACACATATACATTTAAATTAGGCTAGAATAGAAATTCTATCTTGTATTAAAAATAAAAAATAAAAAATAAAAAATTCTCCATAAAATAAAATCTAGGACCAATGACTTTCTTGCCAACTTCCATGACGAATGTGCAGTTGGGAACTGAGAAAGGGAGGGGGTTGTATATATAGACCCAGGATATGTATAACAATTTATTCCAACAATTTCCAAGCTCCAATAACTCTCTCTTTGATCAAAGCACCCCTCCCCACTTCATTTTTTATCTGTCTAGATCTAGTAATATAGCGCATACAAGTTAGTACCCTTTTCAATGTGTAATTCAAGTTTAATCACGATTACTCTTGCTTTTCTCATAACCCTCAGTCTCTGTCTTCCCCTTGCACAACCAGAACCATGTTCCAACACAGGCACTTTCTCTACTAACAGCACCTATGCCAATAATCTCAATCTTTTACTCTCTTCTCTCCCTTCTAATGTCACGGCCAATGGTGGCTTTTACAACACCTCTTCTGGCCAAGATCCCAACAAAGTTTATGCACTTGCACTGTGTAGAGGAGACCTTGATACGGATAAATGTTACACTTGTACGAACACCTCGAGCCTAGATATCACAAAGCAGTGTCCTGACCAAAAAGAAGCAATCATATGGGGGGGTGAATGTATTCTAAGGTACTCAAACAGAAACATTTTTGGCACCATGGAGGTTTTGCCTTCTCAGTGTGTGCCTAATCCTAATAACATATCATCAACGGATTTGGATCAGTTCAATCAAACATTATATAATTTGATGGGGAGCCTTCGCACACAGGCTTCATTGGGTTCCTCTAGTATAAAGTACTTTGCAGTTGGGGATAAAAGCTTCAGTAGCTCAAGAAACGTGTATGGACTTGTGCAGTGCACCCCAGATATATCGCAGATGGATTGCAGAATTTGCTTAGAAGGCGCAGTAGCAGATATTTCAAGCTGTTCTGGTGGGAAGGAAGGGGGAAGAGTTCTTAAACCTAGCTGTATTGCTTGGTTCGAGGTGTTTCAGTTTTATGATTCAACTTTTGTCCCTTCTTCTCCCACAACAACAGTGATCCCTCCAACCTCGGATAATTCTTCTCCCACAACACCAGCGATCCCTCCAACCTCGGATAATTTTTCTCCCCCAAAAACAAGAAGAGGTGTGTCCATATTTATCTGGCTTTCATAAGTAGACATGTAAGATTGTAAAAGAAAATTTTTGTGAACGCTTTCTGCATTCTAACAAAAATATTATTCAAGGAGAATATCAATTTATGACAAAAGTCACTGCCTAGAATTTAGAAGCCAATATCAATTTTTTTTTCTTTCCCATTTGAGTTTTTAATTTTAAATTAGTATTAATTTTCTTTACTATTTTAGTTCGATAGTCACCTTTTGGTGTTTTTAATAGAGATTCCTAGGGTTCAAATCCCCTCACCCCAAATATCGAATTAACAACAAACAGAAGTCCTATTTTGGTAAGAGGTCTATTATTACTCTAAAGGTTCCATACTTCCATCCTCACAAAAGGTCACATGTTTGTATGCTTAAAAAAGAAAAACCTTTGTGTTTGAACTTAATTATATTACAGACTAATTGAGAATTTGTACATTCAAACAATTTTTAATTTGAACCCACTTATGGCTGGCAGAGAACAGTAGCACATCCCACCTTGTTATTTTCGTTGTTGTTCCAATTGCCGGCTTAATGACAGTAATCACGCTTGCTTGGGCAATTCTGCAGAAGAAGAAGTCAAAGCAAAATGTTGATAGTAAGTTATATATGCTTCACTATTTACTAATTAAAGTTGACAAAATTAAGAGTTGACATGTTGCAACTTAGAAGAAAGAATGGCTTTAGACCATAAATGTTGATAGCAAGTCAGTATGCAGTTTGCTTGTAGATCTTAAGAACGATTGAATGTCAACTTTATGAGATATGATGGACCTTAAATTTCCAAAATGAATTAACTCCTAGAATCCAACAAAATTGAGCACTGCTTTAAGAGAGTTTTTTCTTTCTTTTTTTTTGGAACAAAAGAAAAACGAAAAATAGAAATTTAGTTAAATTCTTCTAATGGTTAGTTTTGCAAAAATGATTCAAGGAATTGTGTTTATAAAATAATTTTTCCATTTGATCAAGAGAAGTAATATATCTTAAAGTAATGTGGTGTGGGTATGTGGGAAACACATGATTGAAACATATTATTTATTCCATTTTCTTGTATGGAACAAAAACTCAGTTCCCTGATGAAATGCAGTTTCAAAATAACCTTTATGGAATTTAAAATGGGTATAGTTTAAAATAGGTTTAAGTGCAAACCACACCCCTAAATTTTTATAATATATAGATTCTAAGATAATTTTTGCGATGCAAATTTTGAAATCAATAATAAAGGATATGTCATAATGTCGCTCTAACTCATTTTCACTTGTTACTTTGATCAAGATGATGATGCTACGAAAAGGCTGGAAGCACTGAAATTCAACTTCAACACAATAAAAGCAGCAACAAATAACTTTTCTAATGCCAATAAGATTGGCGAGGGCGGATTTGGTTCAGTATACAAGGTGATACAAACATTGCCTTGGAAAAATTATGTGTATGGGGAACTTGAATTTCTCATGCAATGAATTTTCCCCTGATGTTTAAAATTTAAATAGCACATAAACAGTATCTACTGCTTTTGATGGACATCCTATGTCCATTTACCACCCATATTTATTTTCAAAATTGTTGTTATATTTAGCATGAAGAGCTTATCTTTATTTGCTCATATAAATTTTCAGGCTAGACTTCCAAATGGACAAGAATTCGCTGTGAAGAGACTATTTCACAAGACTGAGCATACTGAAGAGCAATTCAAGAATGAGATCCTGTTGGTGGCTAAGCTTCAACATAAGTGTCTAGTTAGCCTACAAGGTTTTTGCTCCGAAGGAAGGGAAAGAATCCTTATTTATGAGTTAGTTGGCAATGGAAGCTTAGATCAATTTATATATGGTACAACTTTAATGTACTACAAAAGTATTAATATTCCTCTACAGTAACTCCTAGTAATAACACAACTTGGAATTGATTATATGAATGTGTAGATCCCATCAAGCGTGCCCAAATGAATTGGGAAAGGCGTTATGATATCATTTGTAGCATTGCTCGGGGAATTCTTTACCTTCATGAAGATTCTCGCCTTAAGATTATACATCGAGATCTCAAACCAAGTAATATCTTGTTAGATGAAGCTATGAATCCTAAAATTTCAGACTTTGGACTGGCAAGGCTATTTGATGTGGGTCAAAGTCAAGACAAGACCAGTAGACGTGTGGGGACATAGTAAGTACCAAGCTCACCCTATAAATTCTAACTTATTACTGATTTTCAAGTGGCTGGTAAACCAAGTCCTAATAAAGAAATATAAAATTTAGTTCAAGTTGTTAAGCATTGAATATTTTATATAGACATACTAAATTCTTAATTAGATTTCTTCTGATTATTAGTGTTACATAAGTCATGCTTTCAGAGTTCATTAAAAAAAAGGTCAAGATTTCAGTTTTTTATTTGGGTGTGTAAAATTGTACAACAAGTTTAACCCTTTTCTGATTAATGATTTTTGGAACAGTGGATATATGGCTCCAGAATATATATCACATGGGCATTACTCAGTGAAGTCAGATGTCTTTAGTTTTGGTATCTTAGTTTTAGAGATTGTGAGTGGTAGAAAGAAGAGTTGGCTTTGTAATACAGATGATGTAGAGCTCCTTCTAAGCTATGTAAGTGTCTCTGTCATATTTCATGAGGCTGCATTACTCTTATGAGGGTGCTCTTTTTCTGAGGTGTGTAGAGTTTCAATACATGAATTCATGTACTGCTTGCAGGCATGGACTAATTGGAGAGAAGGGACAGCTTCAAATTTGATAGACCAGACACTTGGGGACGGTTCAAGAAGTGAAATAACGAGATGCATTCATATTGGGTTATTATGCGTTCAAGAAAATGTAGCATACCGACCCACCATGTCATTAGTGGTTCAAATGCTAAATAGTGACTCCTCAAGCCTCCCAACACCTGCACGACCTGCATTTCTTATACATAGTGACATAGAGCGAGACATTACTTTGCTACAGTCTACTTCAGGGGCTTCTAAGTCCAAATAATACAGCGATAGAGATGGGGCGACATACCTTTTGGTTCACTGAAACATCGTGTGAGTTGTATCCTAAATGATAGACAAGGAAAAGATGTACTGATTTAGTACAACAAAGAGGAATTAAATTGGTAACAACGTAAAATTAATTTGATTAATTACAATATTCTTTGGAAACCTTATTGTTGTTCCTTGTCATGTAGAGGAATGTTTAGATATGGTTTGAGCTAAAATGGAGAAAGTCATTAGACAGTGGATGCAATTATTCAACCATATATACATCCATGTTATAAAAAGTTCTCATCGATTAGTGTGGCAACATTCAGATCAGATCTTCATTTTCTTACATAAGAGTAATATGCTTTAGTAATTCCCCCACTTACATATTTAAATTTTGCAAGAGATGACATAGCAATTTTTTTTTTTTTCTTTTTGCAAGTTATGGATAGTGTGTGTTTCAAATACTTCTACTTAATTTTTGTGTTTCTTTGAGTCTCACTTTGATTATGAAAAGGTTCCTTCATGGTTTTATAATGAAAAATCCTGTTTACGGAGCACTTAGTTAATTATGTAGAGGATTAATTAACTATTTACCCATTCTGCCAATTGAGTGATTAAAATTATTTTTTCAATTTTTTGTGTTCGATTTTATACTCTATCAATCACAGTTTGTTATTTGTTCGATTTTTTTTTTTTTTCCATTTTAAACTTTGTTTATTTTATAATTAGAGTTAAATGAATACATAACAAGTCATAATTGGTGAAGCATAATGTGTAACATGAAAAGTGAAATAGAAAATTTGCATTATAAAATTTAGATATATTAGATACAACCGCAACAAATAAAAAAAAGTAAAATAATATACCGTAGGGACACACAAAGTTTGAAGTGGAGCCTCCTTTTGATGGGAAGAATCACTTAAGTTTTGGCAAAGTACCATCAAAGACATCCTAGTGCAGTCAAAGAAATCGATAATTTTGACCAATGATGAATATAAAGAGCTTAGGATGAAAGCAATAATGTTAGTCTTGCTCTAAAAGGTAAATTATAGTTTATCAAGTGAGATTTCTCCGCCAAGGATATTGTGGAAGAAATTAGAGAACATCAACATGTCAAAGTCTTTGATAAATAGATTGTACTTGAAGAAAAAATTTGTATCAGGTAAATATGGAGGAAGGTATTGCAATAGGTGTCCATGTCAAAGCCGACCTAATCCAACCTAACTGTTAGAACTTAGAATGACAATTTTAGATTTTTTTTTTCCTGGGTTCTCTCTCTATTTTCTTAAGTGTGATTGGTCTTCTATGTCTAAGTCATTTATTCTAATGTCAAAATATTACAAATACATGTTGTATTGATCGATGAAGCTAAATTTTAGTATTGATTATAAAATTAGTAGATGATGAAATATATGCACATTTGTTTTTGTCCCTGTATCTTCTTTGGTCAAACAGCATATTAAAGCTCACACGCCCGACACCAACTAGTGTAACATCACTGAAAGGAATATCAAATCATTCTAAAACTCAAAATGTTCAAAAATGATTCTCCAATGAGTTGCAACATCATTACCACAAAACATTAATTGTGCAATTGAGCCATTAGTTACCTATATTTGTGTCGGTGGTGGCAACTTCCTTATTGATGCTGTTTTCGGTGCTGTGCCGTGGTGTGAGGTGAGGGTGGGGTGTCCTTTTTTTGCTTGTTTTATAATAATAGCTTGAAGAACTTATGCCTCCTTTATACTTAGGAATTCATCTTATATTATGATTCTTTTTTTTTTTTCATTTTTTGTAATGTAATATCATATGGTAGCCTCTTTTCTTGCCTTTATTCTCTCTTTTTTTCTTTTCTTTTTTCTTTTTTTACAATTTTAAAATTAAATATTCTCAGTTTCGTATCTTAACAAATCTGCTAAACAATTTTACACATCCAATTGCTTTAAATGTACACTCCACTGCTTGAAGTAGAATGACATATGGTCCTCTTTTAAGATGTTTTGATCCTCCCTTCCCATTCCTCTTTTATCTACTTATTAAAAGAAGGTTCGAGTGTTTCAAATTGCACGAGAAAAATGACATTAAAGAAAGAGGGGTACGCATAATATAGGTTTAATTATGCATTTGATCCTTGATCTTTGTCATTTGTTTTAACAAGGTCCTTCTCAGCCAAAAAAAAAAAGTTTTAGCAAGGTCCCTAATATTTCAAATGTCTCAGTTTAATTTTTGACCTTTTATATGTGTGTAAACTGATGGATGAAAAATATGACATGACAAGTAGACACTTAATGTGCGTTTGGATTAAATTGAGACACTTAGTGTGCGTTTGGATACCGCACATGTACACTAAGTGTCAGATTTCCTGAAGTTTATTTTTGACCTTTTAGATGTGTCTCAGGAAATCTGACACTTAGTATGCGTTTGGATACCGCTTATTTTACTGAAAATTAAAAACTGAAAATAATAAAAAAATAATTTCCAGTTACTATTCACACAAAAAAATATTGTTCATTTGTCTTAATGCACTATTCATGTCCTATGAACAGTGCAATAGGCACTGGTCCTTAAAAAAAATAAATAAATAAAAAGAAGCCAAAAACGCAAACTCCTTTAGATGCAAATGCCAATCCAAACGAAGCCTTAAGGTCTGTTTGAATACTGCTTATTTTGCTAAAACTGAAAACTTATTGCTGAAAGTATTGTAGATAAAGGTAAAAGTTAATTGAAATAGTATAATGAGACTATGAATAGTACCAAAAAGTGCAGTGAGACCATGAATAGTAGAAAAAATAAGCTGGATAATGAAATGATTTTCATTTTTAAGTGGTATCCAAATGGAGGCTTAGTGTGTGTTTGGCAAAAATTAAAAAGTCAATTTATTTTACTATTCAGTTTATTTTTGCTACTATTTATGGACTTTACTGTACTTTTTGATACTATTTATTAGTCCCACCGTATAATTTCAGCTAACTTTTACCTTTATCTAAAGTGTTTTCAGCAAAAAGTTTTCAGTTTCAGCAAAATAAGCGGATCCCAAACAGACTCTTAATGTGCGTTTGGGATAAGCTGAATTTTTAAGTTTATCTCTACTTTCAGCTTATTTTTACTATTATTTATGGGTCTTATTACACTTTTTGATACTATTTATGAGTCCTACTGTACTATTCAACCTATTTTTTAACATTTTTTCTACTCTTTTAGCAAAAAGTTTTCAATTCCTACTAAATAAACTGTTCCAAACGGTACACTTACTTTACAATCTTTGAATTCAAATGATATGGCTGTGAGTGCCCGAAAAATATAATCTTATATATTTTGTCAAAGGAAATATTCCTTTACTGGTTGCTGTGGAAGGATCTTCATTTCTTCAATAGCCAAGGTGATATCAAAAGTCTCAATAACCTTTTTTTTATATCCCACTCCACTCCCACCTAATGGGATTTTATATAGGTGGATCTGATAATTAAACTACAAATGTGCAGGATATGGTGATGGATTTCATGGCCGATTTATAATTTCAATTTGTGGTTGCATGGTTACTAACTTTTCGACTTGTCTCATTAAAAAAAAAAAAAAAAACTTTTCGATTTTGTCTTC
Organism: Quercus robur; assembly: GCF_932294415.1. Taxonomy (NCBI): domain Eukaryota; kingdom Viridiplantae; phylum Streptophyta; class Magnoliopsida; order Fagales; family Fagaceae; genus Quercus; species Quercus robur. The sequence continues at coordinate 36,223,928 of NC_065539.1, read as the reverse complement.
ACAAATATATATATGTATATATATATATATATATATATATAAATTAAAACTTTTATCAATTTTATTATAAAATATTTACAAATTGATATGACAATAAATTTAATTGGTGCCATTTAACAACATAATTAATTAAAACTTTTTTTAATTACTTTTTTATGTTATATATGTTAATAGTTGATACATCAATTTATTTTTATTTTTTTAAGAATGGTTGATGCACCGGTTTGTATAATAAATTTTGGATAACTCCTAGTATCATTCAATCAAAAAACTGGCGAGGGGGTATGCATAATTGCGCATATGCAATAGCAATTCAAAAGAAATAGAATCAGAATAGGAATAAGGAGGGCAATATGTTTTCTTTGCGTGCAAGACATGTTTCTTCTTCTAGTGTTATACTCATTGCACACTAAGATCAATATCAAAAATGATTTGAATTAGCCACTTTCAAAAGCTAAATGCTATGTAAATTTAACACCACAAAAACCAACAGTTCAACTATTATGATTAATTAAATATTTTCAATGTCAAGAGTCTTATAATTTAGTGACACAACCTGATTTCTTTTATAAGTGAACTAAAGTTCAAATTCCTCTGCTTCATTTTTGTAACTATATAATTTTTTTTTCAAATCAATTAATTTGAAATCCTTGTGTTTAATCCGTGACATAAATTTCCTGACATTTTTAGTAGATTACTAGCATATATTTTGGTCCAATGGTTTCCATGTTGCATTCTAGTTTAGGAAATTGGAATATCAAGAACTACGAGGCTCACCTGTCCATTCTATTAGGAGACAATATTCTCATCCTGAAGTGGTTGTAAGGTGCTTTGTGTCATTTAGATTAGAGTAAGATCATCCAATAGGGAGTCAAAATTTACAAGTTTGAATTAGTTCCAATACTGCAATTTAAAATCCCAAGTAATCTTAGGATTTACGAATAACCAACACATTGATCCACCTAATCAAAGAGTAGTTGGATCACTAAAAACGTGTACATCCTCATTTCAAATTGATGGTGTGTAATTGTGTCTATATGGTAGTAAATTTAAAACTGACAGTTGCACTCGGTGATAAATTAAGCTGTTAAGAAATATTATTTTAACATTTGGTAAGCTCAAATTTCCTTTTTCTTTCAAAGATAAGCATTAGCCATGTTAAAATTGATAAAGAAAATCGAATATTCTTGATAAATTTTATGCATTGAAGTTGGCCATTTTGCTTGGTGGCGGTTGTAGAGAATCTTATGTATAAACCATGGGAAATGCATTGGTTCTCATTGTTTTTCTCAATTTTATTGCCATAGGCCCGTACAAAAGATATCATTCCTCAAGAAGCAATGTACCTTTTTTTCTCTTTAAAAGCTATAAGAACTCCTTTCTCTCCATGCAGACCCCAAGAAACTGAAGCATGGGAGAAGGAGAGGTGATAGCAGAGGAGAGAGCCAAAGACATTAGTCTGAAAGAACTCTCAAAGAAGCTAGAGGAATTTGCTAAGGCAAGAGATTGGGAGAAGTACCATAGCCCCAGGAATTTACTTCTTGCTATGGTAATCTCTCTTACCACTTGTGTGTTGATAGGCTGTTTTCTTTCTAGTTAATCAGTGTTGAAAATCTTAATTTCACATCAATTTGTTACTTTTTAGCACGCGTATGTGTATCTGATGCTGATTAATTGATTAATCTTTCACTCGGTCCATGGCTTAACCCATACTTTTCCTCATTTAAGGCATCAGGAACATGCTTGGCTGCTATTGCTTTTATAATTTTGTTGCAAATGAACATGCTTGGATAAGATTGGAGATCATACTTTACACCCTTTGAAAGGGCAGCTTCTGCCAGTTACTTAGTGATACTAAGCATCTTGGTGCATAATGTATATTGTTGTGCGACTGTGGACCTTTTCTCTTATCTATGTGTAATCTCTTCTTATTTTTATTTTTTCCATTAAATTGGGGGTGTTATAGGTTTCAAGTGATAGCCTGGTGATAAGGTATCCTTTGTGGTGCCTCATGTTTGTGATTCAAACATTACCTCCCTCTCCCCCACTATCTACCTACCTAAATAAACTTGTGATGTTCCAGTATTGTACATTTGCATACCTTACTGCTAACAATGATGTCAATTGTAATTAAGTAAATCAATGGTTGATAAGTATCTTCAACTTTCCTTCCTTTCTTGTTCATTGTTTATGTCTTATCATGTGTAGGTTGGTGAAGTGGGAGAGCTGTCAGAAATATTCCAATGGAGGGGAGAGGTGGACAGAGGCTTGCCCAATTGGGAGGAATCAGATAAGGAGCATTTGGGTGAGGAGCTCTCTGATGTACTGCTATACCTCATCAGATTGGCTGATATATGTGGCATTGATCTTGGTGATGCTGCCTCCAAGAAAATTGTCAAGAATGCAATTAAATACCCAGCCAATGCTCAATGAAAATAATATTGTATCCGCCATTTTTGTTCAGTGAGATTAAGGAAACGTTTTGATCAGATCCTTAAGGAGAATTTACAATAAACTATCCTTTCCATTTTGGAATTTGATGATTAATGCTTGATTCATTTTCCTTCTTTGCTTTGCAAACCTTTATTAAGCCAAAGGTGTAATGAAACTATTGCACAAAACAAACCGGGCTTTTTAGAGCAGGCACTAAATTGGACCAGGAGGTCCATTGAATCATACTTTGGGTTTACAAGTTTGTCTTTCCAGTTGATCCAGTAAAAGAAATGTCATAAATTGGGCATGTACAATGATGATGCTAATAAATGACCAAGGAATAGTATCCTTGATGACTTACAGAACCGAATTCAATGATGAAATTTATTTTCTTGTTGATGACTGCAGGGAGTTGTTGAGCCAAATACCACAGGGAATCATACACTGTTATAAAGAAGTAAAATAGTGTACTCATGCTCTATCTAGAAAGGGGGTCGAGCAACACCAGGATTTTGTGACAGCCCTCAGTCAGTTTGATGTTTTTTCTACTTTTGCATTTAGACCTTTTGGTAATGTACCATGAATGATTTTGTAACGTTGTGACTTTGGTTGATTAGTAATGAACTCCAATTTCATCCCCCCCAAAAAAAAAGTTTAGAGTGGAAAAGAGGGCCAAAATGGCCAAGTACATTGTTTGGTAAAATATATATAAATCTACCCCTATTTGCGAAATCATTAGAAATCTATCATTTTTTTTTAAATTTGAGTTTGTGAAACTCAAGTTTCACAAACTTGAGTTCTATGAAAATTTTTTTATGTAACTTGAGTTCCAAGAACTCGAGTTCCATAAAAAATAACACGACGAATTTGACGACAAACTCGAATTTTAAAAGGTGATAAATTACTAAATATTTTACAAACAGCAGTATATTACTAATTGAAAGTTCAAATAGTGTAAAAACACCATTGAACATTTAGACCCCCAATTTACAAATTACCAATTCAAGCTTTATATCAAACAATTAATGTGCGGAACATGAAATAAAAGCTTAATACATAATTGGTAAACACTCTAAGCCAATTAAAATCACATCCACAGCAGAAAATAAAAGGTAAAGATAAAGGGAAGAGAGATGCAAACACAAGGACAACACACGATGTGTTATTGAAGAGGAAACCGAAGCCCTCAGTATAAAACCTCTCCGCCGCCCTCCAAGCGGTAAACAATCCACTAGAAAATGTAGTTGGGATACATGAACAGCAATAGACCCTCCAAGCCTAATCTACCCAGTGTACCTAAGCCCTCCAAGCTTCTTGCTCCAACGAGATTGCACCGAACCTATTTCTTTTCTAGCTTCTCGGATTCCGCTACTTGACCATAGCATCAACCAATGTAAATTGGTTCCTTTCTAACTGCTTCCCAGAACACCAAACAGCCCTCTCACAGTAATGGATATGGTGAGAAAAGGTTTTGGTAAAATGTCTCTCAAGGATTTAACAATGGAGAGGAAGAGAGTTGAGGAATTTGAAGAGTCTCTTATGTAAAGATTGTGGATGAATCAATCTTGTTTTACTCTAGGGTTTCTCTCTCAAAATTCTCTCTGGAAACTCTTATTCTTTCGTGGGTATAAGGAGTATTTATACTAGGGTGAGAATGGAATGTGAAGCGTCAGGTTTTTCAAAACAGGGCTGGCTCGCGGCCTGTCCTCGCGACTTGACTGAGTCACGAGATCCAGCCGCGAAATAACAGAACGGCCAGTTGTCCTATTTTGTCCTGTAGTGCTCCAGCTAGCATGACGCTTCAACTTCTGGCATGCTTGGCACGTGTGCTGCTTCTAGCGGCTTGCAGTCGCAAGTAACCCGCGAGATCCAGCCGCAAGACTCTGTTTTCTTGCACACTCTTGAGCATTCAACACTCTATCTCACTCACTACCCTTACAACAAACCCACCTAAATACAGAGTTACTAATTGCTGAAATACAAGCAAATTTGGTACGAAATAAAGCCAACAAGATGATTGATTAAATTCAACCTTACACTAAATATTTTGTCCAACGGTATTATATTAACATTTTGGCCTGGAAAAGAGTATATTTTCCGTTTATTATTTGGTTTATAGTACACTTTATGTCAAATCAATCTTTTCATGACTCAATCATTCGAGTCAAATATCTTGTTCCATAAATTACTTTCTAATTTTAAATAAATAAAAATAAAAAATAAATTAAAAAACAAAACAAAACAAAATGTTTACCGTGGAAAAGGGTAGTTTCCTTAGAGTCTATTTGGATACCGCTTATTTGCTGAAAACTGAAAATTTATTACTAAAAACACTATAGTAAAATAATTTTTTAAAGGCAAAACATTGTAGCAAAACCTATGGCTGTGTTTTTCAATTCTTGGTGGTCCATGAACAGTACCCATGGGACCCACTAAAAAAATGCAAATGCAGAAAACTCTGTACGCAAATGCACGCTTAGTGTGCGTTTGGGAAGTAATGAAAATTATAAATTATTTCATTATTCAGTTTATTTTTACTACTATTTATGGGTCTCACTGTACTTTTTGGTACTATTCATGGGTTCCACTGTACTATTTCAACTAACTTTTACCTTTATCTATAGTATTTCAGCAATAAGTTTTCAGTTTCAGCAAAATAAGCAGTATCCAAACAAACCCTTGATAAGCTTTAATAAGCACTTTTTGTTTGCACATATTGGGCATTATGAGTCTATGACCCTTAATAATTTTATTTTAATCCAAACTTTAGGATTTCAGTTGAAAAATTGGTGAGATTAACTAATTTGCTAAATCATGGGGTAAATTTGTTCCCAAAATGTGAAATATGCTAATTTGGATGTAACGCTAACTATATCTTTTATTATTTATCTTTTATGATTTCATAGTTGGGGGAAGGGAAATAAGAATTCTAGATATCTCTGTTAGAAACATTAGGAGGTGCTAACCAATTGAGTTACAAAATAAGTGTAATATTTCTTTTTTTGCTAAATTGCAAACTATACTCCTAAAGCTTGAGGGTGTTTGGATTTTACACCATGAATTTTGAAATTTTGGATTTTACCTCCTGAATTTTGGGAATGCTTAGATTTTACATCTTGAAACTCCAAAAATTTGATTTTATCTCCTAAAGTTTGGGAGTGTTTGGATTTTACACCCTAATATTTCAGAATTTGGATTTTGGCCCCTGAAGTTTTATTTTGTTTACATCAATAGCCCATTCATCCATATTTTCTGTTAAATGTCACATCATTTTTTTAGTAGAAACCGTTAAGTAAGTGAAGCTATATCACTTCATCTAACCAACCTAAGTTTGAGTCTCGTTGCCAACAACTCTTTGTTGGTAGGTATCCATCAGTGTTGGCCTGCAGGTCTTAACCTGAGCACCCTACCCAAAGCCTGGCGTAACTTAGCTAACACCCATTTTTGTATACCAAAAAAAAAAACAATTAAAAATTAAAAAGCCTATGAGATTAAACTGTGATTGTTGAATCGCAAGGGGGAAATTGTGGGGCATTTTTTTTTTCCTAAAAATGCAAAACATATTAATTTGGATAAAACTATATCTATTTCATTTTAATCAAAACTTTAAGGTGTCAAACTTAAAAATAGAAATATTGCAAATGAAACTGTGATGGTAGTTAGAACCAAACCACATTAGGTAAGTTTTAATATTCACTTTCTTTTTAATTGTGAAATAATAGGAGCCTAGTAAGTAACTTAATCCATATTTGATAATTTTAAGAATAGAATACATGTAGTATAATTTAAGCGTCCCTCCTAAGTAATCCACCAAATCAATTGATAGTCCCAGTTATATCCTCATCCATAGAGAAGACTGGACGAGAGCAACATCAATTTTCGTCCATCTCATGGTACCCATCAGATGAAGATGAGGACATTCACCCCCAATCAATGATGAAGCGTTACATGACAATAATGAGTCTCCGTACCGTTGGAGAGACAAATATTGTCATTAAGACCCCATCAAGGGTGTTACATATACCACATTGAAACCACCATTAAAGCACCACCAACGGCTAGAAGGAAGAAACAAACACATATATATATACCAACACCCCAAGACCTGAAAAGGTACGGAATTCTAATACAAAAACTCTGATATTTTAGTATCAAAACTCTCCTTTCTCTCTCAGCTAACTAACTTATGCATTGGAGGCTTTGTGGCAGGCACCACACCGGTGTTCCCTCTTGTTATTTGTTCTTGCAAGGCGTTTGGATGACCTTGGTCAGTGATCCTACTGGATGATCATCTCTACTGACGATCTTGGCATCATCAGTTTGGCGTCATCTGTGGGGATGACTTTCTTCACACCTAGATTCGAAAGCACAGTTCCACTCAACTCACAAGTCTAGATGGAATCCAATGCTAACCAAGATCCTGCAACATTAGCTCTGCAAATTCAAATGCTCGCAGCCACCGTGGAGGAGCTTACCAGACCGAACCAGGAGATGAGGCTGCAATTGCAATAGGAAGACAATCACACGAAGACCAACCGAGATGATGATGGAGACAGTCAGAAAAGACGACCAGGTACTCCAAAAGGGGCAAGCTCGGACCTTCTCAAAGAAATGAGAAAAGAGAAGGATGAGTTAAGGAATGCCATCAAGAGCAAACAAACCAACATCTAGACAGAATGGTCAGGAGGACAAACTCACCCTTCACCATGGCTGTTTTGGAGTGCTTGATACCCTCAATGTTTCATCTACCACAGCTCGAACCGTTTGATGGACTAAAGGATCCCTTGGATCACCTCAACACTTTTAAAACGACTTTAGGACTCCAGTAGCCCCCTGACGAGATACTATGTCATTCTTTTCCCACTACTCTCAAAGGAGCAACCAAAGAGTGGTTCACTAAGCTACCAACATTGTCCTTCGACAACTTCAAGTAGCCAGGCAATTCCTTCCTCCGTCACTTTGTTAGTGGGCAACGCCTAAAGAGGTCAGCAGACCATCTGCTCACCATCAGGCAAGGAGAGAAGGACACTAAGATCGTATGTAACATGTTTTACTCGAGAAACATTGGAGGTGGACGAAACAGATGATAAAGTATAACTGACAATCTTCAAAGCTGGATTGAAATCTAGGGAGTTTATGGTCTCCTTGGCGAAGAATCCTTCTAAAACGATGGCGGAAATGCTCTTGAAGGTGCAAAAGTATATGAATGCTGAGGACGCCTTGGCAGCAATAGAAGGGGTAGAGAAGCCCAAGGAGAAGAAGAAAGAGAAGGAAGATGACCGAAGAGGATGAAAATGGGATCAGGTAGATCGCCAGAATGTTGAAGGGAACAGATGAAAAGATGACAAAAACCCTCGTACGGTAAAGTTCACTCCTTTAGTTATATGCCCGTTGACCAGATTTTGGCGTAGATTAAAGATGAACATTACCTCAAATGGCCTAGGCCATTACACTCGTCACCCAACGTGCGTTACAAGATAAAATACTGCAGTTTCCACAAAGATCACGGGCATTACACAGAGGATTGCAAAGACCTGAAGGAGCAAATAAAGGAGCTTATACGAAAAGTGAAGTTGCAGAAGTTCGTGAAGAAGGGAGACTCCAACAAATCCAAGGATGACAACCAAGGTCAACACGAAGTCCCTTAGAGGAATGAAGACCACTTGCCTGTCAATCCACAAAGTGCCATAGGGGAGATAAAGACAATCGCAAGGGGATCGTCTACAAGGGGTTCATTCGAGTCTCTTAGGAAGTCATACTTAAAGGCAAGTAAACAGCGTTTATGGGATGCCACCTCTGAAGCAAAGGCAGACGAACTAAGATATGTTATTTTGGGAAGAAGATGCCAGAGGGGAGAAACAGCCTCATGACGACCCATTGGTCATTATGCTCATGATTGAAGGATTCAATACTAGAAGGGTTTTGGTAGATAACGAAAGCTCGGCAGATATCATTTACCTCTCTGCCTTCTAGCAGTTAAAAGTAGACCCAAAGAGATTTCGTCCATTCGAATCCCCCCTTGTTAGTTTTAGTAGAGATAAGGTGTACCCACCGGGAATAGTAACACTAACAGTCAAGGCTGGCTCGTACCCCCTCCAGGTAACCAATAAACACAACTTCTTGGTAGTAGACTCACCTTCATCCTACAATGTGATAATAGGAAGGCCTACCCTCAATCGTTAGAAGGTAGCCACTTCTACGTATTGCCTAAAGGTGAAGTTCCCAACAAAACAGGGAATTGGGGAAATAAGAGGAGATTAAGTGCTCGCGTGAGAATGTTACCAGGCAGTCTTAGTGTCAAAAGAAAACCACACATGGATAATTGAGGAAAAGACACCAGAAATTGCCGAGAAACTTGAGACGGTTGAGTTGGTCGAAGGAGATCCTTTAAGGATGACCCAAGTAGGGATGAGTCTAAACCCCCAGACAAAGAAAGAAATCATCAGCTTCCTGAAAGATAACTTGGACGTGTTTGCCTGGAGTCATGAAGATATGCCAGGCATACCAACAAACATCATTCAACACCACCTGAACGTGAATCCTGAGAAGAAGCCTGTCCAGTAGAAAAGAAGAGTTTTTGCTCTTGAACGAAACAAAGCAGTCATGGACGAGGTGAACAAGCTGCCTTTGGGGTCTCCTCTGGAAAATTTCTCGACTTCATGGTATCACAGAAAGGAATAGAAGCAAATCCAGAAAAGGTAAGTGCCATCCTCGAAATGTCCTCCCCGAAGACAATCAAAGAAGTACAATCCCTCACTGGAAGGGTAGCAGCCCTTAACAGGTTCATCTTCAAAGCAACGGACAAATGCCTTCCTTTCTTCAAGATCTTAAAGTTAGCTTTCATCTGGACAGACGAGTGTGAAGCAGCATTCCACGAGCTAAAGCGTTACCTGAGCAACCCCCCATTCTTGAGTCCGACCAAAGAGGGAGAAGACCTGTTCTTGTACTTAACCGTGTCCACAACCGCGGTGAGCACAGCCTTGATCAGGGAAGAAAACAAAGCACAATACCTGCGAATAGAAAAGATCACCTTTGCCCTAATAGTAGCTTCCAGAAAGCTTCGTCCATACTTTCAGGCTAACCCGATCATAGTAATGACGAACCAACCCATCAAGAAAGCAATGAATAAACCTGAAGCTGTTGGACAAATGGTACAGTGGGCCATCAAGCTTAGTTAGTTCGATATAGAATATCAACCTCAAACAGCCATAAAAGCTCAGGTGCTGGCAGATTTCATAATAGAATTCACCTCCCCCAAACACGAAGATAACCAGGAAGAACTCTGGACGATACATACGGATGGGTCGTCCACGTAGAAAAGAAGTAGAGCAGGCGTCATCATCACTTCCCTAGAGAGGGACAATTTGAAGTATGGAATTCAACTTAAATTCCCCATAACCAATAGCGAAGCAGAGTACGAGGCTATATTGACGAGGTTGAGGATAGCCCAGGTGCTTGGAGCTAAAAACGCTTTACTAAGAAGTGATTCACAGCTCGTCATAGGGTAGGTCAAGGGAGATTTTGAAGCAAATGAGACAAGGATGCAGAGATACCTCAAGTTGACGAACTAATTAGTAAGCAAGTTTGATCGGGTAGAATTTGCCCAAGTCCCATGAGATCAAAATGTAGAAGTTGACGAAGTGGCTAGAAGTGCGTCAACAGACAATCAAGCAAAAGTGAATGGTTGGAAATTGGAAGAGTAGAACTATCCCAGCATCGATGAGTTTCAGACTTTCCCAGTTCACACACATGTAGGATGGATAAGCCCAATCTTATCCTATCTTAAGGATGGACAATTACCACCAAATTCTAACGAAGCCAAGCATACTAAAAAACGCGCTGCCCGATTCACGATGCTGAATAACGAACTCTACAAAAGAGGCTTCTCACAACCTTACTTGAGGTGTGTTGACGAAGAAGAAGCCAAGTATGTTCTGGAAGAGGTTCATAGGGGCATTTGTGGTGACCACATGGGAGCAAAGTCCCTCGTGAGAAAGATCATGAGGACAGGGTATTTCTGGCCAACAATGCAACAAGACGCAGCAAATTTCGTGAAGAAGTGCGATAGCTGCCAAAGGTATGGGAATGTCCAATGAGTCCCAGGAGAAAGGATGATAGCCACCACCTCCCCCTGGCCATTTGCACAATGGGGGATTGACATTATGGGACCTCTACCATAGGGAAAGAAGTAGGTAAAATTTTTGCTTGTCGCTATTGACTATTTTACAAAATGGGTGGAGGCAGAGGCACTTGCCATGATCACAGAAGCAAAGGTACAAAGTTTTGTATGAAGAAACATTGTGTGCAGGTTCAAGATCCCACAGGCGAACGTCTCGGATAACGGTCATCAATTTGACAGTCAAGGATTCAGATTGTTTTGCTCCAGTCTCAACATCAAGAACAAATACTCATCCCCAGGACATCCCCAAACCAATGGGCAGATCGAAGTAATGAATCGGACATTGCTGAAAATCATTAAAGCCCGATTAGTGGGGGCAAAAGGAGCATGGCCTGAAGAGTTACCAAGCGTTTTGTAGGCCTACAAAACCACAAAAAGAACCCCAACAGGAGAGACACCCTTTAATTTGACATATGGCACAGAGGCAGTCATCCCTGCCAAAATAAGACTTACCAGCCTCAAGAAGGAGTTCTTTGACAAACGCAGCAACGATGACCAGTTGAAGCTGAACCTGGATTGTCTGGACGAAGTCAAAGACCAAGCCTCTCAAATGATGACCAAGTACCAGCAGAAGATGATCGAGTACTACAACCAGAGTGTAAAGCTCAAAAGATTCAACATCGGAGTCCTCGTCCTATGAAGAGTAATGCCCGCAATAAAGAATCCAGCACAAGGAAAATTAGGGCCAACATGGGAAGGACCATATAAGGTCGTCCACTACTCTCGGCGTGGAAGTTATCACCTAAAAGATCTGGATGGGAACAAATTGCCTCATCCATGGAGTGTTGAGCATCTGAAAAGGTATTACAAATTGAAACTGTAGCTCATTTGTAAGCAATTAGTGATAACTAATGTTTCCCTTTTCGAAAAAGATCGATAAAATCATTATCCAATGTTTAACACATTTTGCTTAATTTTTCACTCATGTCGAAACTAAATTGCCAATGGGATACAAAAATTCCTGACCTAGTTAAAATGATAAGATTCCTCAAGAAAGATGTAAATCATTTTAACAAGAAAAGACAACAAGATTCCTTAAACGGATGTAAGTCGTCTACAATAAAAAAATTAAAAAAAATAAAAAGAAGAAGAAGAAGAAGATAAAATTCCTTAAATGGATGTACATCGTCCACAAAAAAGATGATAAGATTCCTTAAATGGATGTACGTCATCCACACAAAGAAACGACAATAAGATTCCTTAAATGGATGTACATTGTCCACACACACACACACACACACACACACACACACAAAATAAAAATAAATAAAAATAAATAAATAAAAAAAGACGATAAGATTCCTTAAATGGATGTACGTCATCCAGGCGGTAAGATTCCTTAAGTGGATGTAAACCCTCCACACCCAGCAATGACAACAAGATTCCTTGGAAGGACGAATGTCGACCACATTATTTAATAACGAAAAGGTCCCTTGAAAGGACGTACATCTTTCTCTATAAGAAACCTCAAAGAAGTCAAAACTCTGGATGGAAACTCGTAATTGGGCCAGAAAAATTTCTAAGTCCTAAGAAAGACGAAGAGCATGCCCCAACAAAAATCCCATCTAAGTCCTAAGAGGGACGAAGGATACGCCTCAGCAAAAATTTCCCCAAGTCCCAAGATGGATGAAAGACATACCTCAGCTAAGCAAGTTATAACAAAATAGGAAAGGTAAACCAGAAGCATTCACAAACTACATGAACTCAAGGATGGTATGCACACACACACACACACACACACACACACACACACACACACACACAGATATATATATATATATATATATATATGAAAAAGTTATAAATTGTTCAAACAACCCCAAAATAGGCAGGGCACCCAATAGTTATAAATTGTTTAATAGCCCCAAAACAAACAGGGCATTTAAAAAAAAGGGAGAAAAGAAACAGGTAATAAAACTATGTGGTAGGAGCATCATTTCCATCTTTCTTGGATTCTAAAGGATCATTGCCAGCAATTGCAGCAGCTTGGGACGCCTACGCCGCCTTGTCTACTTCAATTTCCTTGTCAATAGCTTCGAAGTCCAGATCCTCCAAATCTATTCCAGGACTGTGTTTCACCAGGTATCTTCTCAGCAGTTCAAAACCTTTGAAGTACCAGCCGAATAAGATGGCATTGTACTCATTTGTAAGTTGGAAGGCATGGACGGCTTTGGTGATGATGCTCTTCATTTTCAGGTTGGTCACAGCGAGTTGTTCGTCCTTTTGTTTCACCAATAGTTTCTCCGCACTCAGCTGCTCAAACAAAGTCTTGATCTTTTCCTTGGAAGTATTGTTAGCCTCCCTTGCCGCTATCAAGTCTTTTCTTAAACCAAAAGCTTTAACCTCCAGTGCCTCCACCTTGGAAGTAGCCACCACAGCTTTCTCCTTGTTCACCAAGTATTGGGAGGTAATGTGCATCGCCTCTCCCAACACCTGGCAACCAAAAATGCAATAGTCAAAACCAATTGAGATAATTGACACTTAAGGATGAAAGAAAGGAAGAAATGAAAGAAGGTTACTTGGACGAGTTTGTGAACGTGGTGGTCAACCACCTCGTGAGAAGGCACGCCAGAAATCTCCTTCAGCTCATCAGGAGTCACGACCTCAGTGGCACAAACCAAGGCCGTCCCAGCATCTGTCCAGACGTTGGCCCCTACCTTCCTTTTCCCTTTGTCCTCGGTCTTGCGTTTCTTTGCATGAGGAGTAACCTCCTCAAGGGAAAGGTTTGGGGAAGCAGTTCGCCCTTCGTCCAAGGCAGGGGTGGACAAACCATTCTCTGCCATCTCTTTCTCTTTTTCAATAACCTTCACCCTCCATTGGCCAATGCTAGAGGGGGGCTCATTCTTCTTCGACTTGATCTTAACATACAACTCTCGGTTAAATTTTTTCGTCATCTCTACACAATAAAAAATAAATAAAAAGTTAAAAAGAGAAGAAGAGAAGTAAAAGAAGAAATGAAAGAAAGACGATCCACCTTTGCCCCAAGTTGACTTACTTTTCTCTTCTCGGCAAATAGCACGAAAGACGAAATTAGAAGGCTCCAGTCCCAAATAGTGATGAGTTAAGGTCCAAGGATCAACCAACTTGTCAAAGTTGTCTATTGTGCTCGTGTACTTTATAGCCTTTTGGACCCGCTCCACAAACTGGCTTTCAAGCTTAAGATGTTCTTTAGCTGCAAAATAGAAAAACACACAAGGTCAAAATGGACGATCAAAGCAAACAATATCAAAAGGAAAATAATGCATCACATAAGAAGTGAACGCACCAAGTTGAGGAATCTCCCACTGACGCAGTAGCCTAAGGACATCCCCCTAGAAATTGTCAGAAAGGGTCTCCCAACCATCACTCAACATGAAAAAGTACCTAGATTTCCAGTAACGGAAGGACGAAAGTAGATCGACAATGAGTTGAGACCTCCTATCCCAAGGCACGAGCTTATAATATCCAAATTCTTTAGATTCCTTCAAACGGTAAAGGTAGACGAACTCATTTAAAGTGATCATATCCCCGTCAGCTACGATCGTCTAGAGCACCACACAACTTATGAAGATTCTCCACGAATTCGGCATAATCTGTCTTGGAGCTATGTTCAAATAATGAAGAAGTTCCATTATAAATGGATGGACGGGAAATCTAAGGGCACACAAGAATGCAATCTCATAGAAACAGACTTCACCATGGGCAAAAGCACAAGACTTCTCACCCTTCCTAGGAAGACGAACCCTAGTCTCGTCAGGGAATTGAAACCTATCCCTAAACCTCCTAAAAGTATCTCTTTTCAAAGAACACTCCTCTTTAAGGGCGTGAAACGGCCGAGATGTATCAGAGGCAGAAGGATGGGAAGACGAGGGTACCGAAGAGGGTATGGAGGTAGTGATGTCTATCCCGGCCCCAACCGGATCGACACTAGAAGACAAGCCAGTCTCTAAGTCACTTGATATAATTTCAGACCCCATAGTTTCAATCCTTAAAACCCCACACACAGAATTAAACCAAGCTAAAGATTGGCACAACAATGGGCACAAACTATCCAACACCAAACCAAGGTTACTATTGCCTAGAACAAAATCCCCAATCTATAGGCGCAAGTCATTAGAGTAGTCTGAAAGCGCACCTAATTGGTCACTAGAGGAGTCTAATAGTGCCCCTAAACGCGCAAAAAAGAAGGCAATAGAGGGAGAAGTGTGCTTGATTGCAGAATAATCAACCATTAAAAAGGAAATAGGAGCGCAAAGAAAGGAAAGCAGTAAAACTCCAAAAGGAAAAAGGTGTACCTGAGAGAAGGAAGAAACTGAGAAGATAGAGAGCAAAACACACAAAGGAGGAAGGAGTAGTTGTGAAGTCAGAAAAACTAAACGCAAAGGAAAAATGAAGAAATGAGAGGAGAAAGGCAAGGGTTAAAAAGATTTGCCTCAAAAAGCACGGGAAAGTTGAAAGGTTTCGCCGGAAACGAGACCTCTCAGCTAATTAAAATATGACACGTGGCCATGGTGCGTGCCATGGTGCCACTGAGTAATTAATGTGGGCAGTGGAACCCCAAGCGCCATAACCGCCAAAAAAAAAAAAAAAAAAGTCTCCATATTCCTATGGTCGTCCCAAAGATAGAAGGCCTCGAAATAGAGGGGGGGGGGGGTAGCTCATAGACCCAATTATATCCTCATCCATAGAGAAGACTGGACTAGAGCAACATCAATCTTCGTCCATCTCATGGTACCCGCCAGACAAAGATGAGGACATTCACCCCCATTCAATGGCGAAGCGTTACATGACAATAATAAGTCTTCGTACCATTGGAGAGACATATATTATCATTAAGACCCCATCAGGAGCGTTACATATACCACATTGAAACCACCATTAAAGCACCACCAATGGTTAGAAGGAAGAAACAGGCACACATATATATATACCAGCACCCGAAGACTTGAAAAGGTACGAAATTCTAATACAGAAACTCTGATATTTTAGTATCAAAACTCTCCTTTCTCTCTTAGCTAACTGACTTAAGCATCAGAGCCTCTGTGGCAAACACCACACCGGTGTTCCCTCTTGTTATTTGTTCTTGTAGGGAGTTTGGATGACCTTGGTCAGCAATCCTACTAGACGATCATCTCTACTAACAATCTTGGCATCATCATCAATTTAACTAGTGAGCAATATCAGGAACCTAATTTTTTTTTCTTTCACAATATGCTTAAATGTATATTATGATTAATATAACATTATGTTCATACAGATCTATTGTTGACAATGTACTACCCATAAGTTATATGAAAATATTAGGTTAAAATTGTAATTTACACTCTTAAAGTTTGGAATCATTTTAATTTTACTCCCAAATTTTCAAATTTTGGATATGTACCCATAACATTATGTAGCATTTAGAAAAAAAAAAATGTTCTTTTGTCAATATCTATTGATGAGCATGCCAGTAAATGTCACTTAAACTTGCCATATGTGTTAGTTGGTTTAAGCTGTTTAATTAGTTCATGTCATATCAAATTAATAACCTAAATCCCATAAAAAAATGAATAGCCTAAAAAGACTTTATGCAATTAAAACAATTCTCTAAAAAAATTCACAAACTAAAAATAAAAAATAAAAAATAATAATTTCATCCTCATCATTTTCTCAGAGAGAAAGGAATATGAAAGTAGACCTAGCAAATAGGTTGGGCCAATCAAGATCTAGTCATATAAAGTTCAGGCCAAAATAGTTCATCTTAAACGAGAGAAATTATTAGGTTCACTAGGAGGACTGCTAATGTGGTCCTTCCAATCAATAAGATAATGTCATTTATGCAAATATGTGAGTGAACTTCCCAATCAACACAACGAATAAAAAATTAAAATTATCAGGTAATGTCACATTTGCATAAATAAGAGCAATTTATTGGTTGGGAGGTTATGGAGGACCATGTTAGCAGTCCTCCTAGTAAACCTAATAATTTCTCCTTAAACGGGTTGTTAAATTTATTACCATAATTTGGTCTTTTAAGGATCAATCCAACTTGTATGACTTGTATATTTCACATTAAAAAAAGAAAGAAAATTAATTATGTTGTCTTTATTTTCCTTTCAATACAAATAAATAAAACATTCAAAAAGAAAATGTTAAATAATATGTAAAAATCTTCAATTTACACGGTCTAGATTAAATAATAAATAAATAATTTTCTTATGGTTATATATTTCAAAATTGTTCACTAAAGAATTTAAAAAAACACTATACATGGATCATATCACGATATGTCGTTATCAATCTCATCAGGTGCATATGATACATGTAAAATGTAAATAAATTTAGATTACCTACAAAGGTAACTATATATGTAAAGTTTTAGGAATTAAACCTAACATGTTAGGTAAAGAAAATAAGTTAAATAATTAATATGAATTGCACCTTAATCTACTCAATGCTAATAATAGATGTAGTAGTGGAAATATTCATTCTTGAGAATTGCACCTTAAGTTGGCGAGTAGTTTCTTCGGTATTTTCATTTACAATACAAAATTTTAATATATAATGAAAACAGGTCAACAAAAAATTAAAATTTTCTCTATAAAAAAGACTTATAATTTTACCATTATGACCAATGAAGGTGGATAACTTTTGATACGAAAGCTTCGGTGGTGAATGAGTGTCTGTGTGAGAACTTAGATTTTTTTTTTCTTTTTTTTGAGAATGCTGTGAGAACTTAGTTGATTACCCTGAGCAAGTGAGAAGAAAAAAAATATATGAAATAATTTTAATATAAAATGAAAACGAATCAATAAAAGATTAAAAAAAAAATTATCGACTAATCTATATATATATATATATATATATATAAAACCGAAGCTTTTGAAGCTCCCACAATTTTTCATATTAGCACAATATTTAAATTAAATTTTCCACCTCATCACTGTTTTCTTTTTCCAATGCAAATTAGACTTCTAGCCAAATAAGGACACTCTCCCACCGCCTCTACTCTCTCCTATTTAAGAATTGCTTGCGTAGAAAACCTAAGTCCCAAAAACTATTCACGGAGAAGATGATGTTTGAGGACCCTCACCACAAAGTGAATATTAAAACTGACATTTTTTTATAAAGGTTGGTCAATATCTTATATTTATATGTATGGCCATTGGTCACCACTATTTTATTATTATTTTTATTTTAAATTCTTTTTATTTTAGATTTTATGATTAGATCTCCTATTATCTTCTTTTGTTTTGTTTTAATAAATTCTTGGCTCAAAATCTTCTAATTGTTTGGTTTACATATGAATTTTTAAGTTCATTTTTTGCAATACATTTAATTGTCTGGCCAATTTCAATAGTAGAAAAGCTATAATCATTGATTCCCTTCTTTCTATTGTATTTCTCTATTGCATAATTATATATATATATATATATATATTGTTTTATTTCAATACTTTTGAAGCTTTGAATCTTCTGATTTAAAAAAAAAAAAAAAAAATTTGGCCTTTTGGAAGTTTTAACATCATAACTTTTGGGTTTTATTTTTTCTATTATTAGAAATTATCTAGAAGATTTCAATGAATATCCATGGATTATTCTTTTTGAGGGTAAACCATCTTTATCTTATATTTCTATTCCTAACTTTTTTTTCCTATATTTTTTCTTTAATTGTCCATGTTTACGTCTCTTTTGTTTTTCTTATTTTTACTTTCATAGCGTATGTACATGTTGTGTATGTTCTTTGATTCTTTCTTTAATGATTTTTGTGTGAGTATGTGTCATCGTATCTGGGTACTTAGGCAAAATCTATAAAGACTAAATATGCTTCTTTTTTTTTGGTAATGAATCCTGTGTTTTTCATGACTTTAGTGAGTCATATTCTTAATGATCGAAATGGTTTTGTTTGACGTGGATTTTGTTCATATTGGTTTCAAAGTTTATTTCTTGGCTTATATTATAGATTGTAATATATTTATTCATCAAACTGTTTAGTTGAGTTTGTTTTCGAAATTGTTTTCAGTGTTGGACATTTTCTTGAAGCATGTTGGTATCATATATTAAAATACTGTTAAGTTGATAATAATAATAATAATAATATAGTTTAATAAATGTCTAAAACGTATAGCTGTTAACAAATGTTTTAGCTATATGATTTTATTTTACAAATTCAATTTTGGTGTTGTAGTAAAATAAACAAAGATTAAATTATATATTGTACTCAATACATTTCCCGTGCATTGCACAGATTAGCGACTAGTTAATCTGGATGAAGGAGCCTTTTTTCAAACTCTACCAAATGCTAGAAGCACATATCCAAAAGGCTAAAAATATTATCTTCATCCTAAAAATTTACATGAATTTCATTTTTGTCCTTAAATTATTGAAAATGTTTCACTTTTTGTTTTTCAACTTAAAATTTTTTGTTTTTATTTTTTCCCTCAAACTACTGGAAAAAGCTCTTTATTGCAAAGTTTAAAGAGAAAAAGCAAACATTTTAAAGTCTAAGAACCCAAAAAAAAAAAAAAAAAAAAACTTCGGATAAAATTTAAAAAATTAAAATAATGTTTTAACCTATCCAAAATTTAAACTTTAGAGTCCATATTACTATGGTTAAAAATGGTCCAGACTGTAAGAATACAAATTGCAATTTTATTAAAAAACTAAGAAATTTTCTACCTTATGTTTGGTTGGATAACAAAGGAGAATAGTAATAGTTTACATCATGCTTCTCTCATATTGAATTGCAAGACTCTCGTTAGCTAGATTTTTCAAGTGAAAATGAGTTACTATTTTTGTGAAGCAAACAAGTGTGTCGATGCATTGGCTAGAAAATGTTCAACTCGAGATTAGGATCAGTGGTGGAGCCAGGATTTGAGTTGAAGGGAGGCCGGGGGGGGGGGGGGGGGGATTTTATATATGATGCACGCACCTATACACATTATGTGAATATATAATATTTGAGACCAATTTGAAAAATTAAAAGCTATTCATTTAAATACTAAGTGATATTTAATGTAATTATACCCAAAAAAAAAAAACTCTACAAAAAAATGCTTATTCATAATATTGTATTTATCTATTGAGATATTTCTCACATGAATGATATATTTTAAATTTTTTTAGAGCCAAAACTCAAGTTATGAATGAAACTATTAGTAGTTAGATAAATACTAAGTGTAATATATATGAATTTTTATTATTTTGGTTAATGTGGACTCATAATAGGTTCAAATTATAATATGATAGGGACAAACTAAAAAATTCAGTGCAAGACATGCTAATGGAGGACTTAAGGTTCGTCAATGGTTTATTTAGAAGTTGTGTTTTATTTCAAGACTAAAGAAACAGAGTGGTATTTAATAAACCCAAAAACAAAAAGTAGGTAGGAGCATTTAATAAGTATTAGCTATAATAACTAAGGGTATTTTTTGTGCGGGCTGGGGGGTAACTGCCTCCCCTCGACCCCCCCCTAGCTTGTTTATATTAAGGATCGATTTGGTTTGCACGTTCACATCCAGCTTATTTGCGTTTTCATTTTTTTTATTGTAAAACCAGCGCCTATTGCACTGTTCATAGGACATGAACAATGCAATGCATATGAACAGTACTTTCAAGCATGAACAGTAAATTTTTATTGTTTTTAGTTTTCAATTTTTAGTTTTCAGTAAAATAAGTGGTATCGAAACGCATGATGTTAATTCTGTTACTGAATGCTGTTCAGACTTTCCTTTTTTTTTTTTTCTTTTTTTTTCCCTACCAAAAATAAAGTAAAGAAAATTAATTTTTTTTTTTGAAACAAAAGAAAATTAAATTAGAATATGAAGAAGATATTTATATTTAATACCACCCACCCGTTTACGCTTTATCATGGTGGGGCGAACGACCGCTCGTTGACGTCACTGAAACCTTAGCGCGTTGCAAGCTGGGAGCAGATCTCTAAAACAAATGTTACACTTTTTACATGGTCTACTAACGTGAAACCGAGTAACCGACACGACCGGTTTCTCTGAAATTAATTTAATTGAAAAGGTATAAATAAATTAATCAGTTATAGAAACCGAATTCGAATTCGAATCCGATTCGCTCTCTCTCTCTCTCTCTCGATCGGTCTTCCACAGGTTCCCCATCGTCAAAAAAAAAAAGAAAAAAGGTTCGAATCAAAACCCACATTTTCCTCTGCCTTTCTCATCTTTTCTCGTATTCATAAATTCATATTTCCTTTCTGTAATTTTCTTTCAGATCGACTTAATCTCAACTGTATGTCTCTCTCTCTCTCTGAATAATTTGTTATTATTATTATTATTTTGATCTTTGTGATTATTGATGATCCATCTTATCAATTTTCTGATCTCTCTTCTTTTGTTTGGTTTCTAAGCAAACTGAATTACTCAAATTTTGTAAATATGAAAAATGTTTATATTTACGCTATTTATAGGAAATTATCGATAATTATAGATCAATGTCCGTCGCATAATGTCATGCTGTTTCGAATACGATGATTACTCATCTTCTTCTTTTTTTACAGCTTTGGGCGCTATATATAGTTCGTATTTTGATTCAAAAATGCCTTTTCACTTTCTTTTGTGTTTCTTTCAATAAACTAATAATATTCAGGTCTAGATTAGTTTGAATTATTATCTGTGTCAATTTTGCTTTGTAAATTTAATTTCAAAATCATGGGTTTGGTGAATTTTTCAAAATTTCAACCTCTCTTGTTAAAACCAGGAATTTACCTATGATCGGTTTGAGGGTTTTTAGGGATCTTAGGATCAAGTCAAGGATCCTAAGATTTTACAAACTTAGAGTTCTATTAATTAACTTCTAGTTATAGCTAGATGACTAAGTATCTTATATATATATAATTTTGGAAAATCTGAAGCTGAAAGTGTAAAAATGCTGAAAGCTATTAAATTTAGCATGTATAACTTTATGTTTCAAACTAATGAGCATCCATTATCCCAAATTAGCCTAAAACAAGAAGAACAAGACTATGGGGTTGGAAAAATTTTAATACAAGGTCCTTCTGTTAGTGTAGATGAAGCTACTATCTTACTTGATTGAGCTTCATCAGAAAATAGGTTGATTCTTTGCTAAAGTTTCTCTTTACTTTCAATTGTGACAAAATATAATACCCTAATTGATTTGGAATTTTTGTTATAAAAAGAATAAACACCCCCTTATAAATTTTTTTTGGCTCTAATAATAAAATTTTAAAATCTAATTTGGTGTTCCTTAAACACGTTATATGTATATATATATATATATATATATATATGTATATGGATCTATAGAGATACAGTTCAAGATCTAACAATTTTGTGGATCCGTACAATCATAGTATTTAAAATTGTAAGATTTTAATAACCGTGCTTTCAATTTTTGAATTTGATTATTTTAGCCATGATTCCCTTCTCCCTCTTTTGAAGCCTTGTGCCTTTCTCCTCTCTCCTTGATTTTGAAATCAGAGGCCAATTGACTCTTTTCCCCTTTTTAAAATTACTTGGGCTGATTTGTGCAGCAGAGCATAGAGATGGAGGGAACAGTCTTCACTCCTGCTTTGGAAGGAATGAAGCATGTGAAGTCCGAGCAAGGGGAAATCCTGGCCCAGCCTTTCCTGGAAGTGTGCAAGCAGATACTGCCTGTTATAGGTGCATTCTCCAACCCCTTTAGTTGCATAGCATAATGGGTATATTGGGAAACAATATCCAAAGGTGGAACCATTGTCATTTGTAACGTCTAACATGGCAACTGCAATTTAGTCTTAAACTTTCAAGACCTATTCTGATTTGAATCAGGCATTTTTTTAACACTAGAACATTCACTTCTACAACTTTGTGCCACTGTTATTTAACTGATGTTTTTGTCATGCGAGTATGATAAAGTCTACTTAATCACAGATTATATGGTATGGGTGCTTGCTCATTATGGGCTTGTTTCCAAGATAAAAAATTGAACTCTTCCATTCTTTCTGATGGCAGAAAAGTTTGGAGCTGCTATGGCCCTTGTCAAAAGTGATATTGGTGGAAACGTCTCGGTAAGATGTCCTTATCATGTCTTTTTATCCATTCAAGCACAGTAGTTGAGGATGAGTTACTTTTATCTTCCTTGCAAAGATTTTTTTTTTTGGTGACATTTCAATTGAATGCATGCCTAGCTTGCCTTGAACTGCAAAAGCTGATAAAGATGGAGATTTTGAGCTTCACTTTTGTTTTTGTTAGTGCAATTTAAATATTTTTTAAGAGTTCATTTTCCTTTGCTATTTCTGCATTAACTTAGTGCTTGCTTGGGAAATGGTAGATATCTTTTATAGGTCACCAAACTAGGACATATAGAATGATCTGCAATAAGTGCATCAATGTGATTAGAATGACCTTTTTGTTATATCTAAACTAAAGTAACCTTTTTTTCTTGTTGAGTTTTAAAGGCAATATGTTCCTACTCCATATGTATTTCTTTTTTTCTTGTAGAGACTGGAGTCTAAATATTCTTCAAATCCATCTGAATTCAACCACCTATATAGCATGGTTAGAACAGAGGTTGCATCTAAAACAGCGAAGGGATCATCCAGTTGCACCAATGGTCTTCTTTGGTTGACAAGGTGAATGATACTAATAATTTCTGCCTGTTTGTTGCATCTGGACATTCAAATACACAGTGAAATTGAGAAGTAATACATACTTCATTAATAAAGCTTGTTATTTATCAAAAAAGAGAAGTAATACATTTTTTTAACATGTAAGGCACTCAGGAAATTAGAAATGTGTATCATTACATAGTTCACTTATGCCTATCTTTACATAGTTCACTTATAGAGAAGTATATTGGATGAAACAGAACTTTGAGGTCTTATTCTAAATCTTAACAAACCTACACACAAATGTGCAAGAAAATACTTTGAAGATATTAGTAAACTGATGCACACGCTATGGCTTGCACCCATACTCTGTGTGTGTGCGCATGCTTGTGTGTGTGTGTGATCCTTGTCTCTTTTGAAAATGAGCTCTAAAAAGCTCAAACTAAGTTGTGAATTTTCCATTAGCGATGACTTCATCATCCATGTTTGAACCAAAAAGTATTGATTTCAATTAGAAAGGTAATGGTTAACATTGTTGTTATCTGGAAGGTTTTTATCTGAAATCATCTTAGGCAGGTAGACAGAGAATCTCAGAGGGAGCTTGTTTTATGCTTGCCATTTGCTGTTTCATTTATTTTCAAATTGTGATACCTTCAATTTTAAATCTTCAGAGCGATGGATTTCTTGGTGGAATTGTTTCGCAACTTACTTGAGCATAAGGATTGGACAATGTCACAGGCCTGTTCAGATTCCTACGGAAAGACCCTGAAAAAATGGCATGGCTGGCTTGCTAGTTCAAGTTTCACTGTAATGACTTTGATGCCCCCTCAATGTGATTCTGAAATTATTTTATACAAGTAGAAACTTTACTGGGATTCTTTTTTCTTTTTTTTTTTTTTTTTTTTTTTTTTTTTTTTTTTTTTTTTTTTAATAAGTAAGTTTTGGCCTTAAGAGATGGGGAAGGATAGATTTAAACTTTTGGATAGTATTTACTTAGAATTAGCTCCAATATGTCCCCTGTTTTACAGACTTTTCTCTGGTTGGTGTGACCTTTTAGAACTTTTGAATTGTATTAATTAGGTAAAAGGGGAATATTGTCATTCAGAGTTTTTGATTTGTTTCATACTTTGCAGGTTGCCATGAAGCTTGCTCCAGATAGAAAGAAGTTCATGGAGGTGATAGGCAGCGGTGATATCTATGGTGACATAGAAAAATTTTGCACCAACTTTTATCCTTTTCTTGAAGAGAATCACAAGTTTCTGGTAAGATGTCCTATGCTATTATGGAGCTGATTGACTTGCTTTAACAGAATGTGTTGTTAAAGTTTGAGTATTGGAGATTGGGCATATTTTGATTGCAAAAATTTATGATTAGCGACTGAGTAGGAAACTTTAAGAAGAAAGTAGAGGGAAAAATAATTTCTATTCTTAGCAACTTTTGAAATGATGTATGTGCTCCTGGATTAAGGGAGAAAGCAAATGTGAGAATGGGAGTTTGAGGTTTGAGTCTGAAATAGTGGAGTGGAAAGTTGTGTTTTAAGGGTCTGTTTGGGATCTGCTTATTTTGCTGAGACTTAAAAACTTTTTGTTAAAAGTACTATAGATAAAAGTAAAAGTTAGCTGAAATAGTACAGTGTAACCTATGTCTAGTAGCAAAAATAAGTTGAATAGTAGAATAAAAGTGGCAAAATTAATCATGTCAAACGGACACACAAAATAAGAACGCAAAAATACTACATTGGGCCAGAAGGATAATGTCATATAGTCTAATTCAATTTTATTTCCTTAGGTTGTAAAGCAAACAGATTGTGCTGAGTTTTCAATAGATATTTTGTTTTAATTGTATTCTTTAGGCTTCTCTATGTCCTTTGTACATAAGAGTTGTCTTTTTACAAAAAAAAAAATCTTACATTTTAAAAAAATTTTAATTTGAGGCTCATTAAAATTCCTCTCTTGGCACAGGCTAGCGTTGGCTTGGATGATCTGAAGGCTTCATGAGGAAACAAGGTCTCCTGATGAGTGGCTCTTGCTTCAAGTGATGGTGTTTTTGTACACCTTTTTTATTATTTTTATTTAACCTTTCAGTTTTGACTATTGAATAATTTGTATTTGGTTCTAAAGTTTGAAACCTTATATAAGTCAACTTCCAGCTCCTTTGAATCTTATTTTAATTTGCCCTGAATCATTTCAAGTCTTTGTTTCTGGTTATTCTATTTTGGCATTAATGTGGTTATCTATTTTTAATCAGCTATTTCTTGTTAAAATTTCTCCAGAAATTGAATATGCTACTCAAAGTTGCTTGAGATTCTACTTGCTTAGGTGCTAATGCTTTAGTCAACATTGGTGCTGAAGATCGATGGTTGACCAATTGATGTTTTCATTCAGACAAATTAGCATCTAACCAATTGCTAGCTGCTTATGCAGAAAAATTTTAGCTAGGAGGAAAGGTATATCTAGATTGCAATTAAGGTTTGATTGACTCATGTTTGAATTTAGGGATAATGTGGGAAAGATGAGTAAAAGAAAAGAATGGTATACAACTCTTTCTGAGATGGAATTGTGGTTTTTATGTTGCCAGTATTTTTAACTATTGCTATTGGCAGACATTCATCTTAATTCAATGTGATTGATCATTGGACCTATGATTTGACTTTGGTTTATAATTTTAAGCAAAGCTCTTGTACTTAGGATCCTATTTTGGGGCTTCCTTGATTTGAATCTAGGTCATGTAGTGGACGACAAGAGACTTTTTCAATTGACCTAGTTGGAATTCATCTTTAGATTTAATTATTTTCTCTTCTTGGAGGTAGAGATGCTTAGATCGACTCTTTCTTGAAAGCATCTGGTGTATTAAATATATATGATCTCTTTCTTACAATATGTGGATTCTATATAGTGTGCGGTTTACTTGTTTGTGAGAGAAATAATATGTAAGCTAGATGGTGGGGGTTGAATGTTGAATGATTTATTTTTATTATAAACTAGAAAATTTCATTAACAAAACTTAGCAGTATATATATTTTACACAGAAAGATGAACCTTGGTGATAATGTTTATCCAAAAGATCCATTCACGCTTTTGAATTTTCAATCTCTATTTGTGATTGAAATTTTCGCAGCTTAAAAAATTTTAAATTAAAAAAAAAAAAATCCTCAGAGTTGTACTCATTTTGTAGTTTTATGATGGGTCATTTTGTAACATGATGGGCATTTGTGTGAAAAAAAGACCTCTAAAGTTCCATGGCTGATAAAAGAAATCCTCTCCACTCTCTTTTTATAGAGAGATGGGTTTGTGCGTGTTTTTATACATCCTTCATAGTTATATTATCACGAAGCAGGTCCAATGAATTTAGATTGGTACTACCGATTCCCAAAGCATGAGTGTTTAATGTGTTATTAATTTCATCTCATTGGCTTCTGCACATGATAGCAAAATTAAAAATAATTAGATTGTACACTTGTATAGTAAAATTGGAATGAACAATTGGAATGATAATATATGATAGTAACAACAATAGGAAAATTCAAATAAAATTTCGAATTAAATTGTAACAATCTAAATAAAAAATTCCAGTAGAAAGACAGGGTGGAGTGATCCACTCCAAGAAGGCGACCAAACTTGCGTAAATATAAAATAATAAATCTCTCTTCGGAAAATTTACATTGTTCATAACATTTACCTTCACTGAACATTTTAAAAACATAATGACTCACACTTGCCATCCAGACATCTACAGCTAGGTCCTCTCCAATTTGTGTGAGATTCCATTGATCACTAAGTTCCTTTGCAGCCTACAAAAAGTATCATCCATCAGTCCACAGCAGTGCTTTCTTCATTGTTATAGGTGTCCAACCTGAACAAAAAGCCAAATATAAGGATAGTGAATTTTAGGCATAATGTGCATCTAATCACATATTAGCAATTTATAACAAATGTAAAGATGCAAACTTCGTAAGTGAATAATAAACAAAACTCAGTGTCAGAACCAAGAAGAAAGCACTTTAATCCGAAACTCAGTGCAAATGTAAAGATACAAACTTTGTAAGCAATTTATAACAAAGATGCAAACTCTGGTTTTGCTATCTTTTTGGAAATTATGCAATGTACCCAAACCAAGTTCTTATCACCGATATTAATCTCTTTGGTTTTCACGTTTGACTACAAAATCAAGAAAAAACTTAATTAGCACAGTAACCCACTTGACCCGATACATAGAAGTGATTTTAATGAGAATGAGCCCACATACATTTAGCCACGTGATACAAAATTCAACTTCAATTTCAGATTTTAGACACATGGCACAAAATTAGAGTTCTAATTTGGAATTCAATTTCACACTCTCTCTGCTTCACCTATTATTTTATATATAGATAAAAAGGCAAAATGAACAACTTGCTTGGGCATGCATGTTATTAAAGCCATTCCATGTTGTACTGTGGTCGTTTTATAAAGAGGCTTTATAATTTCTTCTAGCTAAGAGTGCACATTGGTTGAGCTAAAACACTAACCCAGTCAAAATATTCCTAAAAGACTCCAAAAATCACCCATATTCAATTATCAATCTATTAGCCAAAATGTCATTTAGTTTCAGAGGTTCTTTAAAAATATAGAATGTTGTAGCTTAGGCAAAAATATATTTTTATATTTGACTCTCTCTCTCTCTCTCTCTCTCTCTCTCTCTCTCTCTCAATGTCGCCCCTCATCTCATCCCTCTCTCAATGAGGTGCCGCCAAGATTGGTGTG
The DNA here is from genome assembly GCF_932294415.1 of Quercus robur. NCBI lineage: Eukaryota > Viridiplantae > Streptophyta > Magnoliopsida > Fagales > Fagaceae > Quercus > Quercus robur. Next base: position 36,196,037 of record NC_065539.1, on the reverse strand, counting down.
GTGCAATATGCTTGGAGATTGGGGAGGTCTTTTCTTCACGAGGTCTTCTCCGCAACCAAAAGACAAGCCTTTCTTTTATTTTTATTTTAGATTTTTTTTATTATTATTATTTTTTTTTGGTAACAAGATTTGGGTATGGTTGTTGTGGTGGGTTTCCAAGACGGTTAAGATTGAGAGATTTGAAGGCAGGTTTTGTAAAGAGAGAAAAATTAATGAACATTAAAAAAGTTAATATTTTAATAAAACAGAGAAGGAAATAAAGAGTTGGATGTAAGATTTTCTTTTTTCTTTTTTTTTTTAATGTACAAAAAGTAAAATTTTGTTTAAATAGAGAAAATTTTGGTTATACTAGTGAATGCTCTAAAAACCAAAGCATTGTCATGGATTTTGAGACAAATAGTAATATTTATTTAATACTAATATACAAAATGTACCCCTTAAGCTTGTGGCAATTTTAATTTTGGTCGTTGAAATTTAAAAACTAAAATTTTAATCCATAAAGTTTGTAATAATTTCCCATGTTATATGATTCATTGTTTCCCTTATATAGCAGCTAAGGTCGTTACAAATGGTATCAGAGCTATCCCTAGCCAGAAGTGTGGGCCTCATGTGTGAAGACGCGTGTACCCATAAGGGGATGGATTGTAGAGAACCAAAAGGGAGGTCTTGTAATCCATGGAATTCCACACTGCCTAGGAAAGCACATGGTAATGTGATTAAAAGGAGTGACATCTTTTTAATGGATAGCAGTCTCTAAAACGGACAATATTTACGTAGTTGGAAGTTAACGTTGTTGCATATTTCTTTCACTTTTGAACATGTTCATGATCTAGGACTAGCCTCCTCAAAATCAAAAACCCCAATCCCATTTTCTTCTAAATGAGATGTCGATCAACTAGATTGACTTTGAGAACTCAATCATTATAACAAACCTTATCATTTTCGCAAAGACCCCCCTCATCATCATCACCAACACCCACAATTTTTACCGCTAAAATCCAAATCATTAAGCTCAGGACAAAATACATGGGAAGGGCTAGAGACTTGAACTGAAACTAATGTGTTTTACTCTATTTGGGATAGTTTAAGAGTGTAAAACAAATTTAATCTTCCAAATAGTTAGAAGGTGAATAGATTATTTGGTTCTCTCTCTCTCTCTCTCTCTTTCAAAATCAATAGTTTTACAAATTTATTACCAAAATTCAACATTATCAAAATTTAAATAAATATTATTTAATTAATATATAAATATACAAAAAAAAGACCCAACTCAAAGTTTTTGCTCTAGCCTTTAGGCCCTAAAATGAACTGAACCGGTCTTGATGGATAGCCTTTTCATTTGAATCTTTATTTATCCTCTTTTTCCTTTTTTTTTTTTTTTTTTTTTTTTTTTTTTTGAGATTAGCTTTTCCCCCAAAATTTTTTATTTTTTGAGCGATACATTTTAAATGATATATTATTTTAGATAATCACATTTTAAATGATATTGTGCACTTCAACTAGAGCAATTGTGATGATCACATGCTTAGTTAGCACCCCGTCTACACAAAAAACTAATTGGTATTTTAGTCCAATGACAAAAAGTTATTATTATGAGTCGATGGCATAAATTGAAACTTTCTTAAAAAAAAAAAAAAGAAAAAAAAAAAAGGAGGCTTAGTTAGAACTTAACCTCTACATCATTGATAAGGATGGATTAAAGGACGACATTGCAAATGGTCTCAATTCAATACTGTCCCAAATTTCGAGGGGGTAGTTTCATTTTTGTCTTTATTTAGTTTGCAAAAACTCTCAAAGTTGCATGGAAATGAAACTATAAATAGAAATATGGCCCTGCTAGAGGAAACATACCCTAAATAGTTCCCAAAAATTTCACATCTGGACTTGTCCAAGCAAACCTGGCAAACAGGTCAAGTATGATAGATTGGGTTTAATCCAGTCTTAGAAACTTAGTGTATTTAGATATCACTTATTGCTGAAAACTGAAAATATTATAGCAAAATAATTTTTAAATGTGTGAATAGTGCCGTGAGACTCATTTTTAATGAAAGTTTTAGTGAAAAAAGAGTTTTTTAAGTTCTGTGAACAGTGTATAGGATCCACTATTTAAACACCTAACGCCCAGACGCAGACGTCAAACGCTATCCAAACCCAGCCTTACTAGACTAAAATGTGTTGTTATTCTTATAACCTTTACCCAATAATAAACTATCCTAATAAATAAATCCAATTCAATGAAATTGTGATGAGATTTTTTGGTATCAAAATACCACCTGGTGTTAAGGTGACGATTCTTTATTATTATTATTTTTTTTTCATTTTTTTAAATGCTGATAAATGCTTCACGTACAATCTACTTGATTTTATTATTATTTTTATTTCGTAGCTTTGAAGGTGAATTGAAACAATTTAAAATTTTAAGACTTTAATTAAAACATTTTAGAAAAATTACATTTAACCACCCTAAACTGTACTCCTAATTACACATTGCACTCTAAATTTTTTGAATGCACATTTTGCACCATAAACTATGATCATTGTTACATTTTGTAACTCGACATCAAGTTTGCCATTAATTTGGGTGGAAAAATATGTCACCATGTGAAAGTACTTAATTGCCTCTCTTCTCAATCCTTTAAAAACAAAATATAAATTATATTTTATCATCCTAAACTATATTCCTGATTACAGTTTGCACCCTAAACTTTAAATTTCCATCCAAGTTAACAACAAATTTAACATCAGAGTACAAAATGTAAGTGTGTAATAGTTGTCATAGTTTAAGGTACAAAATGTGCATTTGAAAATTATAGAGTGCAACGTGTAATATGAGCTATAGTTTAGGGTGATAAAATATAATTTCCTAAACTTCTTAAAATTTAGAGCAACTTGAAATCACCCACAAATCAATATATATAAAAGAAGAGACCTCATGCGTGAGAGCATGAGACTCTGTCATGTGGCACACTTTATGAAGAGAATTGAAATACTTTTTTTTTTTTTTTTTTTTGAGAAGAAGAATTGAAATACTCTTAAGCCCATATCAGAGATAAAAATAAATTTAAAAATAGAGATTCTTTATTTCCTTTGGTTCAATGTTTAAAGACTACTATATATTTCATTTGGTTCAATATTTCAAGACTTTTCCATTCACTCTTTTCACTTTTACTCTTTTATATATATATATATATATATATATATTCTTTTCACTTAATTCATTTACCTTCAACCTTTCAACGACACCTACATAACTCCAATATTGTCATACCATTTGATCCTAACCCACATGAGTAGGATGACGAAGGAAGGGGGCTTGCAATTTTATTTAGTGACAATAGTTAATGGTTTTGATGTTGAAGTCAAACGTTGTGAATTTTGTGAAAGTTATGATTCTCTGAGTCTTTGGATGCTTGAGATTTTGGTTTGGAAAAATCATAAATGTATTTTGTTTGAGAACTAAAGAGAGAGAAAAAGAAAATTCTAATTGATTATTTATAAAGTTAGCTTTTTTTTTTTTTTTTTTTTAGAACTCATATTTTGTATGTTTATTTGTAGTTTTTTTACTGTTAATTTTTTGCGATATGAGCCATAGTGATAAAAATAAAAATTGATGATGATTTCAAAGTGTTTTTTACTTTTTCTTTTTTTTAAAGGATACAGGAACCCAACTAAAGGCAATTAAATTTTGATAAATGGATGTGTTTTTAACCAATTTATCTTTGTTTAATCATGTTAACTTTATGTTGATATTTACAAATGATTTCTTTAATTTCATTGAGTTAATGAATTGGGTGTTTGAGATTGAAGTCTCCATATTTAATTGTGAGAATAAAGTGGTTGAGGAAGTGTTTGTGAGGTTGCTTAAATTTATTTAATTTTAGGATATAAAAGCATTTTATGCTTTAAATTCTTATTTATAGATTTCAAAATCATTTAATGAGCTTAAAATAAAGTCAACTTTTAACAGTAAATATTATAATATGTTATAGTCTTATAGTATTATACAATTTAAATATATATATATATATATATATATGAATTAAGAAAATCAAGTTTCAAAATATTCAACAACATTGTGGGCAAATATAAATATTATACAACAAAATAAGTATTATAAGTAGGTCATAATATACATAAAAATGATTTCAAATAAAATCATAACGTATTCGCACATCGCGCGAGACATCGTCTAGTTATATATAAGGGAAGAACATAATTTGCCCCAAAAAAAATTTGGACTTGGTTTAGGTCTGATGCATCCAGTGCATTGGAACCGGTTAAATCGTGACACGTGTCTAAAAGTGGACACATGTCGCCATCTCAATGGGTCAAGTACCACTGGATACTAGACTTAAACCTGAACCAAAAAATTTTGTATACCTTTGACATGGTCGGAGAAAAAAAATTAAATAATTTATAATAAAATGAAAAAGAAAGAAAGCTCCAAAGTTCTATCTAACAATTACAATTAGATATGTTGAACGTGTTCATTCAAAACCGGATCACCATTTTGGTTTAATTCGAACAATCTTTAAGTAAATTATTAGAACTTCTTGTTGTTGTGAACCTAAAATAATAATTAAAAAAAAAAAAATTTCGTTTACCAAAAATAGAATTCTTGTACTGATTTTACAACCCACACTAACTCATCTTCTTTTTATTTATTCTTGTCCATTCCCTAATTGGCTTACATTTCTTTTTTCACAACCGTTTTTCCCACGCTTACACCAATGACAGTTAAGAGACCAGCTCAAATTTAGGCCATGTCCTTGGGGGTTTTTAGCTCTACCTCTCTGGATTTTATACCTGAAAATCCGGTGAGCTGATGGTTTTGATTTGACTTGGAACCCAACGAACACCGCGTCACGGGTCCATCGATCAAAACCCATATTTTTGGATTTTCCAATTCAAAGTCTCCTCCCTCTTCTCTTCTGGATTGACCATACACAATTTACAACTAAGAATTAATTGCTATAGAATAATTTTGCATTTTTATTTTCTTGAATTTCTTATTATAACTTGAAAATTTATCGTTTGGTCACAATAGTGAGGCTTTTAGAATCAAGTATTGTGAGGGTTTGGTCAGAAAATGTGATGTGATTTTAGCACCAGATGGAAAAGCCAAGAATATCATGCAGTTTTACCAATTTAGGTTCATCTTCATTTTTGGTCTAAAGGTATGATTTCTCTTAAAGACCTTTTCTGTTTTTTCTTGATTGATGAGAAATCCATAACTCCTTTAAGAGAGTTGCGGTAACTTATAAATGCATAAACATGAACAAGTTGTATATATTATATAGTTTTTAATATTCATCAATAATAAAATTCTAGTTTTTAATAAGTTTTGATCCCAAAGAAAGGTGGAGGGGGAGATTTGAACTACTGAATAATGACCTCCGTTTCATGTGGCTTGGTCCTGGACCGATTGTCTGATCCTCGGAGAAAATTTCTTTGATATTTGATCACAAAGAAGGAAGTGTCATTGACATTGAAGAGAGACACCTACATTGTTGGACACTTTTCCCTCTTCATAATAGATATTCTTCTTATAATTGATCTTGGGCATCATGTATGCAGTCTTTAAAAGTTTGCCAATTTTTTTGTCAAGTTTCCACAAAGCATAGATTGACCAAAAAAAAAATTATGGAATTATTTCTGAATTGGATAATCTTGCATTGCAAATCACATGAGCAAAAGATCTAATAGCTAATGGGATGATGGCAAGATAAACAAAGATGTCTTAAGATTATTGTGATAGATAATTGACATAATATCAAGTGGAAATAAGTGGGACAACAAAATTTTCATGTTGCAATTATATTCTGTTTATGTTTACACCATTGTTATTAACAATTCCAAAATATTGCAGTGTAAAGTTTGATACCCCAACGCGAACGCTCACCTGCACTTTTCCCTAGTGTAAGTTTTCTGGTGTATATAGCCAAGTCCTTCAGCAAAAATGGCGACCAAGGTGAAGGGTATTTTTAAAGGCCTAAGATACATATCACAAATATTTGGTAAGTAAGAAAACTATTCTGAATTGAAATATTTTTTGTCAAAAGTGTACTTGGTCTATATTAATTTCCTTCTCTCAATTATGTTGTCAAAATTAACCAGCAATCTACAATTATGGTATATCATTTTTCTTTTGTAATTATTCTTTTCAATCTTTCTTGGTCAGGTTATAAAATATCATTGTACGTACCATTGTAATTTAATTTAATTTTTTTTCTTGGTTGTCTTGCATATTTCTGTTTAATCAGCTATGGAAAATGGGCATTAATTTTAGTATCCTCAATAATGAGTAAATCATTTCCTCAATCTGCAGTTGAAAAATATGGGCTGACAAAAAAAAATGTCATTTTTTGCAGATGAAAAAGAACCAGAAATGCAAATTGGCTATCCCACAGATGTAAAACACGTTGCGCATATTGGATGGGACGGTCCATCTGCAGATTCACCGAGCTGGGTATATTGCATTCATTTTCCCTCTTTTTTGCCTCCTCAATTTATTCATTGTTATGAACAAAACCAATTCAAAGTCTTTGCCACTTGTCCCTTTAGGGATAGCCCGAGTAGTGAGCTCAATAGACATGAAAAACATGCTGTAAACCCAGACGTTCTAAGTTTCGTTTACCACACTATCGACTCGTGGGAGTGGGAGTTTTCGGGATATCTCACGCACAATGAGTGGATGCCACACTTCTTTAATAAAAACAAGAGTGTCTTTGCCATGCTTCATTAACAACCAAGCTTAGGTATAAACATATTTTATGTACTTTATCTGAAAAACTATGATTATGATAATATGATTTGTGCAGATGAGGGAGTATAAATCTACCCAAGAAGACTCATCCGGGACATTGGATTCTTTTGGAGAAGCCACATTGTCATTTGAAGGTTTGCTTCTTCTTCTAAAATCATTTATCCAATACAAAGACTTAACACTAAATGTTGCATTACTTGTTGCCACATTTATAGATAAAAAGCCAAGTGGCCCTGAAATTCAAGAACCACTGCTTGGAAATATTAGATCATCAAGTAATGGTTCACCTGGTATCTCCCCACGCTGGAGCTTAGATGCACAAAAGTCCTCGAGGCATCACAGCTTAATGGATTCGTTGGATTCTCCAACACCATCACCATCACCATCACCATCACCATCTAGCACAACACGACACACGAGGCGTCTCCGGAATTCAAACCATGGACATGACTCACCATCACAAGACTCGCCTCCTGTCCCCAAATACTCTCGACGGAGGAAATCAAAGGGATCATCTGGATCTAGTGGTGGCTCAATAAGGTCGTCGAGGAGTAAAGGCCAGAATTCATTACCAGACATTCCTTTCTCGGACACGGTATTCGGGCCTGGATCTGGGCATGATGTGAAGAACAATGAGAGTAATCTAATCTCAGTTTTGGAAGAGAAGGAAGAGGGAGGAGGACATATGTGATTTTTAATTTAATCTAATCTAATTGAAGACGTGACTATAATTGATCTTCTTTTTCATTACTCTCTCTCTCACTCACTATTATATTCATCAAAAAAATAAAAATAAATTCTCAATTTGACTAACTGAAAAGCTCATTCATTTCAAGAGGAAGACTCATTCATCTCGACAGTTATCACCTATTTGATCTGATATTAACACTCTATTAGATGTTTTCAAATTGGAATCTGTATCAATGATTTCAAACGCAGGCACAAAGAAACTAGTGAACATTTCCAACATAACTTCCAAGGACTTAGCTTCAGCTTACCTCCACTGTACTTGAGCGGCCAAGCCTTACCCAACTCTCAAATTTATGTTGACCATGCACGCACCAGCAAGACCCCTTTATGAAAAGGATCCATCTCCAATTATAAAAATGCCCAAAATTTTATGAAAACAATTAGTAAATTAGTGATTTTTTTTTTTTTAATGTTTTGAACTATTATTCCCTTCTCATTAACGTTTGCATCTGCCTTTCTTTTTTTTTTTTTTTTTTTTACCAGCTCCTCTTGCATTATTCATGGGACATGAACAATGCATTAAGGCAAAGCTACAATGTCAAAAGAATGAACAGTGTTGCAGAAATTATTTTTTTATTATTTTCAGTTTTCAGTAAAATAAGTGGTATTTAAATACATACTAATAGAAATCTAATACAATTGAAATCTCATACTGTTTGATAAAAAATGTTGTAAATCTGCCAAATCATCAATAATAATTTATTTCTCGATACAACATGAGGTTTTAATTTTTGTAAACCAATATTCTATATAGTAAATTGTCAATTTCTACCTTTTTTTTTAATTCCATAATCAAAATTGAAAATTAGATCATAACTTTATTGAACCATGCATTATCTTATAGATCCTAGATAAAATAAACCACATTTTTAATTAGGTTACGTCCAATCGGATCTTGGAAATGGATGTTTTATTTTTATATGGCGTGAACCTTGTAAGTCGTCTACCAAACCTCCACCTCTGGCCAATGTCAATTATTTCGATGAACTCTTGGAGTTGGCCATTAAAACTTACCAACTAATTAAATTACCATTTGAAGGCCACTGGTACCTTGGATGCCAAAACGGTATCCACCATGATGATGCCTCGTTGTGGGGTGGCGGATATAACCAATGGTACAAATTAATTGGATGCGTTCAGAAAATAAAAAACGTGACCACAACCATGGCTCTTTTCATACTAGCTTAGGTGTATTTGAATATTACTTATTTTGCTGAAAACTGAAAATAATAAAAAAATAATTTTCGATTACTTTTCACAAATGAAAATACTGTTCATTTGCTTTAATACACTGTTAATGTCTCATGAATAGTTAAACAAGTGCTGGTAAAAAAAAAAAATGCAAAATGCTAAAATGTGGACGTGTAGTTGTGCAATCCAAACGGTTACCTAAACTAATGACAGCTAGTATTTTTTTTTTAATGGAAATGATAGCTAATATCTTACCCGCAGCCACTCATGTTGAGCAATATTAGTGGAATCACCCCATAAATTAAGGGTTGGGATCGTGTCAAAAGCAACAGCCTTGTCCAAAAAATATACTCCCTCCGTCCCAATTTGTTTGTCTTTTTTGAAAAGTCAAATTTTTTAAGGGAACATTATTTATTATCTTGTCTGCTTTATAAAAATGCAAAAGTTTACAAAACTACTCTTAAATAAATTTATCAGTTTTTTTTTTTGGGATAATTACACTTTGTCCACCTGTGGTTTGCCTCTAATTCTATGTGCCCACTCGTGGTTTAAATTTTGACACTTTGTCCACCTTTGATTCTGACCATGAGTGCTCTATAACCCATCTCAATGTTTTCCATTACTCTAACACCAAATAAGTAAAAAACACATCCCAAAACAGATCAAAACTCACTCTCACTCCCAAAACTCACTCACTCCCACTCGCTTGAGACAACTGTGGCAGATCTGAGCTGAGGAAGAAAGACACAGTTGCTCCTCTGTTTAGCTGTGGTAGATCCTACAATGGGCTTTGATTCGTGCATGCTCCTGGGTTTTGATCATGGGTTTTGATCGTGCATGCTCCTGGGTTTTGATCGTGGGTATTGAACTTGGGTTTTGATCGTGCATGCTCTTGGGTTTTGATCATGGGTATTGAACCTGGGTTTTGATTGTGCATCCTCCTCTGTTCAACTATTGCAGGTAGATCAAAACCTTTTTTACTTTTTAATTTTTGAAACCTAGGGTTTCAAATTGGGGTTTTTAATTCTTTCTTCCAAATTGGGTTTTTAATTTTTGAAACCATGAAACTGGTAGTGCTGCATCTGACCCATTGTTGAGATGAAGAGTGTTGCATTTGGGTTTTTAATTGGGTTTTTAATTGTTGAGATGAAGAGTGTTGCATCTGACCCATTTTCATCTCTAACTCAGACAACTTCTCACAAACTCGGGCAACACCAAAATATTTTTCTTCTTAAGCGTATTATTCTTTTTTCATTCAGCCTCTTTTAGTTCTTATATCTCTTACTGATTAGACTGCATATTGTTCTTTTTTCACTCACCATCTTTTGGTTGTAAAAAAGGATACATGACTGTCTGTACACCCACTTCGATTATATAAGCTTTCAAGAATAAAAAATGGAAGTTGATTCTCAAGTAACATCAACTCTTGCATTTATGCATACAATGCATACTTATTTTTCTTGGATGGGAAAGTTGAGCACATGCACTCCATTCTATATTTGCATGATCATCTGAACAAGAAAAATGGATGGAAGTGCCTTTTATACACATGCACTCAATTAAATTACTGATTAGCTTGGAAATTTCCTCTCTGGTCCCATTCCTCCCATACAAAGCACTTCATTATTCTAAGTTATATATAGAGAGAGAGAGAGTATATATGCCAACATATATACTGTGCTTTTCAAACCAAATGTGAAAAAAGGAATATGCTTGTCATAAAAAAAGGGTTTGTCTCCCAAAAACAGAACAAAAACTTTTAATAATATTGTCTATTTTTGTGTTGTGCTTTGTGTGGACCACAAGACCACATGATACTTTTTCACATGCAAGCCCATCTCATACTTTATTCTGTTGTATTTTATATGCAAATGGTTGACTTGGCATTCAATTTTGAGATTCATCATGGTGGCCAGTTTGTGTGGAACCCAGATTTGGTATATTTAGGAGGTAGTACTTCTTTTGTTGATAATGTTGACCCAGATAAACTTAGTTATTTTGAAATACAAGATATTTGTTATGATGTGAGGGTAGTTAATACAAGTAGATATCATTATCTATTCCTGGAGGTAATTTGGAGCAAGGGTTCAGGCTTATAAATGGAGATAATGATGTAGTTTATATGTGTGAGATTCATGCTGCATGGCCTACAGATAAGATAATACTATATGTTGAGAGTGGTGAGGAGCCACTTGCAGTTGAACAACCATTTGGTAATGAGAAAGTAGCAAATGATGATGATGTGCATGAGGTGGGTCAGAATGATGATGATGATGTTACTGTGCTGCATGAGGGAGGTAATGTGGATGCTGAAGGAGGTGGTGGAGAAGATTTTGATTGGTTGGAGGAAGGGTTTGAGGGGCCAGATTTTGATGATGATGTATTTGGAAATGTAGATGATGGGCCATCTACACATGATGGAGTTAGTATCAATGCAACAACCTTACATAGGCCCTCTGAGGGAGATGATGGGTCATCTACACATGAGGATCCACTTGTGTATGTAGCTCCACATAGGACTACTGCAGCTGACAATGACCCACCTCTTGAAGAGGGTGAATGGATTGACCCACCTCTTGAAGATGACATGGAAAGTTTAGCAGGGTTTGATGATGATCAGCCAGCACCAATTGCTGCAAAAGAACCTGAGTTTAATGCCCAAACTGACATAAGAAAACCAGAGTTAAAGAAAGGAATGAAGTTTCCAAACTCTAAGGTATTTAGGGAGGCATTGAGGGAATATGCTATAAAGAAGCTAGTAGATATCAAGTTCAAGCTAAACGAGAAGAAGAAGATATCAGTTTATTGCATAAATGAATGTGGATGGAGGTGTTATGCATCTCAACTACCTGGGGAGTTAACATTCCAAATAAAAACATTCAATCTAGAGTGCACCTGCCCTAAATCCTTCAAACACAGCCAAGTGACTTCAAGTTATGTTGCAAAGAAGTTTATGCAGGAGTTTGACAAAAATCCTGATTGGAAAGTGGCTGGTGTTCAACATCATGTGAAGCAAGCACTTGAAATTGACATAAGTTACAGTCAGGTGTATAGGGTAAAAAGGAAAGCTACTGACTTGATTACTGGGGATGAATAGCTGCAATATGGGAAGCTTAATGATTATGCAGAGATGATAAGATTGAATGATAAAGGAAGTAGGGTTATTTTGCAAACTGAATGGAAGATGAAAATGCACTGCCCAAATTTAAGAGAATGTATATTAGGTATAATGCACAAAAAGTTGGTTTTTTGGGAGGTTGTAGACCAATCATTGGTTTGGGGGGCAAATACTTTCTCTTGTAGTTAGAGATGCAAATGATAACATTTTCCCAGTTGCATTTGCTGTTATTGAGTAAGAGAACAAAGATTCATGGGTATGGTTTCTGCAGCATTTTTCAGATTACATTGGGAATCTAGAGCAACTTAATCTAGTCTTCATCACTAATAGACAAAAAGTATGACTTTAGTAGTGTACTAACATATTTAACCCACATATTTAAAGTTCAATAATACATGCCTGAGTTCATTTCAACATGTTTAACTAACATATTTACTTGATCTGTTTTGTATATGAATTAGGGCCTTATATCTGCAATTGAGATGCTGTTCCCAACTTGTGAGCATAGGTATTGTGTGAAGCATATCTATAATAATTTTAAAGTGGATCATAAGGGCTTGGAGTTGAAGGATGCATTGTGGAGATGCGCTGGAGCCACAACAATCAGGAAGTTTGAGAGAAGAATGCAGGAACTGAAGGATTTGGATGTCAAGGCATGGGAGTATCTTGCTGACATCAACCCTGCACAATGGTCTAAGTCTCACTTTAGTAGTAGAGCTTTGTGTGACTGTTTAGCTAATAACTTGAGTGAGTCTTTTAATGCCATGATTTTAGAAGTTAGGGATAAGCCAATTTTAGCAATGTTGGAGTGGATCAAAGTTAGGCTCATGACCAAACAATACAAAAAACAAAAAGGTATAGAAAAATACACTGGAACGGTGTGTCCTAATATTCAAGACATATTAGAGAAGTTAAAACATGAGTCTATACCTTTCAGTGCTACTCCAGTAGGCAGCTTCATGTATGAGGTTGATAATGGTCGTGAGAGACATATGGTTGACTTGGCTAAGAAAGCATACAGTTGTAGGATTTGGGATTTGACAGGACTTCCTTGCAAACATGGGATCTTTGCTATTGTTAAGAACCTGGAGAAAGTGAAGGAATATGTGCATCCTTGTTGTTGGAAAGAGACATTTGTTGAAACTTACAAAGAGATAATACAACCAATGCCTGGCCAGTCTGAGTGGGTTGAGACTAACCAACCTGCTCCTGTTGCTCCTCATGTGTATAAACCACCTAGCAGACCACCAAAGTAAAGAAAAAGAGATCCTGAAGAGCTAAGGAACCCTTATAGAGTTTCTAGGATGAACAAAACAATCAAGTGTGGGAAGTGCAAGAAAGAAGGATATAATGGAAGAGGGTGCAAGGTAGGCATCACTGGTGAAACTCCATGGTAGAAAAGAGATAGACTTGCTAAATCAAAAGCTGTAAGTATTTCCATGCTTTGAACTATATTCATTTCCTCCTATGTTTCATGTGTATGTAATTTGTACAACCCTCTTTGTAGGCACAGGGTAGTAAATCTACAAAAACAAAGCAGACTGCAACACCTCAAACTGCATCTCAGCCACCAAGTACTAGATCTCAGCTTGCATATAGAGCTTTTGGTCAAATTGCATCTCAACCTGTACCAAACAATAGATCTGAGGTAGCAACTCAACCTCCAACTAGATTTAGGGCCAACTGGTTCTCTTCATCCTCACAACTGAGCTTCCATACCCCTAGAGAGACATGGGATTCTTTACCATCTCAAGCACCTCTGCCTTCTTCTATTTTGTTTATTTTTTTTCCTCTTGCTATTGTTGGACCATCTTGCTAACTGCTAGATTTTGGTTATGTAGCCAGGTGTATCTGTGAGCACTAGTGGTGTACCAAGTCAAGAAGTGGTGGTGGTGCTGCTAGGGGGTTTAAAGGCAAAACGTTTGGTGTATCAAGGCCAACAAAATTTTAACTAGTTGGTGGAAAGGGCAAGAAGGTAGTTGGCAAGAGCACCAAAAGCAGTAAATAAAGATGGAAGAAGTTAAAGTTTCAACCACTTTTTTTGTTATAGTTCCCACGCTTAATGTATTTGCTTAAAGTATTTGCTTGAGCATGGTCAAGTGTCAAAAACAATATTGGCAATTTTGGTTGGAAGATGTATATGTCTAATGTGTGGTGGACTAGTAGTTGGGTTTTGGTTGGAAGATGTGTAAAGTCACAGGATGTGCCAAAAACAATATTGGCAATTATGTATGCATGTGACATAAAGTTACAATGACTGTTCACTTCTATTAAAAGCAGTTAATGTGCATTGACACAAGATAAAGTATTTTGTTGTGTTGTGCTTGTCTTTGCTTTTAGTGGATTTACACAGGACTGTGTTTTGCTTGTCTTGTTGTGCTTTTGGTGGATTTACATAGGTGTGCATTAACACAGCAAAGAAAATTATGTCATAGCAAAATTATGACACAGCAAAGTTAATGTGCCATGTTCCATACCTTAACTTTATGTCTTTGAGCTTGTTTGTCTATGTGAAGTTTACATTATGTGTAGATGATAGGTGGCAAAGAAAATTATTTTGTTGTTACAGGAGTGATTTTTATGTATTATTTTGGTATGTTCTAAAAAAATTGGACACTGTGTCTAGAACCAATTATTTATTCATTATATATCCCACAAGTTTATATGCAACCTACAATATCTTTTTGTTTGATAGAGTATTTTCATAGCCTTGAAATGTGCAGAGTTATTTATATAGGCCAAAACAATGGGGTTCCCAGCTCCTTTTATATTATTGCACAATCTTTCCAACACAAAATAAAAGGTGAATTGACAAACCCAAATGAGAATGCTTTTATGGAAGATTATTAATCATTGGCAAGTTCCAAGTTCCAACTTGCCTCTGTAAAGCATAATATTATTCTTGCATTGACACATGCGTATGTATTGAACCAAAATGAATATGTAATAACATGTTCCATTCATGTTATTAACATTTCCACATAACACTTTGTGCCAATATATATCAATCACAGAATGAAGTAAAAAAAAATTTATACTAAAGAATATTTGCACAAAAACAACACTTCCATTTTAGGAGATAGATACAATAACATTTCAACATCCCAATCACATTTCAACATCCCCATTTCAAGAGATAGATACAATAACATTTCAATTACCCAATCACATTTCAACACCCCCCCCCCCCCACCCCAAGCATCATGGCAAATTAAGGTTCCTCACCCTTACATTATTGTTCACTAAGGCAAAACACAACAACAACATTACAAAAATGAAAAATAACCATGACAAAACTAGTGCCACCTTGTACAATCTCTCACTCTCTCTAACCCTCTTAAGTTTCTCCCTAGCTTCTACATAAAGCTCATGAGTTTCTCTTTCCCTCCGGTTAGCTCTTTCTTCTATTTCCCTAGTTGTCATTTCTCTCTGATTTGCAAGCTGCAATTCATTCTCAAGCATACTTATCCTTTCACAGTTACTCTTACAAGTTTCGTTATCCACCCACTGAAAGAAGCCACATTTGGGACCAACCTTGAAAGTTCAAATAGTGTAAAAATACCCTTGAACGTTTAGACCCTCAATTTACAAATTAATCAATTCAAGCTTTATGTCAAACAACTAGTGTGCGGAAAATGAACAAAAGCTATAAAACAGAATTGGAAAACAATCTAAGCCAAATTAAAACCACAACCCACAGCAGATAATAAAAGGCAAAGATAAAAGGGAAGGAAGATGCAAACACAAGGACAACCCACGATGTGTTATCAAAGAGGAAACCGAAGCCCTTGGCGTAAAACCTCTCCGCCGCTCTCCAAGCGGTAAACAATCCACTAGAAAATGTAGTTGAGATACATGGACAGCAATAGACCCTCCAAGCCTAATCTACCTAGTGCACCTAAGCCCTCCAAGCTTCTTGCTCCAACGAGATTGCGCCGAACCTATTTCTTTTCTAACTTCCCGGATTCTGCTACTTGACCATAGCATCAACCGATGTAAATTGGTTCCTTCCTAACTGTTTCCCAGAACACCAAACAGCTCTCTCACAGTAATGGATATGGTGAGAAAAAGGTTTTGGTAAAATGCCTCTCAAGGATTTGACAATGGAGAGGAAAAGAGTTGAGGAATTTGAAGAGACTCTTATGTAAAGATTGTAGATGAATCAATCTTGTTTTACTCTAGGGTTTCTCTCTCAAAATTCTCTCTAGAAGCTCTCATTCTTTTGTGGGTATGAGGGGTATTTATACTGGGGTGAGAGAAGAATGTGAAACGTCAGGTTTTTCAAAACAGGGGTGGCTCGCAGCTTGACTGAGTCACGAGATCCAGCCGCGCGATAACAGAACGGCCAGTTGTCCTATTTTGTCCTGTAGTGCTTCAGTTAGCATGACGCTTCAACTTCTGGCATGCTTGGCACGTGTGCTGCTTCTGGCGGCTTACAACCGCGAGTCACCCGTGAGATCAAGCCGCGAGACTCTGTTTTCTTGCACACTCTTGAGCATTCAATCACTCTATCTCACTCACTACCCTTACAACAAACCCACATAAATACAGGGTTACTAAATGCTGAAATACAAGCAAATTTGGCACGGAATAAAGCCAACAAGATGGTTGATTAAATTCAACCTTACAAACCTAATCATTACAATTATAACAATTAATTTCACAGTTCACAATTAATCACAACTAATAATTCAATTCAATTCAAATACAACAATGTAATTGTTTCTTACATTAAATTGACTACAACCGAGGAATCTTCTTCCATAGTTACTAGCTTTTTGACTTGTTCGTAGGGCACAATTCTCAAGGATACATAAATGACCATCTTCGGCGTGGTAGAAACCACTAGTTGTAGAGCCATTGCAAGTTGATGAAGACATAACAAAAATTTGTTACAAGCTTATAGACCAACAAATCTATTACAAGTGGCATAGTTCAAATTTTCAGCATGTGTGATAGCATAAACCATAGTTCAAATTTGTAAGAAACACCAAAATTCCAAGAAAGAAGCAATTACTGATTAACAATTTGACCACTTAGTATTGCCATCTGGCTTTAATTTGTGGTTTTGTATGTGTAATATTTTGTGGACTCAATTACAACTACAAAAACAGAGGCAAATTAAAACATACACATACAGAGGCTGTATAAATGACTTTCCATTCTTTTCACCTTTATCCCATGTCAATGCTTTCTGTTATAACCCTTATAATTTGATAAGGCTTAAAAAACTATGCAGATATAGATCTAGTGCTAGCTATCTTAGTCATCTCTGTCAGCATTAATCTAATCAGTGTCATGTAAAAGATGCCCACTAAACCAGTTGCACAATGTGGGGCCTCTAATCTCTCTATTTATGATGGAGATGTAAAAGATGCCCACTAAACCAATGTCACTACAAGGAATGAAAAGAGAGTAGCACATCCAACAAGTTGCACAATTTTTGTATACACACTTTGTCCACATGAATAACTCCCCCATCAACTAACTTATCACCTTACCTGTAGTGTGGGGCCTTTAATCTCTCTATTTATACCAACTGCAAAGCCACACTCTTCCATACACACCACCTACTTCCCAATTTCGTGTCCCACCCTGCATTTAAGCAAGTGACTCCAATATTTGCTACAATGTCATCTTATTCCATCTTCCTCTTCATTACAGCCCAAGTTCCAAAATTAACTCCATAACCTTTGATAGTACACTATGGCATACCATGTCATTATAAGATTACAAAATTGCAGTGTAATAATCCACAGTGACTACTAAATAAGGTTATATAAAAGGAATATAAGGTTATTTAGTAGTCAAACTCTACTAAGCACTTTCATGATACTACAAATCAATTTATAACCTATAAATTCTGTTACTGCCCAGCCATGATGAAACTCCATATAGTTCTTAGCTAAAAACAGATTATATAACTTGCATACAAATTATTTTAGACTAGTTGGCTAATGTCAATACAAAACATATTTATAATTCAAAAGTTGTAAACCCCATACTATAGTAAGTTTCACTAGTGGCATCTCTGCATTGAGCTTTTCTTCCCTTTACAAAAAAAAAATATACATGAACTCAGGAAATCTGAATGCAACTTCATAAATGTACATCATTTCGGAGAAATAAGGGCAAGTATATAGCATTCCTAGCTCATAAAATTCTGGGGGAAAAAAAACTACCCCACATATGTAACAACAACCAGCCATATTCATATCTTAATATCATTAAGTAAAAGTACAAGATTAAGTAAACAAAGCTAAGCACAGAGCAAATTGAAGGATGACCCAATTTCGAAAAAAAATTTTAAAACCCTAGGTTTCAAAAAATCAGATGAACGGAGCATATGGACAGAGAAAAACCAAAACTTAAAGCTTACCCAAGCAATAGATGAACCCAGAATCAAGAGAAAACAAACGGATCAAATACAAAATATTTACTGCACAATGAACTGACCCGAACTCACCCAAGCTTCAGATGAACCCAGAATCAAAGCTCCTTCTTCCTCGGGTTACTTGCACGATCAAAGCCCAGATGATTCTTGGTCTAGAGTCTCAAGCGAAGCGCATTGCATTGTGTAGGATCTTCGTTGGGTTGGATGGAGTGAGTGAGTTTTGGGAGTGAGAGTGAGTTTTGATCCGTTTTGGGATGTGTTTTTTACTTATTTGGTGTTAGAGTAACGAAAAATATTGAGGTGGGTTACGGAGCACTCACGGTCAGAATCACAGGTGGGCAAAGTGTCAAAATTTAAACCATGGGTGGGCACATAGAATTAGAGGCAAACCACAAGTGGGTAAAATGTAATTATCCTTTTTTTTTAAAAGAGTTATTCTTAATGAGGCAACTAAAAATGTGCCCCAATTAGATTGATTTTTTTTTAATATTTGTTAGTTTTTTTTTTTTTTTTTTCAAATAGTTTTGAAAATAAAGAAGAGGTATAATAGGAACATTAGTAAATTAATAACTTTTATTTTTAGAAACGGGACAATATTTTGGGACATCCTAAAATAGAATAGAGGACAAACAAACTGGGACGAAGGGAGTATAATATTAGTGGAGTGGTATCCTAGTAGCCTAGCATGATAATTCCATTAGTCAACCTCCATCTCTCTTTAGATTCCCTAATTCTTCCAACAAAACTTCTCTCTCTGTATTAATACATGTAGAGCATGAGCTGTAATCACATTTTAGCCTTTTAGGGCATTTGGTTGGTGGTGGTGTCCATGTGTCCATGATATGCACTTGATGCATGTTACTTTAATGTCATATTTGGAGTTTATCATGAATAATGTAAGATCACCTCTAAGAAAGTAATATAATTAAGATAATATGATATATTTTGTAATATTAGATTACGGTAATGTTAAAAAAAAATTAAATAAACTAAACACCTAATATGACATTAAAGTAATGCGCATCACATTAAAGGCACATCACGGCAAACCAAATGCCCCCTATGAGTAATGTAACCATTATGAACTATTTTACAAATTTTTGATGTGTTAAATCTTTACTGATTATTATCTGAGCTCACTATTAACATTATTTTTTTACTTACCAATAACCAATTATCACATCAACCATTTGTTAAAAAATTTATAAAATAATTTGTGTCTTTAACAACCAAAATGAAGCCGTCGATTTGGCTTTTTGTTTGCTCATGTATATTCGTTGTTGTTATTATTATTATTATTATTATTTTAATAATTTTTTTGTTCTTCATACAACAAATTACAACCCTAATTCGATTGTGTTTCTCTTCTTTTACTAACTGTCATTCCTTTTGCAATCTACCGCACGCATACATGCCAAGCAAATGAAGATTTTTTCTTTTTCTTTTTTTCTTGAGAATCAAGTAAATGAAGAGCTGATAAGGAAGCAAGGTTCAGTTAGTGGGCTCACAGTCACAAGAGCTCACAAGATAAAATAGAATTTTTATGAGAAGACGGATTGAGCTAGTCAAAAATAAGAATAGATGAAAATACCATTTTGGTCTTTATATTTATGATCATAGTCAATTCGGACCCTACATTTTGGTAATAGTCAATTTGATCACTGTTATTTTTTATTTACAGTCAATTTGATACCTACGTGGCTAACGGTGTGCATTGCTGGCATGTTTAATGCTGATGTGTCTAAATTTTAGTGTTAACATAGTGCAGCTCTAAAAATTGTTTTTAGGGTGGTCCTTAAAAAATTTTAATTATACAAAATTTAATAGATAGCTTAAATATTTGCTACAACTGCAAGTTGAGTTGCTAAGAAGAGCAAAATTATTGCGATTGCAAAGTCAAAAAGAATATAACTGTTGTCACCATCAAGGAAAACTCACAACCACAACATCTTTCTTAGTACCATTTTTTAAGGAAAAATGAAGTTAGAGATTTTTTTTTTTTGAGATTTTTTTTTATCGAATAGGTTGATCAAGCTAAAAATTTTGTTTTATTTTTTTGTTTTATAATAGGCTTTTTGTTGAAGAATTTGTTCACTTTTTGGTGTTTGGTCTTGCCTTGTTATTGTTTGTTTATGTTTGTTGTTATTTGGGCTAATATTTATTGTTGTTATTTAATTTTTTTTTAAAGGAATTAAATTATTTTTGGGGGAAAAAATTAATTTTGGAGTAATGTTACGTCCACAACATTTTTACAATAAATCTTATGCAAAAAGCTGTTATTAGTGGGTAAAAAAATAATATCAGTATTAGGCCTAAATTAGAATCAATAACAGTCTACAACATTGAATTTGTTGCGAAATTATTGTGAAAATGTTTTGAATATAGCATTACTCTTATTTTTGTTGAACTCAAATTTTTGTAATTCTCAAGTTAGCGTGTTCAACATTTTTATTAAAGTGGTCACAATAGATTAGTTTAACATATATATATATATATATATATATTGGCAAGTGTGTATATACATGATTTTGCAAGTCAGAATG
Organism: Quercus robur; assembly: GCF_932294415.1. Lineage (NCBI taxonomy): Eukaryota > Viridiplantae > Streptophyta > Magnoliopsida > Fagales > Fagaceae > Quercus > Quercus robur. The sequence continues at coordinate 36,175,275 of NC_065539.1, read as the reverse complement.
GTCCTATGACCACCCTGGCTTGCATGTGGAGCCGCCATTGTGTCAACATCACCTCTTAGATGGCAAAAATAGCCCATCAAGATTTAAAAATATATTTTTTTAACCAATTAATCAAAAACAAAATTATCCTTTTCTTTATTTTTTTTTTCTTTTAATTTTCTTACAAATTCTCGGTAGCCAAGCATATTTTATTTTTATATTCTCAATTTTCTTTTTCACTTTCTTGCTATTTCTTGTTAACCAAAAAAAATCTTCATTTTTATTTTCTCAATTTTCTTTTTTACTTTCTTACAATTTCATGGTAACCAAATAGTGTCACATGCATTAGGTTCAGCCTTCAACACCATTAACCTAGATCCACCACCTCCAAAACTGAATTGCCACCACCAAACCCAAATCCACCACTACAAAATCCATCACCACCAACCCTAAAATAAAATTTCAACCATAGCTTAGATATATCACTAATCAAAGAAGGAGAGACCAAGTGGGTGAGTCCAAGAAAAGCAGAAATAGAGGGAGAGAGCGAGGAGACCACCTTGATGATGGCTCATGGCGGTGTACAATGAGGAAGGAGACTGGCGATGATTGGCTAGCCCAGGAAGGATAGCTACTACTAGCAATCCAGGATGAGAAGTAATCATCAATCATCAATCATCACTAAATTTTTAAACCCAAACACAAAGAACACTTCAAGAAGAAGAAGAAGAAGAAGAAGATTGGGGCAATGTGTTCTTCTTTCTTCCTTTTCATTTCCATATACAAAAAACACAAACCCATAAAACCAAATTCAATGGGAATGGTTGTACTTTATACATAATAGATCCATGGCATCACGTGGGAACAAAGTTTTTCTCCAAACTAGTTTAAAGAGAAACTCTTTAAACTTCTCATATATATTTATATTGAATGTGAATTTTGAAAATCTAATTATTGAATTTTATGTTCCTTATATTCTTAACATGCATATCAAATTTCATTCAAATCGAATATTATTTACTATTCGATCAATAAACTTATTTTATATACACATTTTTAGATCACAAAGACTTGAAATTTTAACATTTGTTTGATAACATAGTAATTGATCTTTCATCTTCTTGAAAGTTGCAAAAATACTCTTGAAAACCACTAATTTTACAAAAATACCCCTAAAAACAAATAAAATTGCAAAAATACCCTTGAAAACCACTATATTACAAAAATACCCCTTTAAAACCAATAAAATTGCAAAAATACCCCTTTTAAAACCAATAGAATTGCAAAAATACCTCTATAAAACAAAGAAAATTGCAAAAATACCATTGAAAACCACTAATATTACAGAAATACCCCTATAAAACCATTAAATTTGCAAACATACCCCTATAAAACGAAAATTGCAAAAATGCCCTTGCAAACCATTAATATACCCCTATAAAAATATAAAATAGCCTTGAAAACCACTAATATTACAGAAATACCACTTTAAAACCACTAATATTACGTGGTGGGTATGGGTCTAGGAGCTGTGTTCGTGTATCAGTTCCCCAAAAGTAAAGTCATCCAGTCTCTATGCTAAATTTCTAAGCTATTTGTATTTTTTCATAGATTCATTTGGACACCATAACTTGCAAGATCACGGTTATCCTCGAGGCTTTTTCCAGCATATACAATTCTCTGATAACCAAAAGGATAATGACAAAGAATCCTCAGTTTCTGAAAAATCTTGTCTTTGACATCGCTGAATCGATGGTATAACGTTTTTGTACATCAAGACTCCACAGCAATGGTCTTCCCACTCCATGTCTTTACAAATATCTGGATCATGTATTGAACTATCATCTGGGTTTTGAGTGTTTTTAGTGATTTTTTTAATAATTTTTATTTTCATCCAAATATGGAAAAGCTCTTTTTGGAGAAATAAAGTGTTAACATTTTTAATAGTAAGGACAAAAAAATATATATATATGAATTTTAGAAAATTTGGAGATGAAAATCGAACTTTATACAAATTTCAGGTACAAACAATATTTTACCTTTCTAAATGTTATAGAGAAAAGCAAAGAGTAAATAGAGAGAGAACCTGAATAACTTCAAAATTTATAAGAAACATGCATTCCTCGAATTTACTGAATAAATATTATAGTGGAAAACGAAAGGGTATATAAAGAGAAACAAGTTTCTTAGGTAGTGATTCTAGTGAACCTCATACGCTTCGTTTGATGACAAACAAAAAACCATGTGCATGTCAAACAAAAGCACATGAGGAAAACATAAGTAGAAAATAAAGAACCTTAATAATCTTTCCGTTCAAATATTACCATCTAAAACAAAGTCCTATAAATCACGGCCCACCTCTGATAGGTCCAGTTAATGTTTCCAAACGCCATGCAGATTCCATTACAGGGTTAAACTTTACTTTTGTATGTGACAACCCTTACAATTGAATCACTGTTAATCCCGTAATCTGCCAGTGAACGGTGATCCTGCAGCGCTTCTTCATGAAAGAATATTTCCTTCACTGGAAATCGCCTTTTCTTCTCAATCATAGCCTTCAAATTGCAAATGGTGGTAAATCTCTGAATTGGGTTCACAATGCAATCTATTCGCATTGGAATGATTGTTTGTGAAGGTGAAAAAACCATACTAAGAGTGGAATGCATCTGGACACCATAACTAGCTAGATCACGGTTATCCTCAAGCATTTTTCCAGCAAATAAAATATTCTGAAAATCACAACGAATCCTCAGTTTCCGAAAAATCCTGTCTTTGACATTCCTGATGGTATAATGATGTTGTACATAAAGAGTAATGGTCTTCCCACTCCATGTCTTGACAAATATCTGGATCATGGCAGGAAACATCGATAAGACAGTTCCATCTTTAATGCCACAAGAAGCCAAGGTTTTGCAACCCGTAAGTTTATTCCCAGCATAGACCAGATCCCAATCATTCACCGGGACACCTATCATGCCCCCAATTATTGCTTTGACATCATGAATGGTAAACAAAAGTTTAACTTCCAGTTTCACAATCTCTTCAGTCCCTACTCCCACATAAATTTGTATGGCATCTTTTGGATTGAAAACCAAATGAAGGGTTGACTCATTTGAAATATTGAGTGAGGCTAGAATCCCATTATCTTCAAGTAGTTTTCCATCATAAATAAGAGTGTACCGATCTGACGGAATCCCCTCCTTGGCTTGAATGATTGATTTGATGTTTTGGATAGTATCACAAGTCCTCACTTCAACTACAATGGTTCTCTGATCTGATGGTAATCTAACATATATCTTCATTCCAGCTAAATCCTGGCTAACAAGGTGGAGAGTGGAGCCCTGCTGTATACCATAATCCAGCAACCTTTGGTCATCCTTGAGCTGATTACCAGAAAAAAAGAGCTGCTGATGACTCTCAGAAATGCCTTCCTTCTCACGTAAAAATGCTTTGAGTTCACTAATTTTCCCATACCGTTTAAACTTTAAGCCCACTGTCTTTTTGATCTTCAAGTATAAACTTATCTGTGGCCAAAAGCTAGTATAATTTACTAAGAGCGCACAAAGATTATTTAAAAGAAGCATATATTTTTTGACAGACTTAATGTTCCAACAAACATTTTTTTTGGGGGGGGGGGGAGACAAATACAAAAGAATATACTGCTGAAGGCCTTGTAACCATGAGAACAGAAGATTGATTAGAGTTGTTGAGCAGGACCACCACTGTTATAGAAACCCAACAAACCTAGGAAGCTAAACTTAGCTGCAGTTTATAGCATGTATAATAATAGGAATTATCTGGGAAATTAAATTCAGTTCATACAAAATATCCACAGAGAAGAATTACTTCTATACGTGTCTATTCCCTCTTGATATGTGTGAAAAAAATAGAAGAAGCAGAAACAACATATGCATGTACAAACAAAATTGTCATCTGTACATGTACATAATCAAGAGATGAGATAGAAGTAATTGTTATCTGTACATGTATATATTCTAGAGATGAGATAATGGCAAAATGATAGTATGACCAAATCAGATATTTAAGAGAAAGATTGGCATGCCAATCACACACAAAACAAGCAACATTTTTGTGCAAAAATGTCTGCGCGATGCAAGAATCAAACACCAAACAAAAATTCACACATTACAAGATCATATATCCATGTCCCACCCCTAAGTCTATTCATTTAATTTAGTATAAAAGCAAATGCTAACCATGCTGTTTTACTGCAGTTATTTTTGTCTCAAAATGTCAGTGGCACATTTAAAACCAACCCTTAAATTGGGGTTTCCACCCTTTATACACTTCACAATCTCTAAAATCTCAAACCTCAAGCCAGTGTTAATGGAAATGGGCAGGGATGACTTAACTACTGACTACCACAGTCAAAAAACTTGTATATGTGCCAATTAATTCACCATACCCATTTTTTATTGGTAAATTATACACACCCAGTGAGTTTTGAACCCAAGACCTTACCCTCCATCTCATTATTATGGAAGGAGGAAGTGCATTTGGCACCACACCAATCATCCATCCTTCATCAAACTGCTTAACTACAATTCAAACACATAAGCTATAAAGATCATTGTGAATATCATTAAATTTCATTTCACTCAATTCTATTTCTTATATCTATTGGATCAGTTTTTTTTTTAATTTTTTTTTTTTTTTTTTTTTTTTAACAAATCCACTGTTTTGATCACATTGCCTCTTATTACTCTCCGCGCTTACAACGTTATCAAGATGACCAGGGATCAATAACTATTTCATCCATAAAATATTTAAATTTTAAGTTTTTTTTTTTTCCTTGTATTTTAATTTTACACAACATAAATGAGTTTATTGATTGAATAATAAAATAACATCAAAACTCAGCGGGCTAAGCAAGAACAGAGAACTGTGTAATCCAACAGTTTAGCCCATATATATGGAAAAAGCAAAGAAGTAAATTATAAGTTATAACCAGCAAAAAAGAGAAATGGACCCTGATATTCTCAAAGTCGTACTGAATATTCATCTTCAAAATACCTATGGTCACCTCAACTTCAATACAAAATTTCTTCCATTTTCCATAATTTTCCCCTATTTTCTCTCAAACCAAACACTTCAGAGGAAAAAAAAAAAACTCAAGAGTGTCAACAATGAACGCACTTCAAGAATCACAAAAACTAGGTAATAAAAACCCAATAATATTATTAATAACAACAAGAAAAAGTCTTAAACTTGGAACATAGATACACAGAAACACATAAAATGCAAACAAATACAGATGGGGGTAACTGAAACGAGGAATTTGATACCATATAATAATAATAATAATAATAATAAAAAAGGGAACCTCTTCTTGGGTAGAGGTGGAGGCGGCGGTAGAGTTGGAGTTGGAGGAGCTTGACGGGAACCAACGATTGGGATTTCTCCGAGTTCCCATGGAAAGCAAAACTGAAAAGAAAAATAAAAATCCTTGGAATTTGTATTGTATTTTATTGTATGTGTATCTCAGATGGATCGGATCGTCAATGAATGAAGTCGACCACTCCTCTGGTCTTTCGAATTCGATAATTATTAGTATTTTTTAATCCTAAATAAATGTATTACTTAAAAAGACAAAATTTAGTTACAAAATTGGTTGTAACTTAAGGTTATAAACTCACTCAATAAAATAAATACTACAATATATTTTGAAAATCTAACCGTTGAATTGCATGTTCTTTACACCTTTAATACACATGTTAAATTTTGTGTCAATCGGATATCATTTACTATATGATCTATAAGCTTATATTTTGTACATAATTTTAAATTATAAAAACTTGCAATTTAAAAAATTTATTGATGACATAGCTATTGATCTTTAATTTTCTTGAAATTTTGCAAGCATGAAGGATATAAGAAGAAGATGTAATCTAATGGTGGATTTGTTAAAATTCACATCCAATAAAAAAATATTAAGTAAGTTTGTAACCTAAGATTACAACTAATTTTATAACTAAATTTTGTCCTTCCTTAAATACACTACATATATCAACAACTTCAGTGAAGTTACAAGACTTCCAAGTTCCAACTGGACTGGACTTGGCCGGTTAGTTAGTTCAAACACATATTTTCATATTTTAAATAATCTTACACAAATTTTAACATACTTTTTTATTCACATATATATATCAAAAATACCCAAACAATATTACTTAAATTTTTCTACCAAACGGGCTCAATTGGAAGAGTTGGAGTTATGTACTACTAATAATAAATGCTATCAGATTAGCAAAAATAAAGGGTAAACTACGAATTTGATCCCTATTCTATACACCATATTTCAATTTGGTCCTTAACTTTTCAATTATATCAATTTGGTCCCTAACTTTTCAGTACCGTGTCAATTTAGTCTTTACTATTATTTTTTGGATAAAAATTGATAACCCAGTCAAAATAAAAAATTAACTTTCGTTAACGTGTCATACTAATTGTGGGTACCTAAGGCATGCTTAGGCATGCTTGCAATGTCCTAGACATGCTTGCAACATCTTCGGTCGTCTTTGGCATGCTTTGCAACATCCTCGGCATGCTTGGCAACGTCCTTAGCCGACCTCGGTATGCTTTGCAACGTCTTAAGCGTCCCACATCGAAGAGAAATCCCCCCACTTTCTACCTTATAAGTTTTGAAGTGAAGGAGTAGTGTACCACTACTTGCCGAGGTCAGCCGAAGATGTTGCTAAGCATGCCAAGGACGTTGTAAAGCATGCCGAGGATGGCCAAGAACATTGCAAGCATGTCTAAGCATGCCTTAAGTACCCATACTAATAAAATGTTATCAAATATTTTTAGTAGGCCCCACGGTTCAAGTCATTCTCCATTGTCCTTTGTGCTGTTTTTGCTTTGTGGTTTTGAAATTTGAACTATACCAGACAAAACCTGTTAACTCTAACCAAACCCCACAGCTTAAATAGCCTACTCAAAATCCCCATAAATTTTTTATTTAAAGCAAAAACGAGTTGATGTGATCCGACTCTATATATATATTTTAATATAAAATTTGATAGAGAGAATGGCCATTTACATATTAAGAAGTATTAATCAATTGATCGAAAATTATATTTTATGCTAAATCATGTAAAAGTGACATGACGTCAACTATCCAAAGATAATGATTTTGTTAAATAAAATAACAACTACCAAAATTTTTCTTTCTAATTTGACCACAAGGCAATAATATTCAGAGAAATTGAGCTTACAATACAAATTTTGAGAAGTCCGGTTAATGTATGCTCTCAGAACATACATTAACAATATATTTTAAAAGTGGGTTCAAGCTAGGGGTGTGCGCGGTTCGATTAGCTCAGTTTTTTCTCAAAATTGTTACCGAACTGATAGGGATCAGTTTTCTCATAATTAAAACCAATTCATACCGATTAAGGTCGGTTTTCCAACCTATAGTGGTGCAGTTTGGTCGACTCAATTTAATCAGTTTGGTCGGTTTGAAACGTTAAAAATTCTAGTTTTTATTTTTTTATTTTTTATTTTTATGTATATATAAAAAATAAAAATAAAAAAATCCTTTCAACCTATTCAGTGTTCAATGAGACTAAAGTAACAATGTAACACTACAAAGTCCAAATAAGTGCTGAAAAATTGATAAAAAAAAAAAAAAAACATTTTACTAAAAAAAAATGATAAATATTACTAAGTTTATAGTTTATAGCTTCTATTGTTAAAATATTGTAAACGTAGCATTAATAATTATTCTTTTTTTTTTTTTTTTTTAAGTATAGATAAATATTAGTATATATTATACACCACTATACCTACACAGTAGACCTACACAGTGGTGGGAAAATTGAGTTATATCTAAGTCTGACACTTGGATTTTTCTTTTAAACTTTTCTTTTGTCATTTCCAAGCTAGACACTTATGGGGGTCATAAAAGTTGAAACATTAAAAGACTAAAACTTTAAATGGGTACTAATCTCTCTAGAAGACAATAGAAACTAGGAATTACTAGAGTAATAAAAGACTAGACCAGTGCACTGCAGAACGAAGAAGAACCGGTGCAAAACGAAGAAGAGAAGAAGAAGAGGAAGAAGAAGAAGAACGACGGCATGCAACATGGTGGAGACCATTAATGGGTTTGTAGTTTTTTTTTTTTTTTTTTTTTTAAAGACAAAATCTCGGTAAAACGACGCCATATCCAAAGTTCCAAACTTCTGAAACAGGGGTCGGTATGGTTCGGCAAGGCTTTGGTTTTGGATTTGCTGCTCCAATTACTGCACTGCACCGAAGTCGGAACTTTCTTCGCATTCTGTTCGCCGGCATCGGCTCTATCGGTCGGTTGTAGTGGCGGTGCAGGAAGGTCGACGCTGGTCGGTCTTGTCAGCTCTGGTACTAGTTTGCACAGCCCTAGTACTTCTAGCTAGCTCAACTGGTAAAGTTTCTGATAGTTGAATAAGAGATTTGGAGTTCAATCCCTACCTACACCAAAAACTGATTGATGTCTTGGTCTGCTGATAAAGAGCTATCATTAGAAGCAAACGCTAGAGGTTAAAACTCTCTCTCAAAAAAAAAAAATCTATTTAAAAAAAAATTTATTAGAAATTGAAAAATGTGTCAATTTTTTTTTTTCAATTTTCAATAAAAAAATTCTTAAAATGATTTTGCTAACATATATTTTAAGGGCATAGGTTAGTAAAACCCAGTTTTGAAAGCAACAGGTAGCTTAAACTGAAATAACATTTTTTTTTCTCAACTAAAAAAAGAGAATGAAATAACATCTCTACATACTTTGATCTGATAAAAAGGCTCAGTGCATTAGTCTAAACCCCAAATTTTTGCAATAAAACCTATAACATCCTTATTGATGGTGTCACAAAAAACATCAACTCCTGAACTTGTCCATATGGCTTGTCCAATGAAAGACAAGCTAGGGCGAACCAGACAAACGAAGTGATCGTCCCAAGCATCCTTGCTAACCTCATCCGTCTTTGGACTGACGAGATCCCATGGGAATCTTATCCATCCTTAATCATTTTTACAAGGACAAGCCGTCCTAGATAGTCTCGTCCGTCCTTAATGAAAGATGGATGAGTTCACTGGATTAAACTACTAAGTGCCAAATTCTACATTAACTACTATGGAACGATCCGTCCAACTGAGGTAACTTCCATAGCAATTATGGAAGTTATCCCCAATTCTCTGGACTCCTCGACATTAGGAACGGTTATTAAGCAAATAACCGTTCCACACATACTATATAAGGATTCTTCGATGAGAGGTAAGGCATTCATACATTTTTATTCAAGAAAATACTCCCTTATTATAGAGAATTCCAAGTTCACTAACTTCATCATCGGAGGACTTTTGGCCAGTCCCCATCAGTCTCCTCTGATTCAGTGTTCTTGTTTACAGGATACAGGCCAAAGATCATCAGCGTTCGAGACTTATCAACCTACTGATATCCAAGGAACTATCAATTGGTGCCGTCTGTGGGAAGAGATTGTTTTACAGTTTACTTCTCCATGACAAAAGGTTGATGGTTCGGACTAGATTAAGGGCTACTAGCCCAGGCCATCAGGGAAGTAGCAACCCTCATCGCGATCGCCAATCTGCACCGATCATGCAAACATCATCTGTCCAACATGCGCAATCTATGGCGGCCGCTATGGTGGAGTTGACTCGCCAAAACCAAGAGTTAAAAATGGAGATTAATATGAGGAGCCAGATGCGTGAAGAACGTGAAGAAAGAGGACAAACACAGAGTCATGGTGATAGAGAGAATACTGAAATTGGAAGTTAGTTCAGAGGCACCACTTCACGAACGGTACCACACTTGAAAGAAGAAATAGACCAAATGAAGAAAGTCATGGAGGAAATGAAAGAGAATATGAGGAGGGTGAATCCGATAGAAGATTTGGTTCACAGAACTGATTCCCCCTTCATGGCTTCCATCAACGGTCACCCTCTACCATCAAAGTTCAAGTTGCCTTCTCTGGATTCATATGATGGAACACGCAACCCATTTGATCACATCGCCACCTTTAAGACCACCATGCATCTTCAAGGGGTGCCTGACGAAATAATGTGTAGAGCCTTCCCTACCACCCTCAAGGGCCCAGCACGAGTTTGGTTCAGCAAAATACCCCCAAATTCAGTAAGTTCATTTGAAGAGTTGAGCAAGTTGTTCGTTAACAATTTCATTGGGGGACAAAGGCACAAGCGTTCCTCGTCCAGCTTGTTGATCATAGAGCAGGGGGAGAACGAGAGCTTGCGGTCATTCATCACCCGTTTCAACAGAGAAGCCCTGAGTGTGGACGAAGCAGATGATAAGCTCTTATTGGCGGCCTTCCATAATGGGGTGAATTCAGATTTGTTTATACATAAACTCTATGAAAAAGAGCCCTAGTCCATGGCCGAACTTGTCCATTCGACTCAAAATTTTATGAATGCAGAAGACGCGATCATTGCTAAGAAGAGGAAGAGGTCTGAGAGAGTAGACGCAAACCCCAGTTGCCATCCTGAGCAAGGCCTTCGTCCAAAGAAGGGACAGACGGAAGAAAGGAAAGACCGAGATAGTAAGAAGCCAGACTCTTCAACACGGAACCAGCAATATACCCCTTTGAACATCCCACTTGAGCAGGTCCTTATGCAGATCCTTCCTTGAAGTGGCCAGAGAAAATGAAGGGAGATCCCAATAAGCACAACAGGAACAAGTATTGTCGCTTCCATAGGGATCATGGTCATGATACAAACGAGTGTTTTGATTTAAAGCAGCAAATTGAAAATCTCATAAGGCAAGGGAAGTTGAGGAATTTCCTTGGACGAGACCACAGGGACGGATGAACAAGCAATCACCTTCACGGATGAAGACGCTGAGAGAATTCATCACCCCCATGATGATGCTCTCATCATCACCTTATTAATTGTTGACTACACAACTAGAAGAGTGCTTGTGGACAACGGAAGCTCGGCAGACATTTTATATTATCCAGCTTTTTAGCAGATGAGGTTAGGACGAGACCAGCTCCGTCCAGTAAACTCCCCCTATTAGGTTTTAGTGGAATGAAGGCGCAACCCGTGGGTACTATTTCCTTATCAGTGGTAGTTGGGGCATACCCACGACAAATCACCAAGGATGTGAACTTTCTTGTGGTAGATTGTCCATCTTCCTACAACGCCATAATTGGAATACCAACTTTGAATAGTTGGAAGGCTGTTACCTCTACTTATCACCTATCAGTCAAGTTTCCAACAAAACACGGAGTAGGGCAGGTACAAGGGGACCAACTAGCTAGCAGTAAGAGAATGTTACTTGGCCATGTTGGCCATGGATGAACAAGTTCAAGCCATGAATATTGAAGAAAAGAGAGTTGTAGCAGAGCCTACTGAAGCATTGAAAGATATTTCCTTGGATGAAGATAACCCTAAGAGCTGTACCAGGGTCGGAGTAGATCTAGAAGAGAAGATTAAGAAGGACCTCGTCCAGTTTTTGAAGAAAAATATTGATGTGTTTGCGTGGAGTCATGAGGACATGCCGGGTATAGACCCTAGTGTCATTACCCACCGTCTGAATGCATGTTCTTCCTCCAAGCCAGTGCGGCAAAAGAAGAGGGTGTTTGCCCTGAGAGAGATGATGCTATCAAAGACGAGGTTCAAAAGTTGATGATGGCGAAGTTTATTTGGGAAGTGTACTACTCGGATTAGTTGGCCAATGTAGTAATGGTCAAAAAGGCAAACGACAAGTGAAGAATGTGCGTAGATTTCACTGACTTAAACAAGGCTTGCCCCAAGGATAGTTATCCGCTGCCACGCATTGACTAGCTGGTAGACTCAACTGCGGGGCACAAGTTGCTTAGCTTCATGGATGCTTTTTCTGGATACAATCCGATAAGGATGGACGAGACAGACCAAGAGAAAACATCCTTTGTCACCAGTCAAAGCTTATTCTATTATAAGGTGATGCCATTTGGCTTAAAGAACGCAGGGGCGACATATCAGAGATTGGTCAACCACATGTTTCGCCCGTAGATTGGGCGGAATGTGGAAGACTATGTAGATAACATGCTAGTGAAGAGTCAGGACGAGGGAAGGCATCTAGATGACCTGCAGGAGACATTTGACACATTGAGACAATATCACATGAAGCTGAATCCTAGCAAATGTGCTTTTGGAGTATCATCAGGGAAATTCCTTGGCTTTATGGTCTCCCACAGGGGAATTGAAGCGAATCCTGATAAAATTCAAGCAATACTGGACATGAAGCCTCTGCAAAATACCAAAGAAATCCAATCCCTTACTGAACAAGTTGTTGCACTCAACAGGTTTGTCTCTAAAGCCACTGACAAATGTTTGCCGTTTTTTAAGGTTCTTAGTAAAGCATTCGAATGGACCGATGAGTGTCAGAGAGCTTTCGAAGATCTGAAGGCATACCTTACCATGGCTCCATTACTAAGTTCATCAGTAGTAGGAGAGGAGTTATATTTATACATAGCAGTAACCCCGCATGCCATGAGAAGAGAAGAAGATAAAGTGCAAAGATCTGTGTATTATACGAGTAAGGTATTGAGGGGAGCAGAAGGACGGTATCCACAAATGGAGAAATTAGCCTTCGCATTGATCACCGCTTCCAGGAAGCTGAGGCATTATTTCTAGGCACATGTCATTAATGTCATGACAGATTATCTGCTCAAGAAGGCAATAAATAGATTGGAAGCTGTAGAACGATTGATCCAGTAGGCTGTAGAGGTCAGTGAGTTTGACATTAGATATCAACCAAGGCATGCCATAAAAGCTCAAGCACTAGTAGATTTCATTGCGGAGTTTACCCTAAGTCATGATGAGACAGAAGATAGTAAGAGATGGGTCGTCCATGTGGATGGTTCGTCTACACGGCATGTAGGTGGAATTGGTGTGGTCCTACAATCCCCAGAAGGAGACAAACTGAAACATAAGGTTCGTTTACAGTACCAAGCAACTAACAATGAAGTCGAGTATGAAGCCCTTCTCAAAGGGCTAGAATTAGCTAAGTCTGTGGAAGCCAAGTCTATACTCGTCCTGAAGGATTCTCAGTTGATTATGGGGCAAGTAAATGGGATGTATGAAGCAAAGGAAGAACGGATGAGGAAATATCTTAGTAGGGTGATGCGCCTTATGAAAAGATTTGAAAAAGCTGACTTCGTTCAAATCCCAAGGGAGGAGAACGTGGAAGTTGATACCATAGCAAAAGAAGCCTCAGCGAATGAATCAATGGACGAATCTGATGAAGTTCAGTATATGCCAAGTATAGATATCCCGGGAGTACAACAGGTGGATAGTAGAGGAAATTGGATGATTCCGATTATATCATACTTGAAAGATGGATGACTACCAGAAGAGAAGGACGAAGCCAGGAAGTTGAGAGTGAGATCGGCTAAGTACGTTCTTATGGACGAAGTGCTATACAAGAGAAGCTTTTCCCAACCTTATCTTAGGTGCTTAGCTCCAAACGAAGCAAACTACGTACTAAGAGAAGTTCATGAAAGAGCATGTGGCAATCACTTAGGAGCCAGGTCATTTGTCCACAAGGTCGTCCGTGCAGGGTATTACTGGCCAAATATGCAAGCTGATGCTAAAGCATACGTCAAGGTCTGCGACCAGTGCCAATGGTTTAGTAACGTCCCCAGACAACCATCAGAATACATCACCCCGATGGTGGCACCATGGCCCTTTGCACAATGGGGACTAGACATTTTGGGTCCTTTCCCTCTAGGCACAAGGCAGATGAAGTTTCTAGTGGTGGGCATCGATTATTTCACAAAATGGGTGGAAGCTGAACCGTTAGCAAATATCACACAACAGAATGTAAAAAATTTCATGTGGAAGAACATTGTGTGCAGATTTGGAGTACTGAAGGTATTGGTGTCTGATAACGGACGACAATTTGATAATGCACTGTTCAGGGACTTTTGCTTACACTTTGGAATTCAAAACCATTATTCCTCACCTGCACACCCCAAGCCAACGGCCAAGCTGAAGTTGCAAACCGATCCTTGTTGAAAATCATCAAGACTCGGCTTGAGGGGGCAAAGGGAATATGGCCAGACGAGTTACCAGGAGTTTTATGGGCGTATAGGACCACAGTGAGAACCCCTACGAGAGAGACTCCTTTCAAGCTAGCCTATGGAAGCGACGCAGTCATACCTGTAGAAGTACATATGGCCAATCATAGGGTGATGATATATCAAGACAAGGATAATGAGGAGCAACTCTGTTTGAACCTCGATCTGATAGACGAGGTAAGGGCAGACGTAGAACACAGGGCAGCAAAGTACAAGAACCTCATGGCTAGGCAGTATGATGCGATGGTGAAGCCAAGGCGTTTCAACATAGGAGATCTCGTCCTGAGAAAAGTCTCTTTGTCAACCAAAAACCCAGCACATGGGAAGTTAGGCCTAAATTGGGAAGGACCCTATAGAGTTATCAACTGTAAAAGGCAAGGATCCTACTACTTGGAGGCCCTGGACGGGAGAAAATTGGAACATCCTTGGAATGTGGAGCACCTGAGGAGGTACTATCAGTAAAAGTGAACCTATGGACGAGCTTGGACCTTGTCCGTCTACTTATGTTCTACTTATGTTTGATGCTGTTTGTGTTTGATACTAATGTTTGATGTTGTTTGTGTTTGAAACTACTACCTTATTATTTATTATGATTGTGTCATGATTATGGACAAAGTTATGAAGTTTGTACTTATTAAATAAAAAGGCATTAGTATGCATGTGCCTTATTTGTAAACGATATTTATGTTATGTACAAAATGTTGTGTGAATTTTACATCTCCATGCTATTTTCGTCCAAGCCAACCCACAAGGGGACTGAAAGATTCAAGACGAATAAATTCTCTGGACATAGAGATGTAACGTCTAAATTTTCCTAAGTAAAACAAGGAAAAAACCTTAGGTACACTCGTCCAACTCATGGACGAGTAAAAGCCTTATAGAGCATTTTCGTCCAATTTAAAGGTGAGAATCAAAAGCCAGCTGAAACAATCCAACCTCTGGACGACAGAAAAGTTAGGCAAAATATTTATCCCTAGCCGTAGGACGATCCTGGGACTGACCCTCAGGACGTTTTCCCTCACCCACAACTTCTTTCCCTTTGTTTTCTTTCATTGTTGACATTCCTAAAATGAGATAATAAGCAGATCAGGAATGTATAACATAGAACTTTCAAAAAAAAAAAAAAAACAAACAAAAAACCCTAGGCTTAAAACTTACTTTTGCGCACAGTAACCTCATGTGCAATAGCTTCGTTTGATGGCTCAGGACCCAAACCCCACTTGGCAAGACGTCTAAGAGTGACAAGAGAATGAAAGCTCCTGTCTGTGTGAAGACGAGCCCTGTGGACGTGATCACAATGAAATTTGCTTAAAGACGGACGCTTGGCGGCTACAACACAGTGAGTAAACAAAGGTTAGCAATTGTAAACAGTTCAAATAGAAAGAGAAAAATAAAGATAAACAAGGGGAAGGGATGTACCTTCTGGACGAAGGTCCCTAAGTCCCCAGTATAAGGAGGAAAGGGATCCCTGCCAATGTCCACAGGGTTCCCTGCCCAGAAACCAGAGACAAAGATGAATTTCGTCTTCCATTTTCTATCAGACGAAACTAGGGACTTGATTAACCTACAATCATTCCCCCTAGCAGTGAACTGGTAAAAACCCTCAGACTAACTTATTTAGGAAGGTTTATAACAATAAAGGAACTCATTCACAGTGAAAGGACGATCCCCACCAAAAACTTCCCTCCACAAAATTTGCATGGAGATAACTAATCTCCACGCATTAGGATTAAATTGACAGATGCCTAAACCTAACTTGACCAACAACTCTCTAGCAAAGGCATTTAATGGAAACCTAAGTCAACCAAGGAAATAAGCTTCATAGACGCCTATTCCAAAGTGAGGATCACAACACCACTCTCCACGAACGAGCAGCCTAGGGTTAAACTCGTCCGAAATTTGATACCAGGATTTAAGATTATTTAATCTTTGTTCATCCATCTTAGAATGAATGCCTACTGCACAACTAAAGACGGTCTCCTCCTCGTCCGTCAGATTAGATTGAGGGACGCTGGACGAGGAGCCAGCCTGAGAGCCAGAAACTCTTCTAAGTTGCTCCTGGACGACTTCAATAGGGAACCCAGGGGCTCCAGAAGAATAATTCTCGTTTATACTTCCTCCACTACCGTCACTAGTATTGCTAGAACTAGACCTATCACTACTATCCTCATAATACTCGTCTATAGCCTTATCAAGGCTATCAGTAGACGAAGAAGCAATTGACATTTTTGACAAAAGAAACTCAGAACCTAAAGACGGAGAGAAGAAGAATACCTGGCTCTAGACGGAAGAGGACTCTAGACGCAGAGAAACTCCTAGACGAGGCTCTAGACGATGGATGTCAAGGAAGAAAATTTCTGAAATGAGAAGGGTTAAGGGAGGCATTCCACTATTTATAGGATGTTGACTTGGGCATTTGAACGACACCACCAATACGAAAATGACATGTGGCATCTACCTCAGAAAACTAAATCGACGAGATCAGTCGCCAATAAAAAAATAACACGTGGCACATTGATTTATTAACCAATTATATACGTCCAAGGACGTGTCGGCAGCTTACCCAACTCGTTGGATGACCCACATGGATAAGGGGGCAACTGATGGTGTCACAAAAAACATCAACTCCTGAACTCGTCCATATGGCTCGTCCAATGAAAGACAAGCTAGGGCGAATCAGACAAACGAAGTGATCGTCCCAAGCATCCTTGCTAACCTCGTTCGTCTTTGGACTGACGAGATCCCATGGGAATCTTATCCATCCTTAATCATTTTTACAAGGACAAGCCGTCCTAGATAGTCTCGTCCATCCTTAATGAAAGATGGACGAGTTCACTGGATTAAACTACTAAGTGCCAAATTCTACATTAACTATTATGGAACGATCTGTCCAACTAAGGTAACTTCCATAGCGGTTATGGAAGTTACCCCCAATTCTCCGGACTCCTCGACATTAGGAACGGTTATTAAGCAGATAACCGTTCCACACATACTATATAAGGATTCTTCGATGAGAGGTAAGGCATTCATACATTTTTATTCAAGAAAATACTCCCTTCTTACAGAGAATTCCAAGTTCACTAACTTCATCATTGGAGGACTTTTGGCCGATCCCCACCGGTCTCCTCTGATTCAGTGTTCTTATTTATAGGATATAGCCCAAAGATCATCAGCGTTCGAGGCTTATCAACCTACTGATATCCAAGGAACTATCACTTATCATTATCAATCTCATCTACTACAAGTGAAACAGTATCTCTTTCAGTATTTCCAAGTGAAACAAAGTATGTATCTAAGAGGACGAGAGTCAAAGAAATGCGTTGTTGTCACTTGATAATGCCACCTGAGTTATAGACACTTATAATTTTCTAATTTTTTTTTTTTTTTTTTTAAATTCAAGAATTTGTTTAAACCAAAAGCATGTTGCTTATAGGCACTTAACACAACCAACTAACTTTTATAGTGATGATATCATTAGGAAACTTTAAATTCAGCAAACTTAAGAATCTATATATTATTTAACTTTTATTTTTTTGTGTATTTTATTATTTTTGACATTTAGAATTTATTCATTTATTTTATTTTATTTTTGCGTGTGAAAAATATAGATTGACCTGTAACCCAATCAACCCGACCCACTTGCAACTTGTTTAGGATGATCCATTTTTAACCCAAACCTAATTAATCCAACTTATTACCATGTTTATTTCAAGCCCTACTCTCCTTTGCCCTACTATTTGCTGAGAGAGAGAGAGAGAGAGAGAGAGAGAGAGAGAGAGAGAGATTCAAATTCATATATTTTCATTGGTTTCGTTGCATATAAATGTTAAAAATTGTTTGAACTAAAATATGTTACGAAATTTATGACTCTTAGCCAATCTTTCACAGGTCATGTCAGCTAAATATGAACCCTTTTATGCATAAAATATTAAATAAATTAGACTTGAACATATTGTTTTATCTTCTTTCCAATACAATTAAGAGAATAAAGAATAATAATTAAAAAAACTCTAATGTAAAAATTTAATAATATGTATATAAATTCTTGACTTTATAGTTCACTTTTTATCCTTAAACTTTCAGACAACTTTTCCCCCTAAACTATTGCAAGTGTTACATTTTCTTTCTTCTTTATATTTAACATAAAATTTATAAGTTTGTTTTTTGGTAAATTAAATTGTGTAAAGTTAGATTGACTCTAGTGTTTTTTTGTAAGTCATTTCCTGTCGTTGTCAACCCTATGTAAATCGTAATAAATTCTTCAATCTGGTAAATTGCAGGTAAAATTGGAACGAAATATTGCCCAGAACATCTTGATTTCTTTTTTTTTTCTTTTCCTTTTTGTACAAAATATTTTATTAGAACCACTAAACCCTGGTCTTCTTGATCAAGCTTTAAGTCTGGGATTTAGAAACAACGGAAAAAAAAAAAAAAGTTTCAAGGGCGAGAGAACAGATTTTAAATAAAGACATTTGCTAAATTGAAAGGGTGCTATACTCTTTTTTCACTTCCTCTGCCAGCCATCAATAACATCAAATAATTTCATCTCAGAGCGTGGAAACTACAGTCTATAACAACTGAGCAAAACTCAAGCAATTCACATTCACATGTCCATTATCATGTACCAATCTATTTACTTATGCATAAAATTTCACCAAATTCATATGTAAAAATCCACCACAACCCAGTCACTAAATTATCTCTGTTCAAATATCTTTACCATCTACAGCACAGTCCTATAGATTTCAAGAACACTTCATCATATGATAGGTCTAGATAATGTTTCCGGATGCATGCAGATTCCATTACAGGGTTAACCTTTACTGTTGATACATGACAACCTTTATTTTTGCATCACTGTTAATCCTGTAATCTGCCAGTGAACGGTCATCCCGCAATGCTAGTCCATTAAAGTATATTTCCTTCACAGGAGATCGCATTTTCTTCTCAATCATAGACTTCAAAATGCGAATGGTAGTAAACTTTTGTATTGGGTTCCCAATATGATTTAATTGCATCGGAATGATTCTTTGTGAAGGCGAAAAAACCATACTGAGAGTGGAATGCATCTGGACACCATAACTTGCTAGATCACGGTTATCTTCAAGCCTTTTTCCAGCGAACACAATGCTCTGATGATGACCAGGAATCCTCAGTTTCTGAAAAATCTTGTCCTTGACATCCCCGAGGGTAGATTGTTGTTTCACATCAAGAGTAATGGTCTTCCCACTCCATGTCTTGACAAATATCTGGATCACAGCAGGAAACATCTCTAAGATAGTTCCTTCTTTGATGTCATAAGAAGCCAAGGTTTTGCAGTCTTCAAGTTTTTTCCCAGCATAGATCAGATCCCAATCATTCATCTGGACACCTATCATGCTCCCAGCTATTGCTTTGACATCACGAGTGGTAAACAGGAGTTTAAGTTCAAGTTTCAAGATCTCTCCTGTCCCTACTCTCACATAAATTGGTAAGACATCTTTTGGATTGTAAACCAAATGAAGGGTTGACTTATTTGAAATATTGAGTGAGGATACAATCCCATCATCTTCAAGTACTTTTCCATCATAGATAAGAGTATAGTGATCTGATGGAATCCCTTCCTTGGCTTGAATAATTGATTTGATGTTTTGGACGGTATCACAAGTCCTCACTTCAATTTCAATGGTTCTCTGATCTGATGGTATTTTAATAAATATCTTCAGTCCAGCTAAATTCTGAAGAACAAGGTGGAGAGTGGAGCCCTGCTCAATACCATAATCCACTAGCCTTTGGTCATCCTCCAGCTGATTACCAGCAAAAAAGAGCTCCTGATGATTCTCAGAAAGAGCTTCCTTCTCACGTAATAATGCTTTGAGATTGCTTATTGTTCCATTCCGTTCAAACTTTAAGGCTACTGTCTTTATGATCTTCAAGTATAAACTTATCTGTTGCCAAAAGTAAGCATAATTTACTAAGAGCAAACAAAAATTGTTTAACAGCAAATATTCTTTGACAAACATAATATCCCAATTTTGTTTTATGCATCAGGGAACGGTTCACTATATATATATATATATATATATATATTACGTGAGAGATATATATAGCTAGAGATACAACTGGGGAAAAAACAAAAGAATATACTGCTGAAGCTCTTGTAACCATGAGAATGGAAGATTGATTGGAGCTGAGCGGTAACGCCACTGTAATAGATACCTAAAAGACCTAGGAAGCTAATCTTAGCTGCAGTTTATGCATGTATACTAAGACGTGGAAAATGAAATTCAGTTCATATGAAAAATACACAGAGAATAATCACTTCTGTTAAAGTATGTATTCTATCTTGATACGTGTTTAAAAACACACGCGCACACACACACACACACACACACACATATATATATATATAGTAGTGCATGTTATCTGTACATGTATATAATCTAGAGATGTGATAATGTCAAAAAATAGCAGGACCAAATCAGAAGCTTGTGCAAAAGTAAAAGCATGCCTATCACGCACAAAACAAAACTTTTTTTTTTTTTTTGGCAATAATGTTTGCGCAATGCAAGAACCAAGAATCAAGCACCAAACAGAAATCCACATGTTATAAAATCTTGGCTCTTTGTCCTACCCCTAAATCTCTTCATTCAATTCAGTATACAAGCAAATGTTAACCATGCTCTTTTACTGCACTATTTTTTTTACTAAAAATGTCAGAGAAACATTCAAATCCTACCTTAAAATTGGGTTTTCCACCCTTTATACACTTCACAATCTCTATAATCTCAAGCAATAAGCACTCTTGAAAAAAAAAAAGCTTCAAACCTGAGGCAATTGTTAATGGAAATGGGTACAGATGACTAAATTACTGTCTAGCACAGTCCAGGAACTTATATATAAGAGCGTCAATGCCCCATTCTCCTATGGGTCATTTCACTCCCTTTACACACACATATATGTGCTACATTAATAAATGACAACCCTTTATTTATTTATTTATATATTGGTTAATTACACATGCATTAAGATTTGAACCCAAGACCTCATCCTCCATCCCATTATTATTGGAGGACAAAGTTCCATTTGAGCTGGAGCTTATTGGCGCCACACAAATCATCCATCATTCATCAAACTGGTTCCACTATAATTCAAATGCCTAAGCTATACAAAGATCGCTGTGAATATCATTAAACTTCATTTCACCCAATTTCTATTTTATATATATGTATATATATATATTTAAAATTTTATTTTTATTTTTGACAAATCCAACATTGGATTACTTTGCCTCTTTATAATCTCCATACTTACAAAAATATAATGATGATCAGGATGAATAACTATTTCATTCATAGAATGTTTAAATTTAAAGCGTTTTTTCTTTGAATTAAAAAATTTTAAACAATCAATGCACTTATTTATTGAATTGTAAATAACATTTAATTAACATGAAATTTAGCATGCGTGTTAAGAACAAGGAAATGTGTAATGAAAATATAGCAAACAAAAAAGGAAAGAAGAAAAAAAAGAAATGGACCCTGATATTCTTAAACGCGTTCGGAATGTTCATCTTCAAAACACCTAGAGTCAACTCAACTTCACCACCCTTTTTTTTTTTTTTTTTTTTTTTTTTTTTTATTAATTCCCCCTGTTTCTCACAAAACAAACACTTCACAGAGACAGAGAGTAACCCAAAAAAAACACTAAGAATCTCAACAATGAACGCAATTCAAGAATCACGAAAACTCGATAATAGAAACCCAAGTAATAATTATAAAAATAACAACAAAAAATCTATCTTTAACTTGTAATATAATATACACATACGTACAAACAGAGACATAGGGATACAGAAAAGTAATCGAAACGAAGAATTTGATACAAAAAAAGAAAAGGAAAAACAGAACCTCTTCATCGGTGGAGTTGGAGGAAGAGGAAGAGCTTGACGGGAATCTACGATTTGGGTTTCTCCGTGGTTCCATGGAAACCAAAAAGCTGAAAATACTAACAAAACCCTCCTCGTCTTTGGAGATGCTCTTAACACTATGTTTTTATTTTATTTATATATTTTGCTGAAATGGAATCTCTATTCTCACAAACGAGAGCATCAAAATAAACATAAACAAAACAAAACGAGAAAAATGGGCTTTCGACACTTTGTTCCAAAATTAACGGGGGCCTTGAAAATCTTTCTTTTGGGCCCAATTTTCGAAGCTCATTGGCGGCCTTTGTGGCCACTCTTCTAGTCTAAAGTGTAGGCACCCAATTGGACAGCTTGGTTTGACATAGCTTAAGTTGTTCTTGATTATGAATTTTTTGTTTTTAGTTGCAACCATTTGAAAGAAGAAATGCTAGTGCCACAAAATAATTTACAATTTTTATCATAATTCGTTACGTGGAGAGTTGTGAGTGGTGAAAATAAAATAGTAAATCTATATGAGTTCACATCTCGACTGCAATTCACCACATGGCGAGTTGTGACAAAAATTGTAGATTATTTTGTGATCCTAGCATTTCTCTTTGGGGAGTGTTTCTTTGTGTTTAGATAGAGATTTTGACTGCCATTGGTTCGTGTCATAATTCATCTAAGAGTAATTAAAATGCTTCATGTAGCTCTTGGCCTCTTTCACTTCTCAATTGGTCCTCTCCGAGATGGGTGTAAATTCCGTTTTGATGGGAAGAGTTGAAATTGCAATCATGAAGAAAAATGCCATGCATTCACTTCTAACATAAGGAATCCAAGGGGGGTTTTGTTTTAATTCAAATTGGGAATATTAGGAAAGCGTCAATTGGGATTTGATATTGTTGATTGGCAATCAACCAATGTAGTCAGTATTGTGGAAGTGTTGATTGGTAAATGTTTTAGAAAGTATTTTTTCTTCAAATGTTAGTTTGTTCCCAGTAATTTAATTCAGTTCTTTTGATTTTATTTATTTAAGTTTATTTCATGTTTCCTTAGATAAAATTGATCACATATCACTCTAGGAATTTAAATTCAAGTGAATAACTCAAGGAAAAAAAAAAAAAAAAAAAACTTACCTATTCAGATGAATCTTTTTAACTAACTCTTGTAATTATCTGTGGTTATAAAATATGTATTTGGGAGTAGGAGACTTGAACTCTCGACATCTTAATTGGAACATTAAGTGGTGTCAATTGAGCTAGAAGACTCAATAATAATAATAATAATAATAATAATAATAATAATAATATATTATTATTATTATTATGTTCCAACTTAATTTTATTTGTTAAAAAAAAATTCATAAACCCCTTTAATCCGCCAATTACATTTCAAGTTGAAATAATCCCATCTATCTAACCTACAAATTATTAGAAATATTTTTGAACCATTTTTTTTAAGTCCAATTTTGAGCCAATTAGAATTCAACATGACAAAGAGCAGTTGTTAGAGTATTTACAATTCCTATGGTAAAGGGATTCATTTTTTATTTTTTTTTTTAATAAAAAGAATTATTAAATAAAAAACAAATCGTAGATACATGTATTATAGAATTATTTTACTAATTCTAGTACAATGCATTAATTAAAATTAAAAAAAAAAAAAATACACCCAATGTAGAAGCGCAAGGACTTTAGCTTGGGTAGAACTTATTAATAAATGTGCACTCTTTCTCTCAATATCTCTTCTCTCCCCTTATTAAAGAACTAATATGAAATCCGTGCTTACGCACGAGTATGGTTAATTGTAGTGGTACTATTGATGTTAGCTTGTGTTAGGGTTATGTTAACGGGTACTCTTAAGACAATTTTTAGTAAATTATATTAGGAAAGTTTTAACACTACTTTCATAAGAAATATAAAAAACTGACAAAAAAAATTATGTTTGGTAATTTTTTTTTTCCTAAATTTTCTGTTTTCTAGAACAATTTTTTGTTTCCTAGGCCAAAAAATTTGTTTGGTAACTTATTTTAGGCCAAAAAAAAAAAGTTGTTTCTAATTTCCATATGATGAAGAAGATTGAAAACAGAGCTTTGGCTTTTTCATTTTTCAGTTTTCTAGAGCTTACAAAAACAAGGAGAAAACAATGACTACATGCTACTTTAATGAATCAACACACTAGTTCGAGTCACCTAACAACATTTTTTTTTATCTAATATTATTTTTACTCCCTTTCCCACTCATAGAATTTTTTTTTCCCTCTAGTTCTCGTGTCTAATATATTTTTTCTCCCAAATTTTGGCACCTAAAATTTATTTTCTATCAAATTTGTTGAGTGTCAATTGTTGGTGTGAGGTTAATTGATATTGTCAAATGGGTATTTTTTGTGTTTCGTATGAATCTATGTCCCAGCGTCCCCATATATAACCTCATGCCATAAAATTACTATTGCTTCCATAGATTTTTGATAATAAAAAGGTATGATAGAAAATGCTTTTTTCTTTTCCACTAATCAAATGTGTTTTTCATTTTAAAAACACAAAAAATCTGTTTTTTTCTTTTTTCTTTAAAAACAAGAAAATGAAAACAGAAAACGAAAATAGTTACCAAACATGACCTAATTGTTTTATTATTTTCCTATACAATATTTCTAAAAATAGTTCCTAAACCAATGCGCTTAGGGCATTCATTAACATTTCTCTTAAACATATAGCACATTAGTTTGACCAAGACATTGGAAGATTTGGATGAAATACCTTATAAATTTGATCCTTATTAAAGTGGGGTATTTGAAAAGAATGGTTTTATTAAGAGGAGGAGCTAGGAGGTTTCACTCTTAAGGCCTTTTCCATTGGACTCCTCTGTTCTTATAGTGTTGTAAATAGTTGCAATTGTACATGAATGAAATTACTAAGTCAGTGTTGTACGTACCCAAAAATCCCCTTAATGGATTGGACTAACATTTGGGCTCACAATTTATTTGTAAGGTGGGTTTTGAATTTCTTACTATGGGTAGTTCCTTATTGGGTATATTAACTGCACCCTACAACCCCCATGAATTTCTCTCCTCACCCCTTCAGACTTCTCTTTATGGGCAAAGCTCTCTCTCTCTCTCTCTCTCTCTCTCTCTCTCTCTCTCTCTCTCTCTCTCTATTTTTACTCCCGATCAACCCCCCATTCTCTCTACTCACTCCTATTTATAGCTTGAGGTTGGTGAGGTGTTCATGATTGCATTTTGGCCTCACTCGTGTGGTGGGCTCCGATTTAATCATTCCTGCCAAGGAATATGCTTCATTAGAAATAGTGGTAATGGCATTGGTATTGGTTCCAGCCTCTAATAGATTGCTCAACTGTGATACTTCCTAAGGCAATACCGAGCTGCTGAGATCATGGGCTGACCTGAGTAAATGTATCCCTGACCAAGTCATACCTGATTGTTATGGGCTTGCCTATCATGCATCCAAAATGAAATCGGCTCACCATTAGACTTGGGCTTGGTGATGTTCCTAGAGATTGTTTAGGCCAAGGCCCAAGGCCCAATGGACTCGGGATCATGTCCCGTACAATAGCCCCCTCTTGATTTGTGTCCAGCTACGGGAACGAATCAAGGACAATTTGACAGGCTGGAGACTCCTCGGGAAGCTTAACCGTCAGTCATTAAATGAATTAATGCCCTTTTAAAAGGAGCGTTATGTCAGGCTGTCAAGTCTAACCGCAATCATGACCTGACGGTTCATGAACCGAGGCCATGAGTGTTGGAGTTGCAAAAAGAATTTAAAAATATTTTCTCGCTTCTTTTTCATTAAATGCTCTCTCCCTATAAATAGTTCCTTCTAACTCTTCATACTATTTTTTCATGCCCCTACTCCATCAACTTTCTCTCTACTAAGCATACTCCTCCCGTGCATAGATTCTCCAACCAAGATCACCAACTCCTAGAGCCCCCAGTAAGTTTCTTCATTCCTTCTTTCTTTTTATTCAAATTCTTTTCCTCACTCTAGAATTAAGAATGGGTTACTCACACTTTCTTAACACAGAAGAATCTTTGACTAATTTTAGGGTAGTTTATGATATTCCTAGGGACGTAGATGTTGCTTATTTGCCATGAGGGTGACATCGTTCGTCAGCGACACCCTTATGTAGTTTTTTTTTTTTTTTTTTTTTTTTTTTTTTTTTTTTTTTTTTTTCCTTAATGGCCATTTTGGAGGGAGTGGTTAGATTTTCCCGTGGACCCCCTAACATTCGGTACCCTTAGGTTTTACGGTTTATGTCCTGACCAACTTCCCCCTAATTTTTATCGAGTAGTAAGTTGTATCAGTCAATTAAACCAAATCTACGGGTTACAACTAGACTACCATGACATAAAATTTATATACAATTTATGCAGTAACATTAAATCTGACTACTACCTTAAGGTCAGGGATGTACGGGTACGGCTCATATCGTGTCTTCTCAATTCTAACAGAAACTCGGCGGGAGAGTATGTCGAAGTGAGCAGCAACTGGCTTGCCGGCGAGCTCACTTGCCCAAATTTGCCATGTGATTTTGGTCGGTACCGTGCATATTTAACTGTTTTCATTTTTGTGCTTTGCTCGCCCTTATTTTCATTGAAACATGTAATAACCCATTTTCGTCTTATTTTGGTGCAAAAGGCAAGAGGTTTAAGCCGGACATCAGGGTTGTGCATGTGAGAGATCTAAATTTTGTGCTCCAATTAGAGATATTTGTGAATTCTGACTGGTAGCTCTGAGCATCTCATCTCATACTCAGTTGTAATCCAGTTTACTCCATTTGGCAGCCCTTCGGACAAGCCCTGTTGGTGGATAGCCCCTTATTGTTGTACATTGACGTGCGGCATCCTAATTTATTTCCCCCTAATCTCATTGTAGGTGAAGCTCGAAATTTTGGCCCCCGACTAGTTAGAATAGAATCACTAGTACCTGTGAGGGACAATTCAGCAAATTTCGTGTCCTAGAATCATATAGTCCATAGACCTGTTGAGGAGCCCTAAGCCCGAGTTCAGACAGCCGAGCAAGCAGTAGCCCAGTTGGTAAACTCTTCCAAAGTAGACACCAATCAAGGCGAAGACGAGATGGTGGTCAAAAGATCAATGACCCTTAACCGTTTTTTGCCTAGCACCCGTCCAGCAGCGCAACAGTAACAAACCCAAGGTAGGAGTCAGACTCCCCTTCCTCCTCCTCCTACCCGCAGTTGGAATAGGCAGCGCACAACCGACCAACCGCCAAGAGTCTCAGATGCTCCTTCGAAAACCCTACCACCTCGGACATTAGAGGGCATAGTCATTTGGGAACCTACTAGTGGCCCCCGTTTGGCCGCGCAAGTCGGGTCTAATGTGGCATCCTCTTCCCACCCAGATGTGGATTGGTAGACCATCTTCAGGCTCACGAATAAGCCTCTTCCCGTGACGGTTAGTGTTAGGACCTGGGCATAAGGTGAGGGTGGCCAAGTTGCCCGAAGTTTGGTGTAGGGCCTTTAACTTCCTAAGGATGTGCACTTTTTCTCGGGTGGCACCAATGAGTCTTTAGCTGCCCGGTTGCAGTGACATACGATAGCGGTAATACACACCTTTTTCTCTCTTGCACAAATGTACTTGTATTTCTTTTTCTTTTCATGTTTATCATTATTGTATTACCGGGCCGCACAACTAGTTCATGTAATAGAAGACCAATTGAAGGAGGCTATTGAGGATGTTGACCGAGAAAAGGCTTTGAAGAATGTTGTTGTAGCCATTACAAAGGATAACGGCAAGGCTGCCGAGCTTGCCAAAAATAGGGGACATACGTCTGAGAAGGCTCAGATACTGGCAAAGTAGAAGCTGAAAGAGATGGGTGTGAAGCTGGGAGGAACAAAGCTTAAGTTGGCTGAAGTGGAGAGTTTGAATTTGGCATAGGTTGATGAGATTGCTAACCTAAAGGCGGCCCTTGAAACTTGTGAAGAGAAGTGGCACAACGAGGGCTTTGCAGATGCTAAAAACTTCGTGGAACCAATTGTCTATCAAGCACGGAGGCATGGGTTTGGGGAAGGATGGATGGCTGCTCTACAAGCCATGGGAGTGCCCGATGATTCCCCACTGAGGAATCTTGAGCAAATACCATTTCTGGAGCCTCCTCCCCCCAATCAAAATCCTTTGGGTGTTGACGATGAAGAGGATACTCCCAACATGAGGGAGTTGGTGCATAAGGGAGTTA
The DNA here is from genome assembly GCF_932294415.1 of Quercus robur. Lineage (NCBI taxonomy): Eukaryota > Viridiplantae > Streptophyta > Magnoliopsida > Fagales > Fagaceae > Quercus > Quercus robur. The sequence continues at coordinate 36,147,116 of NC_065539.1, read as the reverse complement.
ATTGATCTTGAAGTCACCAGCAACCTTAATGCTACGTGGGGTGCCCAACTTGCCAGGATGTTCAAGCTCAGCCATTCTTTGTTGCTTAGCTTGCCAGGGACGTACCAACACAGCCTGCCGAGGACGCTATCCCACCTCAGCCTACTAACCCTACTACTTAAGCCCGTAGAAAATGTTTAACTTACCTTACTTTTTTGCTTTCTCTTTTCTTTATTTATTATTTTTTCTTTGCTCAGTTTGCTTATGGTCACTGGGATGTGGTGACGAAACACTGATTTTACTTTAGTTTGTGTTAATTTTATTTCATTTAGTTAGTCACCATAATGTGGTGATAGGACATCTAGTTCAGTCATATTTATGAATAATTTCTGCGTTGCTATTAAATTATTTCTGCTATATTTTACTCTTGTGCATTTGTGCTGATTATGTAACTAATTAAGGTTTGCTAGTGGTCGGTGATAAGGGTTAAATTAATTAAAGGTTACCCTAATTGAGCACATTTGCCATAAGTAAAATGTAGATAAGGACTCTACTTGTTTGGTGAACTGGTTTATCCTTATAAAAAATAGAGATTAGGTTTTCACTTGTTCGGTGATAGGGATCTAATTGAGCACAGGCGCTTGTCCTTGGCAAAAATAGAAATAAGGTTTCCACTTGTTTGGTGATAAGGATTGAACTGAGCATAAGCTTCTATTCTTAGAAAAATAGAGATTAGGAAGACAAGAAAGGTAATTCGACCTCTATACATACACGCATAAACATTGTTCTTTACACAATAGTTGTATGTAACTTGTAATTCCTCCTAAAGTTAGTGATAAAATCTTCGTAAATTTTGGACATTCCATGGCCTGGGGAGTGGTCTCTCATCCATATCCTCCAAGTAATAGTAACCCTGTATGGACCTTCCCAATTTGGAGCTAACTTTCTTGCATTGGTATCTCGGATGTTCCCCACTTCTTTCCTCAACACTAAGTCTCTAGTGCTAAACTCCCTATTTTTGACATCCTGGTTGTATTGATGAGCTAGCTTCTATTGATACTCAGCAAACCTAATTCCCAGTGTTCTTCTAGCGAGTCTAACTGTTTTACCATAAGCTCCTCATTTTCAACTAGGACAAATCTTGAGACCTGAGCATTGCACAAGCTCACTTCAATTTGGTATCACCACTTTCCCTCCGTATGTCAGTGAAAACGGGGTTTCTCTTGTGGATCTTCTAGGGCTTTTCTGGTATGCCCATAATACATTTGGTAACTCCTCGGCCCACATTCCCTTTGTTCCTTCCAATCTTTTCCTCAATCCGTTCACAATCACCTTATTAATAGCCTCAGCCTGGCCATTACTTTGCCGATATGCCGGGATGGAATATCTGTTCTTAATACCGAGGTCACTACAAAACTTTCGGAAAGCTTTACTATCAAATTGCAATCCATTGTCAGATACTAGAGATTCTGGCACTCCAAATCTTGTTACAATATTTAACATCTACATCACAGACATAGGCTAATGCCTCGACCTCAGCCCACTTTGTGAATAGTCCACAGCTACCAAAACAAATCTTCGATTTCCCGTATCCTAGGGAAATGGACCAATAATATCTAGATCCCATTATGCAAAGGGCCATGGGCTACTGATAGGGTTCAAACTTCCTACAGGTTGGTGTATCAAAGGGGCATGCTTCTGACATTACTCACATTTTTGGATGTATTTGGTAGCATCCTTGTGCATTTGTGGCCACTAGAATCCCAGGGTCATTGCTCAATTGGCCAATGAACGTCCCCCAATATGACTACCGCATACCCCTTCGTGGAGCTCGGTCAAGAGCTCCTCAACCTTACTAGGGTGCAAATATTGTAAGTACGGTCCCCAAAAGACCTTCGGTACAATTTACGATCTACTGACAACCAATACCAAGCCGCCATCTAGCGCATTCTGTTTGCCTCTTTACAATCAGCTGGTAGTCGATCCTCGGCCAAAAAGTCAATGATTGGATCCATCCAACATGGCTTAGACATAGTAACCATCGAGACATTAACCCTTGCATCAATACTTGGTTCTGCTACCACCTCCACCTTGATTAGCCGAAGCACCTCCTCAGTTTGCAATGACACCAAGGTGGCTAGAGAATCGACATGCTGGTTCTACCCCCTAGCAATTTGAATGACTTTTACTTTCTGAAATTGATTCATAATTTGCTTTACCAACCGTAAATAATCAATCATCCGAGTATCTTTGGCTTCAAAGCTTCCCTGCACTTAATTAACAGCTAACCGAGAATCTGAGTAAACCTCCACTTCCCAGGCACCCAAATTCAAAACAGCTCTTAGTCCGGCAAATAAGGCTTCATACTCAGCCTCATTGTTGGAAGCCTTAAAACCCAATCTAAAGAAATGTTCCACCCTTATCCCTTCCAGCGTGATGATAACAATTCCTGCCCCAGCCCCCAGTGCACTAGATGCACCGTCCACAAATACTTTCTACGGCCGGACCTTCATACAACAAACAATCTCCACCTTCATTCTCGGGGAAAATTCTGCAACAAAGTTAGCAAGAATTTGACCCTTCACTGAACTCCTGGATCTGTACCTTATATCAAAAGCGCCCAATCGGGTTCCCCACTTGCCTATCTTGCCCGTGAAATCAGATCACTTCAACAATGATTGTAGGGGATACTCGGTTAACACGTAGATGGTATGGGTTTGAAAATAATGAGGCAACTTCCATGTGGCATGAACTAAAGCCAACACCAACTTCTCTAGGGGTAAATATCTCGTCTCAGTGTTGACTAGAGTTTTACTTACATAGTATACTAGCGTCTGTACACCTTGGTCCCTTAGTAACACAACACTTATGGCATGCTTGGATACCAAAAGATACATGAACAAATCCTTACTAGGCTTTGGAGCTGACAACATAGGTGCCCACATTAAATACTCCTTCAAATCCTGGAAAGCCTTTTCAAATTCCTCGGTCCACTGAAATCCCCTCCATTTTTCCAAAAGTTGATAAAATGGATGGCACTGTTTTGCAAACTTAGAAATGAACCGGTTTAGTGCAACTATCATGCTGGTTAGCACCTGGACCTCCTTTGGATTGCTCGGCGATCTGAGGTATTCTACAGCTTTGATTTGGTCGGGATTGACTTCTATTCCTCGGTGTGTGATCATATACCTGAGGAACTTGCCAGCCCCCACTCCAAAAGCACATTTGTCGGCATTAAGATGCAACTTGTGTTGTTGAAGTACTTCAAACACATCCTTAAGATCATCGATGTGCCCTTTTTCCACTTTACTCTTGACCACCATGTCATTAGTGTATACCTCTACCATATGCCCAATCTTATCCCTAAACATCCTCTACATCATCCATTGATAAGTGGCCCCAGCATTTTTTAAACCAAATGGCATCATAGTATAGTGATAATTAGCATCGGGAGAAATGAACGCTGTCTTTTCTTGATCCTCGGTAGCCAAGACAATCCAATGGTAACCTTGAAAAGCATCTAGGAAACTCATCCTCGGGTATCCATATGTTGCATCCACTAGCTGATTAATCTCCGGTACAGGGAAAGGGTCCTTCGGACATGCTCGGTAAAATTTGCATAAACCCTCTATTTCCCATTCTTTTTTTTCACCACCACAGTATTCGTAAGCCATTCCGAGAAGAAAACTTCATTTATTGCCCCTGCTTCTTTTAACTTTTTTACCTCTTGCTTGATAGCCTCAACGTGGTCTTTAGCTAACCTCCTTGGTTTTTGCTTCTTGGGAGGAAATAATGGACCCGCGTTGAGCCTATGAACTATAAACTCGGGATCTACCCCAGACACCTCGTATGGGCTCCAAGCAAATACATTTATATTCTGTACAAGCAGTAACAATATCTCCTATTTGGAAACTCCTATCCTCCTCTAACAATATCTTCACTTTTATTAAATCCTCGGCATAGCTAGCCCCCTTTTCCTTTTGGGGTTTTTGTAATTGCTATAAGGGAACCTCCTCAATAGGTTCCTTCTGCTTAATCTCGCTGTATACGGGGATAATGAATTGACCACTATAAAGGTCACCATTACCTCCTTGCCTTCCATGTTCACGGGGAGCAAAATCTACCCCTCAGGGATCACCATCTGACCATCAAACCCAACTAGGGGTTTATTGTACTTAGAAAAATCTTCATTCTTCAAGCCAAACCCTTTGAACATATCGGGGTACATTACTTCGGCACACTTCCTTGGTCAACTAACACCCTCTTCACTATAAAACCATTTATTCGGGCTGTGACCACCAAAGCATCGTCGTGTGGCTGGGTCGTTCCTTCCAGATTGTTATCATCAAAGGCAATGGGCTCCTAAGTAAACTTCAACGTCTTTTCGGAGGGTTGCTCATCCTGACAACTCTTCACCAGAACCACTGCCAGTATCCCTTTCCTCTGGGTCACTAGGGTACCCCTTAAAGTGGCATGGATGACCTCTATCACTCCTAAAAGGGGTGGAAGAGGATTCCCCCGAGGTTGGGCACCCTGTTCTGTCTCTTGACTTCTTGGGTCCACAACAAACTCCTTTAAGTGCCCCGTCCTTACTAACTACTCCAAATGATCTTTCAACACCCTACATTGTTTGGTAGTATGCCCTCTATCCTTATGATAAGTGCAGTAATGATTTTGATTTCTTCTCGATGGGTCACACCCCATCTTGTTCAACCATTGAAAGTATGGTTCGTTCTTAATTCGATCCACAATTCTGTGCACTGGCTCTTTCAAATGTCACATTTACTTCCCTCGCTTGAGTGCCCAATTCCTAGATTCTCAAATCCCTCTAGGGTCTTGAATGAAAACCCCCTTGCCGGGGTTGGCTCGTGATTGGAGCCTTGCCTTTGTTTTTCTGCCAATCATCCTCTAACCTTTTGTATTCTTCAATATGTCTTATATCCTCGGGAGGCCTCCTTGTTAGCGAATCTCATAATTCGGAATCCTCGAGCAATCCCAATCGGAAAGTGCTTGCTGTGATTTTTTCATTTCCCTTACCGATCTCATTGTACAGTTCCCAATGCTGGCTAGTGTAATTGCGAAGAGTTTCCTTAGCTCCCATCTTCATAGATAGCAATGCGTCCATTAGTTACGATACCCGGCTATAGGTCATAAACCGGACCCCGAACCCTTAAATCAGTTCAGCAAAACTATGAATCGAGCCCTTCCTCAACCTATTGAACCACCTTAGAGCAGTGGGCCTAAAACTTGAAGGAAACGCCTTACACATCAGCGTGTCATTATGACTGTGCAAAGATATCATTTGGACATAATGGCTTACATGTGCTACTGGATCCGTCTTCCTATCATAAGAGTTAAATGGAGGTCTAGTAAATCTACTGGACATTGGTGCCCCTTTGATATCTCCTGAGAACGGTAATCGAGCAGCTCTTCGCAATGCTCGGCTTATAGCATCCATGGCAGCATTCTAGGGTCGTTGCCCTTCTGGGGAAATCGAGTCTCTATTTGCATACTCCTGAGAGACTGGTCTCGGTGTTAATAGGACCTGGATTGATGGGACGCCTCTCTGTGGCTACTCCCCACACTTGCTGACCCCTCTGCACACTCTTCATGTTCTCTTCTTCGACGCCTACCTTTTTCCTCCAACTCCAAATCCCTTACCAATCTACGCAAGCGTTTGAGTTCTTCATCCCTCATGCATCCAAAATGAAATTGGCTCACCATTAGACTTGGGCTTGGTGATGTTCCTAGAGATTGTTTAGGCCAATGCCCAAGGCCCAATGGACTCGGGATCATGTCCCGTACAGGTGTGCTGATATGTATAACTGTAATTTTTCATCCCGCTAGAAGTTTTTGATTTGCAAAAGCAAATTTAGATTTTTTTAAAATTTTTTATTTATTTATTTTAAAGGAGGTTTGTACAATCTAAATAAAGAATAGGGGAAAGGAATAGTCATTCAGTTGGGAAGAGGAAAAGTTGAGAAGAGGAAGAGACGAGAGAGAGTGTGTGCGATCTGCAAAAAAACTGTTTGATTTGGGGAAGCAATTCCAAATCAGGTGAGCTATTACATATATAGGGTTGAGTTCAAGTTACACCTTGTGTAACTTTAAGTAATGTTACACCACCCAATATTTTTTAATAGATCTGAATTTTGATAAATTCACCGTTAGATTACATTTTCTTTGTATATTCTCCATGCTTACAAAATTTAAAGATGATCAAAGATTAATAGCTATGTCATCAAACGATTATTTAAAGTAAAGTTTTTGTAGTTTAAAATAATGCATAAAAAATGAATTTATTGATCAAATGATAAATTATATTTGATTGGCATGAAAATTGGCATGTGTGTTAAGAAAATATAGAACATGTAATTCAATGGTTGGATTTTCAAAATATGAATTCAATAACAAGTTATTGAGTGATGTAATATTACTTAGAGTTACACCAGGTGTAACTTGAACCCAACCCTATATATATATATATATATATATATATGGTTGGGTTCAAGTTACACTAAATATTTTTTAATTAGATGCAAATTTTGACAAATTCATTGTTAGATTACATTATCTTCGTATATTTTCTATGCTTGCAAAATTTTAAGGTGATTAAAGATTAATAACCATGTCATCAATTAATTGTTTAAATTCAAATTTTTGTAGTTTAAAATAATGCATAAAAGATAAGTTTATAGATCAAATGGTTGATAACATCCAATTGACATGAAAATTGGCTTGAGTGTTTAGAACATATAGAACATGTAATTCAATGGTGGAATTTTCAAAATACGAATTCTATAATAAGTTGTTGGGTGGTATAACATTGCTTAGAGTTACATCATGTGTAACTTGAACTCAACCCATATATGTATAAGGCTTTCAATTATGACACCAAATCAAAAAAAAAAAAAAAAAAAAAAAAGCCTTATCGCACGCGCAAATCGCATGTGAAGAGACTAGTAGAATGTATAAAAGAGTGACCATGGAACCCCGAAATGCTATGTTAGAACTTAGAATAGACTAATAAATACAGAAAATTTCCACTCCCATCATCAAAGAGGAACCACTTCAGAGATTAAGAGTGTCCCACATTGCTTAAGAGAGCGTGTTGTGTATAGTATAATTTGCCTCATCCTCTCTTAAAAGTTACCATGACTTTTGAGTGGAGTTGTGGTGTGCTTTTGTGTTAGAACCTCTTTCTCTCTCTCTTTTGTGTGTGTGTGTTTGTTTCTCAAAAAAAAAAAAAAAAAAAAAAAAAAAAAATTTAGAGATTAGGGAGCTGTTTGGTAAAGTTGTTCTAGTTTGATTGTATTTTTTTGAAATACGTGTGGATAAGAAAGTGTGTGAAAATGCATATAATGTTGTTTAAAAACTGAAACATGTTGTTAAACTACTATATCATTTTGGCCTAAGAGTGTACCTCACGTTAAGACTTTTACTGTGTTTCAAAAGACTCTTCTAGTCTTCTCTGCGTTCTATTTCTACACAATCTAAAAAGTCCAATTTTAGTGGAAATTCACTTTCTCTCTACATTCTAGATTCTACACAACCCAAAAGTGCTATTTGAATGGAAAATAGTCTAGTAAAAAATAGTTATGACTTATGATATCATAAATTCTCTTCCTCTTATCTTTTTTTATAATGGTAAATATAATATCTAAAAAAAAAAAAAAAAGGAGAAGAAGAGAAAGGAGAGAAAGAGAACAAAGAATAAGAGCAACCATATAAATATAATAACTTTAGTATTAGTTTTTTGATCCATCAAACTATATATCACAGCGCTGAAGTAGTTAATAATCATTTTTCTATTGTTTCGGTCCTTTTTCTTAGTGGCTATTATCCTTTTCAAATTGCCAAAAATAATCTTAAAAAATTAACAGTGAAACACAAACTACTCACTTTCTCTATATTATTCTACTTCTACTCAAACCAAAATTTTAGTGGAAAAAAATCCGGTCAGAGTTAATCTAGTCAAAAGTGCTATTTGAATGGAAAATTAATCTAGTCAAAAATAGTTATGACATCATAAATTCTCTTCTTCTTATCTTTATTTGTAATCGTAAATATAATATCTAAAAAAATTAGCAAAAATAAACAAACAACAGAAAAAGGAGAAAGGGGAGAAAGAGAACAAACAATAAGAGGAAGTGAGCAACTAAATATAATAGAGAAATGTTATGTCCATAACAATTTCACAATAAATCATACATTGTAAGTTTTTATGGGTTATTATTAGTAGACAAAAAGTAATTTCAATGACAGATTTATATTAGAATCAATAACAATTTACCAACTATGATTTGTTGTGAAAATGTTCTGAAAACGTTGTGAACATAGCGAAGTTAATAATCATTTTTTATTGTTTCAGACTTTCAGTCCTTTTCTAAGTGGTATTGCTATTATTTCATTTTCAAATTGCCAAAAATAATTTTAAAAAATTAACAGCGAAAACAAATTACTTTTTTTTTTTTTTGGAATACAAGATAGAATTCTTCTTTAACCTAATCTAAGTGTATATGTGTGTGAAGTTTCCTCCTAGAAACTTGAACCCTGATTCTTACCCCTCACGCCTCACAAACACTTATACTTGTGGTGAAAACAAAGTACTTACTTCCTCTTTATATTATTCTACTTCTACTCGACCCAAAAGTCATATTTTAGTGGAAAATAATCCGGTCAGGGTTAATTATGCCCAATTATCATAACTAAGTACTAACTTCATTGCTATGCGCCCACATTTTTCTTCTTACCCATTTAAGATTTATGCGTTAGCCAAGTGAGATTTATTCATTTGTCAATTGCAAAAATAGTGGTAATTAGATAAAATCTAGGCTGAAAAATTGAATCTACCTACACCCGCTCACTGAATAATGACTTCCATATTATTTCAACTAATTTGTAATTTATGTTTACACACAAGAATGATAAATTGTAGTGATGCTATTAATGTTAGTTTGGGTTATTAAATATATAGAAAATTAGTTCGACTAGGACATTTAGAGTTACTAAAATTATTTTTCCTTGCAATTTTAATGATATTGATTATGCCATGTTTCTCATTACACTGCTATATGTATATAATTCTGAAAATCACTATTTGACACTACATATACAATAACAATTCACTATCACTGTCCATGAAATTCTACTAAATAAAAGAATAAATTGGTTTAATAGTATCTCCTATATAAATTGAATGGAGATAGGTGCATGGAATCGTTTAGCTCAATTACAATTTATTACTGTTAGATTCTAAAGACTTAGGTATTTATGTATTTAGAATTCTAATATGTATTGTTGGAAAACCATGATCAAAACAATGTGTTTAGAAGTGTTTTAGTCTTGCTCAAAGTTGTGGATTTTATGTAAAGTTGGAATCGAGCTAATGCAGAAAGTATTATGCATTTCGGCCTGGCTCGATCGATCGAAGCTTAGGCTCAATCGATCGAAGCTCAGGCAGAATGTTTTTTTCTACAGATTTCCAACTCGGCCCTAGTTGTTTAAAATGTTTTAGGGTTTTCTAATTTGTCCTAAGTATAAAAGGAAAACCCTAGCCACGTTTTAGTGTTGCTCATATTGCGGTTTGTATAAATCTCTTGTGAGATCTAGAGGAGCTTTCCTTTACACAAACTTAAGGTTTTCAAGGAAAAGATCTATCTACACCTTGATGATCAACTCGGTTGCTGCCATAGAAGCTTAAAGAAAACACAAGTGGGGGTGCTTGTATCTGGTGGTGAATCCAAGAAAGAAGGAGTTCGTGGATTCGGAGCTTGCATGTGGTCGTGTCAGTAAGTTCTACTGGTTGGTAGCAATAAGAAGTCGAGCATGGGAGCTTGTAAGTCTTATTATATGAACTTCGATTCTTTCAAGATATTGGATTCAAGTTTACCTTGAGGATAGTTAGGTTAAATCCTCCCCAGGTTTTTACCGGTTTGGTTTCCTAGGTGATCATATTTTGTGTTATTTATTTTTCTGCTGCTTATTGGAAAGTAAGGATGAAAGCATTCTTGAAATCGATTGATGAGAGAGTCTGGAACTCTGTTGAATATGGATGGGAGAAGCCCACTACTCCTATTAGTGAGTGGGAAACTTCTTAAAAAGAAGCAGCTGCGTTCAATAGCAAGGTTATGAATGCTATCTTCTACGCTGTTTCCATAGAGGAATTTAAGAGAATCTCTAATGTTGAGGTTGCTCATACTGCTTGGAATATCCTCCAGATTGTGCATAAAGGCACAAAGGTTGTCAAATCAATAAATTGCAGCAATTGACTTCTAAATTTGAAAGCATTAGAATGTCTGATGATGAATCTTTTGATGAATTCTATGCTAAATTGAATGATATTGTTAATTCTGCTTTTAACTTGGGTGAAATCTATGATCAACCTAAAATTGTTAAGAAGATTCTTAGATCTTTAACTAAAAACTTTAGACCCAAGGTGATTGTCATTACTAAAAGCAAGGATGTGAACTCCATCCCTGTTGATGAACTTGTAGGATTTCTTCAATCCTATGAGTTGGATCTACCCAAAACTACCAAATCCAAATCAATGGCTCTTAAGTCAGTTGATGATGTTGAAGGAGGTGGATTTGATGATGAGCTCTCTGCTACAGAGATTGCTTACCTTGCCAAAAACTTTAGAAACTTTCTCAGGAATAGTAAGAGAAAGGCAAGAGGCACGAACACTGCTGAACCTAGAAACTTTAGGAAGCATGATCCCACTAAGGTTAACAATAATGATAAACCTAGAGAAAAAGTTGGTCAATCTTCTAATAACTCTTTGGGTTCTCAGTGTTTTGGATGTCAAGGGTATGGTCACATGAAATCTGAATGTCTTACCTATTTGAAGTCTAAGGGTAAGGCTATAGCTGTAACCCTTAGTGATGGTGAAGTTTCTGATAATGAGTCTGATTGTGATGAGGATGGAAACTTCATTGCTTTCACCGCTACTACTGTAGTCGATGAAAGCATATCTATTGAAGAGAACCCTTCCGATGGGGAACTCTCTAAAGATGCAGATCTTCAAGAGGCCTATAATAAACTTTGCAAAGTTGCTGCAAAGGATGCTATGAATGTTGAACTTGGCTTGAAGAAAATTGAATCTCTTGAGCTTGATAAGAAGAATTTGCTTGTAAAACTGTTTGATACTACTGAACTTTTGAACAATGTGAAAACTGAGAATATGCTTTTGCTTGATAAAGTTAAATCTTTGGAACTTGATTTATCTGTTGCTAGATCTACTAGTTCTAAACTTGATCAAATGTTGAGTGTTCAAAAGTCTCCTTCTGACAAATTTGGTTTAGGTTATGTTGAAAGCATCTCTGTGTCTGCTCCCCATTCCACAAACTTTATCCCTTCATCTTCCTCTGAACCTTTTGTGAGTGAGATTGTGAGTGAGACTGTCAAACCCCCTGTGAGTGAGGTTGTTAAACCCATAGAAGTTTCATTAGATAGGAAGATTAGGGTTGATCTGAGAGAGTCTAAGTCTAAGAAGCCTACCTTATCTAAGGACAAGACACATGATAAGCCTGCATGGGTTTGTTACTTTTTTGGAAAGTCTGGACACATACGTCCAAACTGTTACAAGCTACATGCTGCAAAGAGAGCAAACAAACCAAAAGTACCTGTGCCTCAAGCACAAGATCCTATGGTACTCATTGGTGAATTGGTAAAGGTTTTAAACCTTTATTCCAATCCTGGAGTTGGTAATCATTCCCATGTGAATAAGAACTCCAATGCTCATGATGCATTTAAAAGGTTTTGGATACAAAAGACTCGAACTAACTGAGTCTTCCTGACATGGTCCTTGTGCTTCATTGCTCTACCTTTTGTGACCATGGTTCTTTGGTTTTGATTTTTTTTGTTTTGTGTTCTAGGGTTTGCATTGCATAACATTCATGCATTTCATTCTAGTTTTTTTTAATAAAAAAAAAAATGGGAAGAAAAAGGAAGCAAATTGTGTTTGGTACTATTCTTCTTGGTTTTTGAGAACAAGGTTGGTTAATTTATTTTCACATAACATGTTTTTTGTACCTTGTTTAGCTTTGATGAGCTTAATTATTGCACTTTACTAATTGAAACTTTGTAGTGCATGTTGTGTGGGAAAGATGTTTATTGTTTTTGATTACTCTGTCTTAATCTTGAAGTCACATGTTTTTGACTGTCGAACTTGAATTTTTAGAGAAAGGCATAAATAACCATCTCACCACTGTTCACTAGCCAATCATGAACACCTTATTGCATATCATAAGATTTTGTGCTCGAGAAAGTGTAGCACATGCACAAAAAGAATATAAGGTGAAGTCTCGGTTTAAAATTGCTTAAATACTTAAAATTGGTGTGTACTATTAGGTTTGATGCCAAAATCACATGACTTAAAATTGGTGTGTATATTATGAGGCAAAAATTCAAGAAACTTACATGATTGCAAGCTTATGATCGAGGAGATGTGGGAGTTATATGATGTAACTCTTTAGGTGATAGTTTCTTTCAAATTCTATGTGATGATTTTTGTAGACTTTGTGATTGATTGCTTTTCATATATCACCTCACATGTATCTCAAGTTTTTGCTAGTTGCACACACTATACAAGTTACTCTTTGCTAATCTTTGTACATGTTATTGTGTGTGTTTATGGTTTGATCAACCAAGTTTTGCAAATACCTTGAATTTTGTGCAAAATTAATTTGATGCTTGAAAATCTATGGAGAATGCAAGAAATTTTAACTTTGGGAATTTTGGGATTAAATTCTTGTTTTTGAAAAACACATCATCACATACTCATGCATTTTGTTCTTCAATTTCAATGCTGTGAGTTGATTCTGAATTTTTTTTTTCAAAAACTGTGTTTTTTTCTCAAATTTAGTGTGCCTCTGCCCATTTCGATCGATACATTCTATTTTTCGATCAATCAAATTTTTAAAATATGTTTGAGAGAGCCTCTGACTGTTTCGATCGATCGAAACTGATTTTCGATCGATCGAACTTTTTTTAAAATTGTTTTGTTAAAGTCTCTGTCTGTTTCAATCGATCGAGGTTGTTTTTCGATCGATCGAAACTCGTGAATCAAGTTGTTTTTAAAAGTCAGATTGGACTTTTTCAAACTTTTCAAACTTTCCTCTCTCTCTCCGATTTGGCAAGGCTCCACTAAGGATTTTTTGTCGTTTTCCTTCGAAATTTTTGCAAGGTTTTCCTCTCTCTAAGCCGGTAAGTCCTTTATGCCCTTCCTTTTGCATTTTATTTTATGATTTCATGCATTTTTCATGCATTTCATTGGGTATTTTCGGCACTTTTCAAATTGGGGTTTTTGATGTTTCAAGCCACTTTTTCTGAAATTGATCATTAGGTTTTACTTCTATATTGTTATATTCATGATATATGTTGGTTAATTTGATCAATTTGGGGATTTGTGAAAAATTGAAAATTCTAGGGTTTGTAATTGATCCGAATTGGGGATTTTGTTCAATTTGGCTAAATTGATGAAATTGACTTTTTTAATTGATGTAATTGGTCATTATTTTCTGAAATCTATCTTGTAAAATGATCAATTAGTCAATATCTTTCAAATTGGTCAAGTGTTTTTCAAAATTTTGGGGTTTTTGTGTTAAAACCTCTATGTTCAAGCCAATTTTGTGAATTTGAACTTAATTGCACTGCATTAGGACATGCATCATGCCATTTAACTTGTTCATGCATCATATAGATTTTATTCTATATTTTTTTCCTTGTGCTAACTTACAGTCTACCTTTGGTATTTTTTTTGTTTTGTTTTCTTTGCTTTGTGTTTTGGTCCTTATCCTAGCACCATGCCTAGGAAAACTAGAGCCCATAGGACTCCTTCCACTTCCTCTAAGTCTCCCTCTAGGAGTGAGGTGTTTAGGAATGATAGAAATCGAGAAGCCTTTGAGACCTTGAACAGTAAGCGTAAGATTTGGGCTGAGTGTGCTGTGGTTTTAGATGAGATTGATTCGGCCATTAGGGCTAACTTTGAGTCTAGAGGTTGGTTACCTCTCTTAGAGATAGATCATCCACCCCCGACTGCCCTGATTAGAGAGTTCTTTTTGAACCTCTCTTGCCACATCTATGATTCCAACACCCTTGTTAGGAGTTGGATACGAGGTGTTGAGTTCACCATTACCCCTTGGGTAGTGGCTGAGGCTCTTGGGGTTCCGGTTGTTCGGGAGCCTGACTATCCTTATGATAAGTCGCCCTCCTTAGATGTTGTCATGTCATACATCACTGGGTCATCTATCCAGTGGGGTTCTGATCCTCGGATCATGTCCGCTGAGCTTACCGAGATTGCCTATCTTTTCTTTAGGATAGCGTGTCATTCATTGTGGCCTATTTCTCATTTCCACACCATCCCTCTAGAGCGATGTGTGTTTTTGTATGCGTTCATTTCTGGTGTGTCTATCAGTTTCCCTCATCTGTTCCTTTGTTCTTTGAATGAGGTTCATAGGAGTTCTGCCGTAGGGCATGCGCTTATTTATCCTATTTTCATTCATATGATTTTGCTCTTTTTGGATCTAGATGGTTTCCCTTTTGGTGAGCCTATTCATGTTGTTGCTCCCATAGGTGCCACCTTTCTTAGACAGAGGGCTGCTCACATGCGAGCTGCTCCTTCGCGTCCTAGAGATGCGTCATCTAGTGCTATTCCCCCTCCTCCCTCTTCTACAGGTGTTGATATTGCTGAGACGTCGGGTGCTGCTGCTGCTGATGCTGATGTTGATGTTCCTCCATCGACTACTTCGGATGCTTCAGACATTCATCGTACGTTGGATCATGTCTTAACAGTTTAGGCGGCTCATGGACAAATTTTGGTGGACGTGCTTGATGAGATCCGTGCCTTGCGTGCGGAGTTGGCGTAGTTTAGATGCTCTTCCACACCGCTTCCCTTTTAATGATGGATTTTGTTTGCCCTTTGGCATTCCGTCACAAAAAGAGGGAGTATTTTGTAGAGTTTTGTCTTTCAGGGGGAGAGTATTTTGATTGGTTGGAGCTTGTGGAGTATAGATTGTATCTAGGTGCTTCACACTGTATTTTATTTTTTTTAGCTCTTGCCATGTTTTTTGATGGGATATTCATGTTAGGGGGAGTATTTTTTTTGTTACCTTATTTGTTTCTTGTTTCAAACTGTTTATTGATTTATATTTATGAGGTATTCATTGATATATGTCTCTATTGTGTGTTGTTTGAAATCAAGAATTTAATTTGTGTACTTGTATTTTTTCCACACATGCGGTTATGCATTTTGTTTAGTGTTTCAGGAAATATACAGGTTGATTCAATTGAGCTGCTGTCTACACTTGCAATTGATGGATAGTAGTTAGGATTGAATTTGTTTTATGAGCATTATTTTTGTAAAGGGCTTTTTATTTTGTAAACTTTGAGCTTCTAGTTGTGTTTTGTCACGGATTGCCAAAGGGGGAGTTTGTTAGGTTCTAAAGACTTAGGTATTTATGTATTTAGAACTCTAATGTGTATTGTTGGCAAACCAAGATCAAAACAATGTGTTTAGAAGTGTTTTAGTTTTGCTCAAAGTTGTGGATTTTATGTAAAGTTGGAATCGAGCTAATGCAGAAAGCATTATGCATTTTGGCTTGGCTCGATCGATCGAAACTCGAGCAGAATGTTTTTTTCTGCAAATTTCCAACTTAGCCCTAGTTGTTTAAAACGTTTTAGGGTTTTCTAATTTGCCAAGTGTTTTAGTGTTGCTTATATTGCGGTTTGTATAAATCTCTTGTGAGATCTAGAGGAGCTTTCCTTTACACAAATTTAAAGTTTTCAAGGAAAAGATCTATCTATACCTTGATGATCAACTCGGTTGCTGCCATTGAAGCTTAAAGAAAACACAAGTGGGGGTGCTTGTATCTGGTGGTGAATCCAAGAAAGAAGGAGTCCGTGAATTTAGAGCTTGCACATGGTCGTGTCAGTAAATTCTACTGGTTGGTAGCAATAAGAAGTCGAGCGTGGGGGCTTGTAAATCTTATTGTATGAACTTCGTTTCTTTCAAGATAGTGGATTCAAGTTTTCCTTGAGGATAGCTAGGTTAAATTCTCCCCAAGTTTTTACCAGTTTGGTTTCCTGGGTGATCATATCTTGTGTTATTTATTTTTCCGCTGCTTTGCATGATATGATCTTTGGTATTGTGATAACCTAGATTTGTTAAATTAGACTAAGTAACAACTTGGTTAATTACCTAGGTTAAATCAATTGTGTTTTTAAGGGGTCTAAAAACCATCAATTACGTTCAAGATCTTCACATACAAAATATCTAAATAAATAGTGCAAAAAATATACTAATTAGTTTAGAAAAAAAATAACAACAAAAATTTAAACAATTTAATTTGTATGTAAAGCTAATAAAGGCAAAATCTAATTTTGATTCTAATAAAATTTTCTTTGAGCTTTGGTTTATATATATATATATATATATATATTTTACCTAGGTTTATTTTATTAGTCTTCTCATTTTCTACATTGAATTAACTCACTTAGCACAAAAATTAAAAAATTTAAATTAGATGAACATGTGGCACAAAATTAAACTCTAATTGAAATCCATTATTTTTACACTAAATTAACTCACCTGACATAAAAATTTAATATTTTAAATTAGATGAGACATATGGCGTAAAATTAAACTTTAATTTAATTCTAATTTAAAATCTAATTGAATTTTTTTTTTTCAATTTTGGCTGTATATATATGTTCATTTTTGGGGGCTTGGCCTCATCTCACTCCGGACCATTTTGGTGATTGAAATATGCATAAATGTTACTTGGCTAACACATAAACATTGAATTGGTATGAATGAAAATTCTAAATACTATGTTTTTTCTCAAAAGTGAGAGGAAAAAAAGAAAAAAAATAAAAGAAAAAGGAGGCCCTTTGACACCTTTGTAATGCGTACGATAAGTTAGTTTTATTTATCAATTATTCAATTACCAACATTTGAAACTTATGCTTTAGATTATGTTTGACAAACTCTACTTTTTTCAAAAACAAAATTATAACATTCACATTTTTCTTCATACCCATTTAAGTTTTATGCGTTAGCCAAGTGAGATTTGTACGTTTGTCAATCACAAAAATAGTGGTAGTGAGATAATATCTAGCCTGAAAAATTGGACCCACCTAAACCCACACATTGAATAATGCCTTCCATGTTATTTCAATGTTCATTTTTCGTGGCTTGGTCTCATCTCACTCTGGACTATTTTGGAGATTGGAGCATTCATAAATGTTACTTGCCTAACACATAAACTTTTTTTTTTTTTTTTTTTGCACGGTAACACATAAACCTTGAATTGGTATGAATAAAATTTTTTGATACTATATATTTTCTTAAATAATAATAAAAAAAGCCCTCTTGACGCATTTGCGTGTGATAAAGCTAGTTTTATTTATCAATTATCATCTCATTATGTACATTCTAAACTTATGCTTTAGATTATGTTTGCCAAACCTTGGTAAAAGCTTAGTTTTCAAACTGTTGGTACGAGCTTAGATTATTTAATTGAAATTAAAAACTTTTTACTGAAAGTATTATAAATAAAGCTAAAAAGTAGCTGAGTAGTACAGTGAGACCTATAAATAGTACCCAAAAGTACAATAAAACTCATAAATAATAACAAAAATAAATTAAATGATAGCAAAAATAAGCTAAATGGTAAAAAATTGACTTTTTAAGCCATTGCCAAACACAATCTAAGACCCTCGAATAAGTGGTATTAGCTTTTTGAGCATACATGAGATATAATTTACTGTTTATAAATAACATTGGCCGCTTGTCTAGGTTTTCTATTTTAATAATCTTTTTGTCATGATTTTATCCCCGTGACTTCCAGCCAAAATAAATACAGAGGTGAATTTTCATTCTTCTCTTTTCTACACAACCCAAAAGTCATATTTTAGTGGAAAATATTCCAGTCAAAGTTAGTTATGACCAATAACCATAATTAAGTATTCAGCCAAAAAAAAAAAAAAAAAACCATAATTAAGTATAACACATGTGATACGCATTTGACTCTTGTTTATTTACTATTCAACCTTTTCTATAAAATAAATTTAATATTTAATCTATAAACTTACTTTTTATTCATAATTTTAAACTACAAAAACTTGAAATTTAAATATTTAATTGAGAAATAGCTATTGATTTTTGATCTTCTAAAAATTTTGTAAGTATATAATATATAAAAAGAAAATGCAATCCAATGATAATTTTTCAAAATTCATTTCCAATAAATAAATAAATAAATATATATATATATATATATATATATATTGAGTGGAGCATTGGAGTTGTAGTTATTGGCTACAACCAAGTTTGTAACTAAACTTTTTCCCTAAACAAATATTTACTAATTTGGCTTTCTTTTTATTATGGTCTTAAATAATTTTATATGAATTCAGTTACTATTTAAAATTTTAACAAAATAGGAGATCATGCAATAATGTTTTCAATAAAAGACCTACTATTATTAGTAAATTCGCTTGGGGGAGGAGGAAGGACATGTATTTTTATTGAAGGAAACTTTAAAGTTATTGAATTGTTGAGGCTTTGAAAAAGTTTTCCGCAAGTCACTCTACATAATAAAATGTTAAAATATTTAATTGGTAATTTGTGATTAGTGTATAATGAATTATGGTTTCTATAGTGTTTAGTGAGCTTACATAAAAATGATGTTTCACAAATCACAATTTATCATCACAACAAATTACAAATGTCAAATTCTACAGTTAGGTATGTGGCATTACTTTAAAAGTTGTAGAAATTCGGAAAAAAAGGGCCCCTAGACCTTGAGTCTCCCAAGTGGCTGGCCACTTCTAGTTCTAGGTCACTTCTCAATCTCTTATCTTGCTAGTAAAAGTCATACCACCATGGTAGAAGAAGAATCAACCTTGCATTCACATGAGAATAATTAGAATACCTCTCAAGAAGCCACCCGTTAATAATATCTATAAATAGCAATGAAACTGAAACACTTCTTCACAACATTTAACAAAGTGCTTACGTTTCAAACTTTTGCAGCTATGGCTTCTAAAGCATTTTCACTCCTTTTATTCACTCTCCTCCTCCTTCCTCTTCTTTCTCATGGAACTTCAAGAAACACCAATAACAAGAAATCGTCACCCTTTGATTTTCTCAAGCATTTACAAGGATGTCACAAGGGTGACAATGTCTCAGGCATCAAAGTCCTAAAAAGTTACCTTGAACAATTTGGTTACTTGAACTATAGCCATTCCAAAAAGCAAAACCATGCCAATGATGATGATTTCGATGAACCCCTAGAGTCGGCCCTTAAAACTTACCAGCTAAATTTCCACCTCAACACCACTGGGACTTTGGATGCCAAAACAGTATCCAACATGATGATGCCTCGTTGTGGTGTGGCTGATATCATCAATGGTACAAATTGGATGCGTTCAGACAATAAAAAACATGACCACAACCATGGCTCTTTACACACTGTTAGTCACTATACCTTCTTCCCTAGAAAGCAAAAATGGCCAGCTTCTAAGTACAGCCTTACCTATGGATTTCTCCCTGGCACCCAAACTAGAGCCATGAGCCCTGTTGCAAAAGCTTTTCAAAAATGGGCTGCCAACACACACTTCAAATTCTCGCGAGGTCAAGACGACACAAAGGCAGATATCAAAATTGGTTTCCAAAGTAGGGATCATGGAGACGGGTCCCCTTTTGATGGAACTGGTGGAGTCCTTGCCCATGCTTTTGCTCCAACTGATGGAAGATTCCATTATGATGCTGATGAAAAATGGAGTGTGGGAGCTGTTCCTGGTCAATTTGACTTGGAGACTGTTGCTTTGCATGAGATCGGGCACCTTCTTGGGCTCGGACATAGCAAAGTTCAAGGGGCTATTATGTGGCCTAGCATTTCTCCAGGAGGGACCAAAGGTTTGGACAAAGATGATATCAATGGAATTAAAGCCTTATATAATGTTTAAGTGTCCAAGATGGTGGAATCTTCAGTTACGTACGTACTAATATATATAGAGAGAATAAAATATTTGCCATCTACTATCGAAATACATCGTGATGGTGGTGCTACAAGGCTTACGCCATAATTATATGATCGGATTGAGGATCCACCTTGTGTAACCTTTATTAATGTTGTGATAATAACTTGCAATCAAATGTTCCCTTTATTAAGACTCTTGTTTTTGGTTTGCTCTCAAATTCTAATACGTACCTAGCCTCTTCTCAAAAAATAAAAAAATAAAAACAAAAATTTCTAATACCTAGCCGACTTAATTAATTAAGTGATATTAGGCTAATCCATTTGCACTATATATATATATATATATATATATATATAGACACTACACACACCATAAGAGAGAATATTAAGAGATAGTACAAATGAGCAAAAGCTATATATAAGATTGGAAAGCATCCCCAATCTCAACATACATAGAAAGTAAAAAAATGACAAGCTAGTGCAATTGCAAAAACAGTTGCCAATATGGTCCGTTCATCCTCCTTGCCTTTTTCTCAAAAAAAAAAAAAAAAAAAAAAAAATGTTCATCCAACATCTTAGACCCTACAAATTTTAGGTACGCCTGCTCTACTAACGACCTCGATCTTGTTCATTCTCTTTGTGCTTAATTTTATGTTCAACTTCAACTAATTTATATCCATTTGCTCCTTTCATTTCGGTTATTTTATTTTATTTTTTTGAACATCTCAAACTGTCTCAATTGATCCTCCCTTTGTTTTTTTGGTCACCGATAGAGGCCAGTCTACCATGCCATAGCATTATAATCTCTTATTTATACCATATAATTTTGTATGTATTTTTACTTATGTATCTCAAAAAAAAAAAAAAAAAAATCTTCTCTAATAATGTGAAAATCGTCAGTAGTCATCCAGATGGAGTTGAATCCTTGTCACTGTACCTGCAAATGTAGTGTAAGGCTTTCCTCAGGGGGTCACCGATGTGGTGCTTGCCACAACACCTCCGATGCCAAAGTCAGTATACAAAAGCTTTTGAGGAAATAAGAAAGCTTAGTTGGGGCCTTAATTGTGGCTTTAGTGCTCTTTTTGTAATGCCTTAGGGCTTATTAATGCGGGTTTTGATGAGCTTCCAATGGTTTTGACAACTAATTAGTAACTGTTCGAGGCATTGAAACTTCTTATTAATGACTTGCCTGCTTTTGTCCATGTTGTGGCAAGGTGGACGAATGTACTTGATGAGGTCATTTGGGTAAGAGAGTTCGTCGGTCCCATCAGCTACCCCTCCAAGTTCTGTGGTTGTCACTGCACGTCATGACGACCACCAAAAGGTGAAAGGTTTTTTGCCCAAACACGGCTCTTGGGATCTCGTTCCGTATTTAATGTGTAGTGGCGGCGCCATACACATCATGGCCACGTGGCGTGTTCTAACTGGTGGAGTTAATGCCCCACTTGTGTGACTCTCGGTTTTCTAGCTGGTTTTCAGTTTTTTGTGCCTAGTTTTTAAACTTCCTTTCTTTTCTCTTTCCCCTTCACTTTTCCCACTCTTTCGCTATTATTGCTCTATGCTTCTTCTTCTCCGAGTTGTTTTGCCTTGTGATTTTCTCGAGCTTTTCCTTCCTGTGGGTGCTTTCTTTGAGGTATGTCTTTTTTCCCCCATCTTTTGCTCTTTGTAGTATAGATAAATTGTATGGGTTTCTGATTTCCTTTTATGTTTTGGGCTTATAGGATTTTGTCTCTCTTTCTTTGTTTTCTAGGTTCCATGGTTAGTAGCTCTGACGTTAGGATAGTTTGCTCTTCTATTTCGTTCCTTTTTGCGCGTTTGGGGGCTTCTTTGGGTGTTTCCCGTACCTTTTCCCCTTTAGTTGAAAGCTTTGGTTTTTAGGGTAGTAGCCTAAGTGTAGTGTTGGCTGATTTGTTCCCCTTACCTCGTCAGTCAGTTGATTGGTTCGAGGATTTAGTAAGTGAGCGAAGAGCGATGTCGGAGGTGAGATCTAGTGAGCTCGAGATGGGGTTGTCGTCTAGCGACAATCCTGTAGAAGTGGAGGAGGCCACTGCGGCTTCTAGCCCTCGGGAGATTAGGGCTTTTCATGCCCTTGGGGAGATGTGTGGCCTAGACACTGAGGCGCTCTCCAGGTTTAGGGATAGGTTCCAATTCCCTGAGAGGTTTAGGGTTTGTCTTCCTCACGGGGAGGAACAAGCTTGTCACTTTTCTCCCGGGGAAGTGTGCTTCTACGAAGCTGCTTTCCTGTGCGGGCTTAGATTCCCCGTCCACCCCTTTATCATGGAGCTTCTAGGTCATCATCGCTCCCGGGTAACTTATGCCAAACTCGAGGAGGATAGTGATCAGTTGTATGGAGTTATGACTGGTTGCCACTGAAGGAGATATGATCAAGGTGGACGAGCTTGCATACTTGTATCGTTTAAAGGAGTCCAAGGAGAAGAAGAGTAAGTACTTAGCTCGTCATTGTCTCTCCCTTTCCTTGTATTTTTTTTTTTTTTAACAAATGTTTTCCTTTTGCAAGGATGACGACGAAATTTAATCAAGGGATGTATGTGAAACTGAGGGCCAAGAAGAACGAGCCCCTTTCCAATCTTGGGAAGAGGATAGTGCATGTTGTAGAGAAGGGGGATCTCCGTCACTCTAGCTACCCTCGTTACTGAGACGACGAGGACAGCTTCCCCGGCTACCTCGGTTGAAGAGATTACGCCCCTTCGGAAGAAGCAACGCGTGAACAAAAAGGGGAAAGATAAGGCTGATTCCCATTTGTCCAGTGTTTGGGACGATGCTGGCCTTATGCTGGTGACGGCACAAGAGGCTTTCATTGCTAAGGGTCTTCTCTAGCATGTCCTCTAACAAGGTTGTGGGTCATCATATCCACAAACTCGTCCAGGTAGTGTACTTGTGCAATATCACCCTTTTATTTTTCTTCTTTT
This sequence comes from Quercus robur, assembly GCF_932294415.1. Classification (NCBI taxonomy): domain Eukaryota; kingdom Viridiplantae; phylum Streptophyta; class Magnoliopsida; order Fagales; family Fagaceae; genus Quercus; species Quercus robur. The sequence continues at coordinate 36,124,222 of NC_065539.1, read as the reverse complement.
TGCATTGTTCTAAAAGTTGGATTCTCTTTTCAGGTATTAGGGGAGAGTGTTCATATTACTTCGAAGTACCTTGGCCAAGAAGCAAAGGTCATGTCAGCGGTGTCCAGAGTGGAGGCTTTGGAGGCAGAGAGTTCTAAACTGAAGAAGGATCTCATTTCTACCATGGACGAGGCCAATACCATCAAGGAGAAGGTCAATGTCTTGGGGGACGGCCTCAGAGCTGAGAGGCAACTAACTTTGGAAAAGGATGAGTAACTCTAGGACGCAAAGGAGAAGATAAAGATCGTTGCTGCCAAGGCCATTGAGGCTTTCCAGCAAATTGAGGAGTACAACACTGTGCTCTTCAGTTGGTACTACAGGGGCTTTCAGCTCCTTCGTCGGTACTTAGTCAAGCATCCTTCTAGAGTGGACCTGAAAGAGGTAGACCAGGAGATGGCAGTGGACGAGGCTTCTCAGTCTACTATTGCTACTCCAGCTGGTGATGCTCTAGGAGATGCTCTAGTGCCCCCTTCCGTTGGTGACGATGAGGCTGTTGTTTAAATTTGTTTATCACTTCTAAGTATATGTTTTGTGTTTTGTTAGTTTTTCTTTTGGGTGGCCAGTGTGTTTTTGGGCTTTTTATCCCATTTCTAGAGCAATATTTTTATTCTAATTCTAGAACAATGTTTATTGCCCAGTGTTTTTTGGGCTTTTAATTCTATTGACTATTCTATGTTCACCTGTTTACTTTCCTGCATTGTCGTGCATGATACTTTTTGATTGTATGTGATCTCTGTCTGCTTCGTTGTTTGTGTTTGTCTACCCTCAATTCGGGGGTTTGTTTGATTAGGAAATGATCTGCATTCATCAGTAGTTTATTTCCGTCTAGGCGGATTTTCCTTGGTCAATTTTATTTTATTTTATTTTTATTTTTTTACGACTTATCTCTTTTGAGTCAGTAACTTACATTCGTCTAGACGAAATCTTGTTACTTAGCCATTTTTTTGTGACTTACACCCATTGAAGGGATCTCGTCATTTTCGGCTTTGTCAGTAACTTACATCTGTCTATGTGGAATCTTGTTACTTAACCATTTTTTTTTTTGTGACTGACACCCATTGAAGGGATCTTGTCATTTTTGGCTTCATTAGTAACTTACATCTGTATGCAGAATCTTGTTACTTAGCTTTTTTTTTTTACTTACACCCATTGAAGGGATCTTGTTATTTTTGGCTTTGTCAGTAACTTACATCCGTCTATGTGAAATCTTATTACTTAGCCAATTTTTTTGTGACTTACACCCATTGAAGGGATCTCGTCATTGTTGGCTTCGTTAATAATTTACATCCATCTAGGTGGAATCTTGTTATTTAGCCATTTTTATTTATTTTTTATGTAGCTTTACATGCATCACGTTGGCTGAGTAATTATTTATTGCTTTATTTCAAACATGAATACAATCGTCCATTACATTTACTAGTGGTATTGTTTCAAATGCTCGATATTCCATGGTTGCAACAGTTTCTTCCCGTCCAACATTTCTAGGTGATAGCTGTCTTGCCTAGAATAATGGGTGACTTTGTAGGGTCCTTCCTAGGTTAGGCCAAGCTTCCCCTGGGTTAGGTCCTTGGTAGTAGGTGTGACTTTGCGCAGGACGAGATCTCCTATGTTAAGTCGTCTAAGCTTCACTCTCTTGTTGTCGTACTCGGACATCTTCTGCTAGTACTTTACCATCTTGCGGGATGCTTTATCACTGGATTCGTCCAAGCAATCCAAGTTGACTCTTAGTTGATCGTCATTGCTGCCTTTGTGGAAGACTTCTTATCTCATGCTAGTGAATCCTACTTCGACTGGGATTACTACTTCGGTGCCATAAGTAAGACTGAAGGGGGTCTTTCCTGTTGAGGTTCTCGCTATAGTCCTGTATGCCCACAGAACGTTGGGTAACTCTTCCAACCATGTGCCCTTTGCCTCGTCGAACCGAGTCTTGATGATCTTCAATAGGGTCCAGTTCGTCACTTCCGTCTGGCTGCTAGCTTGGGGGTGACCAAGTGACAAAAATTGGTTCTTGATTCCTAACCCTGAGCAGAAGTCCTTGAAACCTCAACTGTCAAACTACCACCCGTTGTCTAATATGATCGTCCGTGGTATCCCGAATCGGCAAACTATATTCTTCCACACGAAATTTTGGACCTTTGCCTCCGTTATGGTTTATAGTGCTTCTGCTTCAACCCATTTTGTAAAATAATCAATGGCAACTAGTAAAAATTTTACCTGTCTTTTACCTTGGGTTAACGGGCCAACGATGTCAAGTCCCCATTGGGCAAATAGCTATAGGGAGGCTATTGTCGTCAGTTTCTCTGATGGGATGTGTTGGATGTTCCCAAACCTTTGGCATTTGTCACACCTCTTAACGAACTCCTTTACATCCTTCTGCAAAGTAGGCCAAAAGTAACCTGTTTGGATAACTTTGCTAACCAGGGATCTCGGGCCTGCATGGTCTCCGCAAATTCCTTCGTGGATCTCCTCCAGAATATATCTGGCTTCGTCCTTGTTAACGCACTTCAGGTAAGGCATGAAGAAGCCTCTTTTGTACAGGGTGTCATTTAGGATTGTGAACCTTGCCGCCCTTTTTCTAACCTTCCTGGCCTCTTCGACATCCTGTGGAAGTCGTCTGTCCTGAAGGAAGAACAAGATTGGGGTCATCCAGCTACTTTCGTTTTGGATTGCGAAGGTGAGGACCTCTTTGATGTTGGAACATTTCTGGACCTCAATCTTTAGGTTTGTATTCGTCGGTCCTTCTTCAGACAACGTCTGCTTCGCTAGTTCATCTGCCCCCATATTCTGGCTTCTGGGAATCTATGTAAACTCTGCTTGATCAAACTCCTGTGTCAAAAGCTTCGTCAACTTTAGGTATTTTTGCATCCTTTCCTCTTTTGCTTCAAATTCCCCCTTTATCTGACCTACGATGAGCTTTGAATCGCTCTAGAGGAGCAAGTTCTTGACTCCTAGCGCCTTCCTGACCCTTAGTCTTGTCAGTACTCCTTTGTATTTAGCTTTATTATTGGTGGCCAGGAATGTTAGTTGAATTCTGTATTTGAGCGTCTATCCTTCTAGGGTGATGATAATGACCCCTACTCCACCCCTTTTTCGGGCTAACGAACCATTAGTCTGAATCGTCCATCTTTCCACTTCGTCTATTCCTCCCTCCTCGTTTGGAATTGTAAACTCGGCAATGAAATCTGCCAATGCCTGCGCCTTAATAGTTGTCCTAGGGTGGTACTCAATGTCGAATTGGCTCAGCTCGATAGCCCATTGGATCATCCTTCCTGCAGCCTTGGGCTTGTTCCTCAACTTCTTTATGGGTTGGTCCATCATCACCAAGATAAGGTTCGCTTGAAAGTAGGGGCGCAGTTTGCATGACGATACAATCAAAGCGAATGCAATCTTCTCGATGCGTGGGTATTTGGCTTCTGCCCCTTGGAAGGTTTAACTGACATGGTAAACTAAGAGCTGTCTTCTGTCCTCTTCTCAAATCAAAGCTATGCTTACAGCTGTTGCTAACATTGCTATGTATAAATACAAGTTTTCTCCTTCCTTGAATGGGCTCAAGAGGGGTGGATTGCTCAGGTAGCACTTGAGTTCCTGGAAAGCTTTCTTACACTCGTCCGTCCAAGCGAAGGCCTGCTTCAGCATCTTGAAGAAGGGCAGGCATTTGTTTGTTGCTTTTGAGATGAATCTGTTGAGCGCTGCTATTCTCCCTATGAGCTTCTAGACTTCTTTCATGGTCTTGGGCGATGCCATCTCTAGTATGGCTTGTAACTTCTCTGGGTTTGCTTTTATTCCTCTCTAGGACACTATGAATCCTAAAAACTTCCCTGACCCCACCCCAAAGGTGCACTTGCTGGGGTTTAACTTCATCTTATATTGTTTAAGAATTATGAACATCTCTTAGAGGTCATTCAGGTGAGCAGACTCTTCTTTACTTTTAACAAGTATGTCGTCTACGTACACTTCTATGTTCCTCCCGATTTGTTTACTGAACATTTTGTTTACTAACCTCTGGTAGGTTGTTCCTGCATTTTTCAGCCCGAAGGGTATCACCTTGTAGCAGTAAAGCCCTTGGCTCGTGATGAAGGCAGTACTCTCTTAGTCTTCCTCCGCCATTTTTATCTAGTTATACCTAGAGAATGCTTCCATAAAAGTCAGGAGCTTGTGTCCTGCTATGGAATCCACTAGTTGATCTATCATCAGTAGGGGGAAGCCGTCCTTTGGGCAGGCCTTGTTCAGGTCTGGTCCACACTCATCCTCTATTTCCCATTTTCCTTCTTTACAAGGTCGACGTTGCCCAACCAGTCCGGGTAGTAGACCTCGTGGATGAAGCCCGCGGCTAGTAGTTTATTTACTTCGTCCATGATCGCCTGGTTTCATTCTGGAGCAAACACTCATCGTCTCTGCTGGATGGGCTTTTTCTCGGAGCATACCCTAACTTGTGTTGGATGATCTCTGTTGATATGCCTGGCATGTCCTCGTGGCTCTAGGCAAAGATGTCCAAGTTCTCCCTAAGGAATTGGACTAATTTCTTCCTCATGTCTGTACTCATGGTCATCCTTGCTCTTGTAGTCTTTATTGGCTCTCCGTCTACAAGCTCCACATTTTCTAGGGCTTCCACCTTCTCCTCTTCTTTTTCCTTTGCAGCCAACACTGCTTGGTAGCACTCCCTAGCCAGTACTTCATCTCCTTTTACTTCACTTACACCATTTTCTGTTGGAAATTTTATCTTCAGGCAATAAGTGGATGTGGTTGCCTTCCAATGATTGAGTGTGGGCCTCCCAATGATAACATTGTATGAAGAGGGACAATCTACCACTAGGAAGTCTAACTGACAAGACAGCTGTCACGGATAAGACCCCACTGTAACGGTCAACGTTACTATGCCTTTGGGATACACCCTGTCCCCACTGAAGCTGACGAGAGGAGACTCAAAATGGTGCAGCCTTCCTGGATCTAGCTTTAGCTGTTGAAAAGCAGAGAGGTAGATGATGTCTACGGAGTTGCCATTGTCTACAAGGATTCTCTTAGTATTGAACTCTTCTATCATGAGCATTGTGACCAAGGGGTTGTCATGAGGCTACTTCACTCCACTGGTGTCTTCTTCCAAGAAAAACATATCCCTGTCCGTCCGTCTTTGCTTCAAGGGTGATATCCTATGGATGTTGTTCACTTGCCTCTAATATGACTTCTTGAGGGATTTGAACGACCGTCCTGTAGATGGCCCACTTGTGATCATCTTTATCTCCCCGATCACACTTGGTGGACGTTGGGATGCGTGGTCTTCGTCCTTTGGTGAGGCTTCATGCTTGTCCTTGTTATCATCCTTAGACCTACTAGGTTCTGCCTTTTTTACAAACCTCTGCAATTTCCCTTTTCATATGAGTTCCTCTATTTGCTCCTTCAGGTCCTTACAATCTTCTGTGTAGTGGCCATGATCCTTGTGGAAACGGCAATATTTTTTCTTGTCACATACATTGGGTGACGAATGTAATGGCCTTGGCCATTTGAGGTAGTGCTCATCTTTAATCTGCACCAAAATTTTGTCAACAGGCATAACTAAAGGAGTGAATTTTACAGTCCGATGAGCTTTTTCGTCTTTCCTTTTACCCCTATTGCTATTCTGACAATCTGAAAGCTCCCTTTTCTGTCCTCTTCGATCGTCTTCCTTCCTTCCCTTTTCATTGGTCTTCTCTACGTCTTTGATCGCTGCTAAGGCATCTTCGGCGTTCATGTACTTCTGTGCCTTCAAGAGCATCTCTACCATCGTATTTAGGAGATTCTTTACGAGTGAGACCACAAACTACCTGGATTTCAATCCAACTTTAAAGGTTGTTAGCTACACTTTTTCATCAGCTTCATCGACCTCTAAAGTTTCTCGAGTGAAATGCTTCATGTACGACTTCAGGGTCTCCTTTTCTCTTTGTCTAATGGTAAGTAAGTGGTCTACTGGCCTCCTCGGGCTCTATCCCCTAACGAAGTGGTGTAAGAAGGAATTGCCCAACTGCTTGAAGTTATCGATGGACAATATTGGTAACTTCGTGAACCACTCCCTTGCAGCTCCTTTGAGAGTGGTGGGGAATAAACAACACATTATTTAGCCGGGAGGCTGTTGAAGGCCTATGGTCGTCTTGAAAGTGTTAAGGTGATCCAGGGGGTATTTCAACCCATCAAATAGTTCAAGCTGAGGTAGGCAAAATTTTGACGGCATTGGGCATTCCAAGATTGTCGCCTTGAAAGGCGAATTCGTCGTCCTAACCATTCTATCTAGGCTTCGGTCTGTTTTTCCTTTAATGGTGTTCCTTAGCTCGTCCATCTTCTTTCTCATTTCCCGGAGAAGATTCGAGCTTGGTCCTTTTGGAGTGGCTAGTCTTTGACGGTCACTCCTTCTATGACTATCTCTATCGTCCTCCTGATTGGTCCTAGACTGGTTCTCCTTTTGTTGAAGCCATAGCCTCATCTCCTGGTTCTATTTGGTGAGTTCTTCCACACTAGCTAAAAGTGTCTGGATTTGCAGGGCTAATGCTGCAGAATCTTGGTTGGACTCTATCTGAATTTGGGAATTGACTGGAACTACACTTTCGAACCTAAGTGCGAAAATGTCGTTCCCATAGACAGCACCAAACTAATGATGTGAAAATTGTCAGTAGTCATCCAGATGAAGTTGAATCCTCGTCACCATACTTGCAAATGTAGTGTAAGGCTTTTCTCAGTTGGTCATCGATGTGGTGCCTGCCACAATGCCTCCGATGTCAAAGTCAGTATACAGAAGCTTTTGAGGAAACAAGAAAGCTTAGAATATCAGAAATACCTCTGCTTAAGTATTTTAGGTGTGTGTATCTCTCATCTGGTTCTGTTGAGTGTGTATATATAGCTTCATAATTTCTAGCCGTTGGGGCCTTAATTGTGGCTTTAGTGCTCTTTTTGTAACGCCTCAGGGCTTATTAATGCAGGTTTTGATGAGCTTCCAACAGTTTTGACAACTAATTAGTAACTGTCCGAGGCATTGAAACTTCTTATTAATAACTTGCCTGCTTTCGTCCATGTCATGGCAAGGTGGATGAATGTACTTGATGAGGTCGTCTGGGCAAGAGAGTTCGTCAGTCCCATCATTCTTTATCATTCTGAAATCCAGATTATTTGATCCTTGGGTATGTGACCATTCAAGGAGCCTTACTAGTGCATATTGCATGGCTTCATAATTTAATTGACAGGTATATTTGAAGTAACGTGCAAAAATAACCAACATGAAAAATAAAAATTAAGATTGTTCTTGTGATCTAGCCTTAAGCGATTAATATGTTTATGTGTACTTTGCCCATCGTTTTTAAAACCAACCGGACCGGCCGGTTTAACCAAGAACCAGACCTTAATCCGGTCCGGTTATTAGTTAAAACTGAAAATGAAAGAAAACTGAGCAAACAGTACAAACCGCTGATTCAACTGGCATAACCAGAAACCAGTGTGGTTAAACCGGTTTTAGCATTTTTTCATAAATACTTCAGTTGTTGTGTTTTTTAACCAAAAAAACAAATAAATAAAAAATTAAAAAAGAGAGATCTTGTTTCAGATTTAAGAAGAGACATTTTGATTTTGAAAATGCTCTTTCAAGTATGAAGTGGTGAACCGAGCAAACAGTACAAACCGTTGGTTCAACTGGCATAACCGGAAACCAGTGTGGTTAAACTAGTTTTAGCATTTTTTCATAAATACTTCAGCTGTTGTGTTTTTTAACCAAAAAATAAATAATAAAAAAATAAAAAAGAGAGATCTTGTTTCAGATTTAAGAAGAGACATTTTGATTTTGAAAATGCTCTCTCAAGTGTGAAGTGGTGAAGCCTAAGACACCCATAATGACCCCAAAAATCAGATTTACTTTACTTACCTTTTGCTCAAAAGAAAAAAAAAAAAAAAAATTTCAAATCAAATTTAGAGGAAGAACCAAAGAAGCCCAAAGCAGATTTGTCATTTGTAATGATCCTTCTGCTTCAGCCTTCAGTTGAGGCTTGTTTTTGCTGCTTTTGAGTCTTGCCTCTTGCACATGAACATATCCACGAGAGAGAGAGAGAGAGAGATAAAAAGAAAAAAGTGAGATGGGATGGGATATGTACAGAATTATGAAAAGCAAAAGGTGAGATGAATGGATTTCAAAATGTGTGGTAGTTAGGATGTTAACGTGTAGAATGGTGGGGGTCGGGGGGGGGGGGGAATAATATCAAGTGGGCAATGATATTATTACTTATTGGTGCACTCAGTAGAATATGTGGAGAAAAAAAAAATCAAGTGGGTAATGATATTGCTACCCATTGGTACACTTATTTTTTGTTATTTGAAAGGTTAAAAATAATTAAAATATTATATATTGGGCTTGTGGGTGCTTGTATATGTTTTTTTGTTTTTGTTTTGGTTGAATTATGGTAAGCTAAAGTTTAATGTTTTACTATTATTTAATTTTTTAGTTAAAATGACAAGTTTTATAAAATTATTTATTTATTTATTTTTATAATTATTAATTAAATTATTTATGAAATCACCAGTTCGACTATTGGTTGGACCCCGGTCCGACCAAAAAACCGGTAATTGGTCCCTTTTCCGGTTCTTTCACCATACCGGTTTTTAAAACCATGACTTTGCCTGCAGCAGAGAAGAGCCTCCTCAAATATTCATACACAAAATTGATGGTAGCAACATTGGATCAGCTAGTGTCTGCTGGAAGTTCGAGTAGGAATTGACTGCGGCTATGCAATGAAAATAATGACCCATATCTATATCAATATCATCGACTTTGTAACTGCCTTTTGCCTATGTTAAAGACTTGAAGTTGCTCTACGGCTTCCTGTACATCCACCGTGCTTAATTGTGTCATTGTTTCCAATATCAAGATCCCACAACTTATATTGTTCTGTTCAGACTGATGCCAACTAATTCATTGTTTCATTTTAAAACTATGACTAAGAAAGTTTCATTTTTCCAATGTTCAAAACCTCTCCGACGAAGAAAAAAGTAATGGAAAAAAAAAAAAAAAACTATATAACCCCTTATTAGATTGGCTAAGGGATTTTTTATTTTTTATTGTTTTTAAGTATGGATCAGATTCGGGGAAATATCCCAACCCGACCTAAGAATTTTGGATTCGGGCAACAATCCATCCCAGTACTCTTTACCCATGATAAACTGGGTAAAACCCGATACTATCGGGTCAGGTACTTGTTAGTTGTTACCCAGTGAATTTTAGTTATTATCCAACGGCAAAAATGGCCCATTACCATCAATTTTCAAAATAATTTGCCCAGAAACACTGTTTCCAAACTATATAGCAATATACCACTTTTTTAGGTACTTGAGCTTGGCAAGCTCGAGTACCATGTTTTTTTAATCCACTATCGCCCCATATTCAAGGAGCCCTATAGTGGCGTTTTTAAGCCCTATAGTGACGTTTTCGGGCCAAAAAACGCCACTATAGGGCCCCTTAAACATGTTATGGGGACTTATAAAAAAATTTTGCAGGAAAACGCCGCTATAGGGCCCAAAAACGTCACTATAGGGCTTAAAAACGCTACTATAGGGCCCCTTGAACCTGTTATGGGGACTTATAAAAAATTTTTGCAGGAAAACGCCGCTATAGGGCCCGAAAACGTCACTATAGGGCCCCTTAACCTGGTATTGGGGCTTAAAAACGCCGCTATAGGGCCCGAAAACGTCACTATAGGGCTTAAAAACGCCACTATAGGGCTCCTTGAATATGGGGCGACAGTGGATTAAAAAAACATGGTACTCGAGCTCACCAAGCTCGAGTACCCAAAAAAGTGGTACATTGCTATATAGTTTGGAAACAGTGTTTCTGGGCAAATTATTTTGAAAATTGATGGTAATGGGCCATTTTTGCCATTATCCAACTCTTTGATACTGTTTTCCCTCTAAAACATAAAAAGGATATGACAAATGGCCAACACAAATTCACACGAGCATTCTATTAGCTATTATCCCATAGAAAGCAAATAATAAGACAGGAAAAATGAAGTAAGTTATATATATTTATCCTAAACTTTTAAGAAAGTCCAAAAAAATTAATTGATTCTAGAAATATTACAAAATTTATTATATATGCCTTACAAATTGTTATGTTACGCATCGTAAGAAATAATTCAAAGACTTATTTAATTATTATCTTATTAAAGTGTCACCAATCATACCATTTTTCACATCAGTTTGTAAGTTTTTTATAGTAAAATCTATAACAGCGTTAGTATTCTTCCACAAAAAAAAAAAAAAAAAAAAAAAAAAAATATATATATATATATATATATATAAATTAATTTAAATCCAACCAAATCACCACTAAGTAAATAAAAAATGCTAAAACTATTACAAATATTACTATAGAATATTAACACACTAGTTCGTAAGGCATATATAGTAAAATTTGTAGCATCTCTAGTTAGCATCGTTCAAGTAAATTAGTCATATTAAAAATTAAGAAATAAATGATTTTAAATAATTAATTTTAAATAATTTTTTGTTTAGAAACAAACTAACCACTAACCACGCCTACGTAATTACATTTTCTCACAAAGTTCAACCTTAGCTCAGTTGGTAGAGCGGAGGACTGTAGTAGGAACAATTAAATTAATTCTTAAGAAATTAATTATTAATAATTGATATTTAAATAAATAAAAGCCCATCAAAAGTTTTCGGCTTAGCCTCAAATTGTGTTTAGTCTACCAAGTGAGGTAAAAAAAGCTTCTGAACTTTGAAGCCATGGTTACAGAAATTTGAAATTAAGTAGTCGTTGGACGGTGTAAAAGTCTAAAAGTTTGTGTGCCATTTATAGACTATACGAATGAGAATATATTATGTGACGTGCTCTTATCTTATGAAAGTATCTTGATTCCTTTTGTTTCTCAAAAAACAAAAACCCTTGATTTTCCTTTTGAGTCGTTCGTTATGGCTTTATCCTGTATGACTTTGATTAGCCAATAGACCGGCATTTATAAGAGACTCCTAGCGTTATTCTCAAGTCTAATTTATCATATTAATTGATTCAATTCCTTCTCCAAAAGAAAAATTAATTGATTCAATTCCTAAAACAAGAAAATGTTTAAGGGGTGTTTCGTAGCCTTCTTGTATGAGCTAGGCACACTTTCTTAGAATCTGCGATTATATGAAATGCTTCACTACAAAAAACTGGATATATAGCAGCATTTTTAAAGCGCCCTAATAGATCAACCTATTGTAATAGTAAAAGGCCATATTAGGTCTCCTTAGTGATGGTTTTAAAAACTTTTGAAAAAAAAATAAAAAGGTTGTAGAACCAATTTTTTGTAGTGCTTGTTATAACGTGAAGAACACTTTTCTTTTAGAACTTACTACGATTAAAAAGAGATAATCAAAGTGGTAAACTCACCTTGCATTCTTGCAATTATTTTTGTTAGGTTCTAAATGTTTAGGATTAAATATTTAGATTTCTATTTTTATGTATGTTGGCAAACCGAGATCAAAACATGTCTAGATTATGTATTAGACATTGCTCATGATAATCCAAATCAGGATTCAAGAACTTACAAGCTGTAAAAAGAAGAAGTTAATTTCAGTGAGGTTCGACTGATCGAAAATTGTAGTTAGGATTTTTTCTGCAGAATTCTATTTTGATCCAAACTCTACAAAAACGTTTCAAGTTTTAAGTGAAACACTTCTTGGTATAAAAGGATAACTCTAACTACATTTTAGAGGTTCTTGAAAGTCTTGTGAGTTACTTCTGTGGGATCTGAATGGTTCTGTACTTTCTAACTCCACAAGCTGTTGCCAGATCAAGAGATCTACAGTGAAAAGCTGGTGGAATCAAGTTGCTACTACAAGATCAACAACGACTGGTGATTTGAAACCTTTGAGTGGGATCTCAAAGTCATAAGTATGGGAGCTTGCGTTCAGCAAATCCAAGAGAGAAGAGTCCGTGGAGTCAGAGCTACACGTGGTCGTGTTAGTTAGTTCTACTGGAGGAAGCATTAGGTTTAGGAGTTAAATCTTTTGTAAACTTCAATTCTTTCTAGTGGATTTATTTACCTTGAGGATAGTTAGGTCAAATCCTCTCCAGGTTTTTACCTTGAAATGGATTGGTTTTATTGGTTTTCTTGGATAATCATATTGTTGTCTTATTTATTTTCCCGCATTGCATGATATGATATACTACTGTTTAACCTAGATCTCATAATTAACCTAAGTAACTATTTGGTTAATTCATTAGGTTAAACAATCTGTTTTAAAGAGATCTAAACAAACAAAAAAAGAAAAAAAAAACAATTTTTCTTCTCCTTTCTTAGCAAGAGTAGTAGAAGAGTTTTTTTCTTTGGGAGGGGGGGGGGGGGGGGGGGTTGGAGAGAGAGATATAATATTGTACATAATATTTATTTTATTTGTAAATTTGTAAATTTATAAATTTCAAATCTAGATATAAAAAAGAGAGAGAGATAACAAAAAAAAAATTATTTTGAGGGAAGATTAATAGTAAAAATACACTCGCATTACACTTCTATTTAGGGTTTCTTATAAATCAGTCATTCAACTTTCAACACATATAATTCACACCCTCAACTATCACCTATTGTCATTTGCTCATCCAAAAATGTTGTTTTGAACAAAAAATTGACATTTCATAATTATAAAGGAGGTAAGATGCAAGTTTTGGAAATTAATAGTGTAAATTATATGTTTTGAAAGTTGATGCACCGATGAAGAATCGACTCTAAACTTAAAGGATGTAAAGTGTATTTTACCTAAACTCATAATATCACATCATATTCAAAGTCTTCCCTTTGTCTTGGCTCTTGAATTGAGAAGAACTGGATTGCCTACGGTCCTTGTCGAAGCCCTTCCCATTGGTATTCTTCATGAACTTCTTGAATTGCTTGGTGATGTAGGACTTCGTCTTAGAATCTTCATCGTCTGAAGACTCATCCGTGTCACTGCTCTTGACCTTTAGTGCCATGCTCTTGCCTTTACCCGTTTTGCCAATTCTAGTTAACCCTATCTCGTAGGTTTATAGATTGCCAACTAGCTCTGTCAAAGGAATCTTATCAATATCCTTTGATTCCTCGATTGTCGTGATCTTTGCATGGAATCTCTTGGGTAGAGATCTGAGCACTTTCCTCACAATCTTAGGTTCAGGAATGGTTTCCCCAAGATTGAAGGCTAAGTTCACTATGTCCTTGAGCTTAGCATAGAACTCATCGAACGATTCATCCTCCTTCATCTTGATTTCTTCAAAGCTTGTAGTGAGCTTCTAAAGCTTTGAATCTTTGATAGCCTTGGTTCCCTCATAGGTTATCTGGAGAATGGTCCATGCCTCCTTAGCAGTTTCAGTAGAGGATATCTTCTTGAACTCCTTATTAGTGACTGCACTGAATAAAGCATTCAATACCCTGCTGTTGAAGCTTGTCACCTTGATCTTGGCATCATCTCAATCGGTCGGCGCTTCCTTTGGCTTGGTCCAGCCAATCTCTATAGCTTGCCACACCTTCTCATTTAGAGACTGCAAGAAAGCTCTCATGCGTACTTTCCAGTATGCATAGTTAGTGCCATCAAATAAAGGAAGTATAATTAATGATTGTCTTCTATCCATGACAAATAGGGGTCAATGGATTAACACAACAAAGATTAACCCTAATCAGAGTGTGCCTGCTTTGATACCATTTGATAGGCCAAAAACGAATTGACCCCTTGTGATAAATTAACCAATCAATTTAGCCAAGTGAATTAATTAAGTTAATTAACATGCAAACGCGTGGTAGTACAAACAAATCACCAATAAACTAAGTATGTAGCGGAAAATAAATTGACATGGTGATTTGTTTATGAATGGAGAAAACTAACACGACAAAAACTCCATCGGGTGATTTTAAGGTCACCACTCCTGAAATTCCACTATTATCACAATAAGCAGTTACAAGTAAAGGAATCCAGTACCTTATACCAACCTACAGTTGAACCCTTATCCCAATACCTAATTGGACTTATTCTGTAGTGACAATTTCTCCTTTTGATGCACAGCTCCCAGTACGTGACTAACCAATTGCGCGGATCCCAGTACACGACTTCAATCACCAACTAGAGAAGGTTGTTGGCTGCAAAGTTCTTCAGTTCATCCCAACGATGAAGATTAAGAAGATGCTTGGTCACAAAACCCTACGGTGCACAAACACAGCAACTTCTTGATAAGAATGATGAATTAGGGAAAATTCTGTCTTCGGTCACAATTTGCTTGAACAAACTTTTACTCAACACTTGTGCAACTTGTGAACTTTTTTACGGCTCTTAAAATAATCATTTTATATGTCTAGGGTTGTAAGAAAAGAAAGACCAAACACATAATCACGGATTAGAGTCAAAACAGAATTAAAAATCTGTTTTTTGTAAACCTCGACAGATACCCTATCTGTCGAGTTGCTGTTAAGCCACGGGGCTAAACAGCTCTTTAAGCTCGATAGATGACTAGCTGTCAAGCTTTAATGATAGGCATTTTTCAGCTTGAATCCTGGATAGATTTGCATGATTTTAATACTTGATCTTCAAACAAAGTTTCTTGAAGTATTAAACACATCCTAGATCTATCCAAATACAAGTAAAGTGCGTTTTGTCAAAGGATTAGCCAATTACATAAAGTAGTGACATATGTTCCTAACAAGTGAATTACATATGTCCTAACATATAGTAATGGTGAAGAGAATATGAATGGAATGATATTTAATGAGGGTTGACAAATGATCAAAGAGAATCATGAACCTAGACCCTATTTTAGTATTTAGAGAAAGTTGGCGCATTAAATTTGGAGGTTGGTGGGAGTGATGAGCAAGCAAAATGTCTAAAACCTCGGTTTTTCTTGTAGCTCCTATAACAATTTTCAGAGCTAATTTTAAAAAATCATATCTTTCTCAATTCAGCCTCATTCTTGTGCTTAAATTGAAGCCCCAGATGTCTAGTTTCTAGTAAAATTAACCTCACTCACAGATTAAAAATATTTTGAGAGATATCAATGAAATGGTGAGCAGAGGTCATTTGTTTGAAAATAGTTTCAGCATAATTAATATTAATAGGCCCAAATTAGTTTCCAATTAACATTAATATGCTCCAATTACTTCTATTTTATACTTAATCAATTCTAAATTTATCCCAATTAAAAAGATAATTACACAAATTACTCATTGAATAATTAATGTTTGATTATCTAATTAATCAAGTATGTGCAGCCTTACCATAAGAAGTGGTCCTAGTCAATCAAATTATGACACTTCATTGATTTCAAATTGATTATAATTATAACCAATTAAAATCAATTGTTCATAATCACATATAGTCAAACTCAATTTGTGATAGTACATCTTGGCCATTCAAACTTGATTTGATGACAATTTTCAATTTGATGGTTCGATTAAGGTTTATGATCAGTCAATTTGATCGTTACAACATCAAGATCATTTTGATGAAATGAAATTAAGGATCTAATGGCCACAATTAAGATGCCTATTTTCAAGGTGAAATTACTCTTTTATCATCCATGTGAGGTTAAATGTAGGTTGAAAAACGGGGTGTTAACAAGATTGTTCAAATACCTTTTATATCCAATCCATATTTTTTAACTTAAAAAAAAAAAAGTAATTACAAAAACTTATAAGTGATATAATTGTAAGTTGAAAATTTACAAACTCTTTCCCCTTCAGACCCATAAGTACTTTGTGTATGGGAATGTGCCAATTCAATTACAAGGCCCTTGAACTTTACAAACTCTAAATCTCTAAACCTTCATATAAATATTTAATTTGATTTTTTAATTTTTTTTTAATTTTATTTCTGCCAGTCCTCACTCCCTTTCACTCTCAAACCCTAAACCGTTCCTCTCACTCTAGATAGATAGTACTGCATTATGGACTTAATATTTATTAAGTACTTTGATGTTATTTTATACTTTTAGATGATGTGTTTTAAGTATTTGATGTTATTATTTACTTTCAAATTGTATGCTTAATAGGTATTTTTATGTTGTGAGTTTGTATTAAATCTGTTGTTTATTAAATTTATAACAGTATTAATCATGTGCTTTTTTTAAGCGGGTTAAATAAATTGAATTTGTGTCAACCCAACCTATTTAATATTACGCAGGTTGAAATAGGTTGTGTCACATTCGTGTTAATCCTACACAACATGGCCCGTTTATTAAGTGTGCCAAGTAAGTCTTGTCATGTTCACCTACTTCATTAAAATTTCTTGTTAAGGTTGAAGGGTCATGACATGATTATTAAATGGGTTAAGTCATTTTGCTGAATATCCATACCTCGACATAACATGAACACGACATGCTAACTTGAATTGACACCCTTAAGTGTGATGCCAACCTAAACTTTTTTGATGCTTGACTTAATGCCCACACCATTCACAATTGCAAGAATATTACTTTTGTGATTTTCTCATACCTCATGAAATTGGAATTCAACTATATTTATAGAGCTCTTGGGTCACTTAATCAGTCTTGTAATTCAAGCAACTATCATGATTTAGGCCGAGGAGGATTCTTTTCATGCCTTCAAGGGAGAGATTATATATAGGAGTTTTATTCTTGGGTTACATAGATTCTAGGTTTATCCGTTTATGACCATTACTCTCGTAAATTCAGATCATATGTTTTGGGAATCATGTTTCCCTATCAGGAGGCCTTCCTTGGTTTTTGGGGTAGTACATATCTCATACTCTTTTGTTGTTGACTCATATGTTTTCTTGGTTTGTTGAGTTCTAATTGAGGTCGTTTTTCCACAATGGCTCACCGGACGAGGATCCTAGACGAATACATCCTTATCCTTATCCTTATCCTTATACTTCATTAGAATGAATTGATAACTTGCTCTACATAATATCCTACTTTTAAAAGATCCAAAATTTTTAGTAGTTTTTGATGAGTCTAAGAAAATCAATTGGTTGTCAACCACAATGGACGACGTCAAGTCATCAGCAAGCCATCGAAGAAAGATAACCGCTCAATCACATTCAATATATTCATTGATGACCATTACTCAATGGTATTAAACTCCCATCAAGAAAATAATTGTTATATTCAAGGTAATAATCACCTTTAATTTTGTCCAACAGCTACCTAAGTCACCTATAAAAGAGACAAGCTGCCTCACTTGCTAAAGTATGTAAAAAACTACAACAAAACTACTATTTATATATATAAAATATGAGTTAATACTGACTCAAGCATCGGAAGCTCTCCCTCCGAGCACAATTTGGTGGTCTCTTCGATCAATTCTTTTTATTTTACAGATCCTACGAAATCGTCAAAAATTATGGATTGGATGAGTGACCCAACTGATGATTTTTAGTATCATCAGTTTTCGTGTTGAAACACCATCATAAAAAATCCTAAAGAAATCATTATTATTTTTTTATTATAGTTAGAAAAAACTTTTAAAAGCTTTATTTACCACATCACAACAAACAAATCATTATTATTACCGCATGAAGAAAATTACAATCAAGCATCACTTTCTCGTGTGAGTCGGTGAAACCTTTATTATGCGTCTCGCAATAATCTCTTGCCCTTTTTCGAATTATGTATACCCTAGAACCCCTAACGCCATGCATTGGCACTTAATTTAACTAGTAGATAGCAAATGCTTTATTCTCTACCCGCTTATATTTAGGCTTACAAACTCAAAAATTATATAAGGCTTTAATACCATCAATATCGTCCCTATGCAAACCTTGGGTCACTCCTGGACGTATGTTAGGCCACATGATGGCCCCTTCAACAGAGCTATGATCGAGTCCGAGAAGATGCCCAATTTCATGCAATGCAACAGTCTCCAAGTCAAACGCATTTGGGGCAGCTCCAACACTCCACTGCTCATCTGCATCATAATGGAATCTCCCATCAGTTGGGGCCCAAGCATGTGCTAAGATTCCACCAGCTCCATCAAAAGCGTGCCCATCTCCATGATCCCTCCTGTGGAAACTAACTTTGATATTTGCATTTGTGTGGTCCTGAGCTCTTGAGAACTTGAAGTGTGTGTTGGCAGCCCATGTTTCGAAAGCTTTTGCGACGGGACTCATTGCTTCAGTTGGAGTGCCAGGAAGAAATCCATAGGTGAGATGGTACTTAGAAGATGGCCACTTGGGATTTCCTTGGAAGAAAGTATAGTGAGAGACGGTATGTAAAGAGCCATGGCGGTGATGATGTTTCTTCTTGCCTGAGCGCATCCAATTCGTACCATTGGAGATATCTGCCACCCCACAACGAGGCATCATCATTGTTGATACTGTTTTGGCATCCAAAGTTCCAGTGGCATTGAGATGGTAGTTTAGTTGGTATGTTTTAATGGCAGATTCCAAGAGTTCATCGAAATCATCATCATTGGTATGAGTGTGATTTTTGGAATGGTTATAGCTCAAATAACCAAAATTTTCGAGGTAGGCTTTGAGGTTATGGATGCCTTTGACCTGTTCTCCCTTGTGACATCCCTGAAGATGTTTGAGAAACTCAAAGGGTGATGATTTTTTGTCATGGATGTTTCGTGAAGTTGCATGCGAGTGGAGAGGAAGGAGGAGAAGGAGGAGAGTGAATGAAAACAGAGAAAAAGCTTTATTATAAGCCATAACTAAGAAAGTTTGAAGTTAAGCTAGAACTTTTTTTTGAGCAGATGTTAAGCTAGAACTTGATGTTGCAAAAGTGCCATAGTTTGGTTGCTATTTATAGATTATCAAGTAGAATCTAAGACGGTGTGTAATCGTGTGAATGCAGGTTGATAAATCTTTTGCTAAGTCAGTCATGTATTAACCAGTGTGTAACCGTTTGGATACAGCTGAAAATTGAAAATTGAAGATTAAAAACACTGTAGTAAAATAATTTTTAAATGTGTAAATAGTATCGTGGGACCTATTTTTAGTATTTTTTTCTAAATAAAGTGGTTGTGGGTTCTGTGAATAGTGTGTAAACAGTGCATAATATCTCCTGTATAATGTAATCCACATATGAATTACTGTTCATAAGCAAAATGCATGGTTCATGCGCTGAAAAAAAAAAAAAGAAGGCTGAAACGCAGACGCAAAACGCGCTGCGTTTCAGTATCCAAACCGCACCTAAGATTGAAAGACTTCCAATTCTTCGGTCAAAGTATAAGTTGATCTTACATATATTAATTACAGGCCAAGTCTCCACGCAAGTATATGTTGATCAGCGTTATATTAAAATAATAAAAGGAGACCAATTCTCTAATATTTGGGTCTTAACGAATACCCTTGGACTGGACTCTCTGCCATACATTATATAGTCTCCAAATTGATTGGGACAAAAAATGATTAGCGTAAACTGTGGGTTGGGAGAGTGTGTAAAATATGCAGTGCAGTTGATCACGGGAAAACTTTCTTGAAATTCCATTGTTTTTATTAATTATATATTTTTTCTTCTTTACAAAATTCTAGTTATATTGACAGGAAATTGCTACATGAAATTAAAAACAAATTCGAAAAACAAAGTTTCTTGATCTTTGCAATCAAGCGCAAAGGAGTTAGTAATATGGTTTTGCAATCAAGTGTTTTTTGATCTTCATCATTTACAAAGTGAAGAGTTTTGCAGCTAACAAAGTTCATTCAAGTTGCTAGAATTAGTCATGTATTGGGATCCGTGCAAAATAGTTAGTAATAGATTGGAGATTTGTGTATCAAAGGAAAGAAGACTACTATAAGATCAAGTTCAATTGGGTATTGGAGCAAAGGTTCAACTGTAGGTTGATATTTTGGGATAAGCTAGGATAGTGGTAAGATTCCTTATGCTTGTAATTGCTTGATTATTGATTAGTGGATTCTTGAGAGTGGTGACTTTAAATTCACCTGGAGGGTTTTTACCTTGCGAAAAGTTTTTTCCATTTGTTAACAAATCACCGTATCAATTTAATTTTCACTACATTTAGTTTATTTGGTGATTTGTTGGTGCCTCCATGATTTGCATGTAATTTGACATAATTAATCAACTTAATTAGGTAATTGAATTAATTAACCGGGATTAAGCTATCTTAAGCCAACAATATGTGAAGATCATAGACAGAAGGAATTCATTGTTTTAATAAAGATTAAAATCCAAAAAATGAAAATTCCTCCAATCCACCATGTGGTAACTTAACTTTGTTTGTTTTGCTATAAAATATTTAGTTGTAAAATGTTTTCAACTAGAAACAATTTCAATGAAAACATTTTCTTTTCTAGTGTTTGGTTGGATACCTAAAAAGTCTTTGGAAATCACTTTTTGGTGTTTGTTTCGTTGAAAAAAAAAAAAAAAAAAAAAAAAAAAAAAAAAAAAAAAAAAAAACCTCCTTCAATTAGAAACAAATGGAAAACATTTTACAACCATAAAATTTAGTAAAACAGTTTACAAGTTTTTACACAGACTTTTGGTCAATGAAAAACATTTTGCAAGTTTATTGACCACATTTTACTAGCAAACAAACACCTAAAAATGTTGAACATTTTCCAAAAAACATTTTACTGCAAAGCAAAAGGAGTGTTAAAAGACTATCTACGTGTACTTTTAATCACATATCTATTTTATATTCATATGACTTATATTTATCTCCAAACCAGTTTACAAGAAAGTTTTGTCCATCTATTATTATTTTTTGTTTCTTCTTTTTTCTCCTTTTGCTACTAAAACCTCTGCCCTTTTAGGATCTAAAAGGAATAAATGTGAGATATATAAATGGAAGTACACAGATAGAATTTGTATTATATTTTGGGACTGGGAGAGTTTAAATATTAACAATTGGAGGAGTTTCTTTGTGGGAGATTTATTCACCATGTTGGGACACCCCTTAAAACACAAGCTTAACCTAATGAGTTTAAGCTTAATTTTATTAAATTATCCAATCATTTTTTTCATCATTGCTTGATGTGCAATACCATCACCTTACACCCTCTAAGTCTAGGGTCACTTCTCAATTGGTGCATCTGTTTTCAAAACTTGTAATTTACAACATTGACTTTCAAACTTGCAATTTACATGCTCTATTATTACAAAGATGTCAATTTTCTATCCAGAATGATGTTTTTTCTTCGGCAAATGGAAAGAAGTAATAGTCAAGGGTGTAAATTGTATGTTTCAAAAGTTGAAGGATAGATTTATAAGTAACCAAAACTTAAAAGAGTGTAAAGTATATTTTAGCCCATAATTTAAGATTGACAAACTTCCTAGAAGTAGGGCAATAGATAAATTGCCTAGCACTTAACATTTTCTCAAAAAAAGACATTCCAATCTCTCCCTTGGTAGGAGCATTTTCTCTTTCCAGATAGAGTCAGTTTCTCCCTTGGTTTCTCCGTAAGGGTCTTTCTTGGTCCACTTATCTACACCGATTTGGGTTGTGACCTGGGTATTGCAAGTCTATGGAGCATGAGGTTCTGTATAATTTTCAAAAGCTACAGCTAACAAAAGAGGAGGCAGATGATATAGTCATAACAAGTGTTACTAGAGCAGAGCTTCTTGAAGAATGTTCGTTGAGTCTCTTTGGGGGCCTCCTCACTGACCGGCAACAAAACCAGAGAGCTTTCAAGAATACTTTGAAGGCTGCATGGAAAATGGGTTCAGATTTGAGGATTGTAGAGGTGGGGAACAATGTATTCCAGTTTAAATTTGGTTCAGTGTGTCAGTTGGAATGGGTTGAGAGAAGTGGCCCATGGAATTTTGATAATAACCTTCTTCTTCTGTGTCGATGTAGGAAGGGTTTAACGGCATCAAACATCTTGTTTTCCCATGCTCCATTTTGGGTTCAAGTTTGGGGATTACCCTTTGAGAACATGTCTGAAGATGCTGGGAAAGACATAGGAGGCAGACTGGGTAAGGTCCTTGAAGTGGATAAAAGGTCATTACAAGCGGAGCAAGCGAAGTTCATAAGGATCCGGGTGGAGATACCCATTGACAAGCCTCTTAGAAGAGGAGGCAACATCACCAACACGGAGGGAGAAAGATGCTCAATCATTTTCAGGTATGAACGTCTCCCTACCTTTTGTTATATGTGTGGTATTCTTGGGCATGATGAGAAACATTGCCATGTGAGTTCCATAGAGGGAGTGATAGAGAGGCAGTATGGAGATTGGTTAAGAGCTGGAGGAGTGGTTAGAAACGGTAATGATAAAGGAAAAGGGGTGAATGAAGGAAGCTCGGAAGGGGTGGCGGTTGATCGGAATTACTCCCGCCCAGGAAGTTCGGTGGCAAATCCTGGTCCTTCAGCTTTGTCTAAGGATTGTGGGGCTGGTGGTCGGGATAGTAACAGTGGGCTTATAGAGGGGAAAGCTGTGAACTCAGTGAACCTGTCAAAAGATTTGAATCCGATCTTGAGTGTGGGTGATGGTCTGATTGGATGGGACAAGGGTGATGGGGTAGTACGTGGGTTGCAGGTTGGGCAGAAGACTCAGTTAGAAGGTAATGGGACTTGTTGGAGTTTAGTTGGAGAGCAACTTAAACCGGGTGATGAGGCCAGGTCAGATTATTTTAAAAAGGATGGGCCTTGTAATATTGAACCCGAAATGGCCAGTCCAGTAAAAGCCAATAAGGAGGCCAGTAAAGACCCTAGTCTAAATGGTTTGGGCCCTAATTTAGAAGTTGAAAAAGAACCCATTAGTAAAGGTAAATGGAAAAAAAATTGCTAGAGAAAAGGGTAAGGCCCAGGAAGTAGATATGAAGCTTAATGGTCCGGAAGTAGGAAATAAAAGAGTGGGATGTATTGAGGATTTACTAATAGCTGAATGTAGAAGTCAGAAAAAGGTCCGTGGAGGGGAAAGAAGCAACAATGACTTCAACTCTCTGAATGAAACGGCGGTGACTGCTAGGCAGCACCGCCGAGAAAAATGAGGGCCTTAGGATGGAACTGCCGAAGGCTTGGGAACCCTCGATCAGTTCGTGTGTTGCGCAATATTGTGCAACAATGGGATCTCGATTTTTTGTTTCTTTCAGAAACAAAGCTGAGAATGCGGAGTATGGAAAGGAAGAAAATGAGTATTGGTTTTACTAACGGTTTAGTTATTCCAAGCCATGGAAGAAGTGGAGGTCTGGCTTTGCTGTGGAGAAAGGAAATTAACGTTGATGTTCAAAGCTTCTCAGATAGACATATTGACGCCATAGTTACAGAAGACAGGGGGTTTAAATGGCGAGTAACTGGTTTTTATGGAAACCCGGAGGTCCATGGAAGGAAGGAATCTTGGGAATTGTTAAAATTTCTTAGCAGAAAGTTTCAGCTCCCCTGGCTATGTTTCGGGGATTTTAATGAAATTGTGTCGACTTCGGAGAAAATGGGAGGAGCTCGAAGATCTCAGAAGCAGATGGACGATTTTAGGGAAGCTATTGACTGCTGTAGGTTTATGGATCTTGGATTTTGTGGTCTAGAGTTCACGTGGTGCAATATGCAAGAAGGCCGACACAGGATGTATCTTCGGCTGGATCGGGCTCTAGTTACACAGGATTGGGCTGACCACTATAAGGATGTGAGAGTTCATCATCTTGTGGAATCGGTGAGTGACCATTGTACGCTTTTGATCACCGACTCCATTGTTTTACAAAGTCCCCGGAAAAGAAGATTTCAGTTTGAAGCAATGTGGACGAGAAGAGATGAGTGCAGGGATATCATCAGGACAGTGTGGAATGATAGGGTAAATCTTTATAGTCCAAATGGCATGGTGGCAGGGCTTAAGCAATGTGCTGATGATTTATCAAGGTGGAACGGGGAGGTCTTTGGACGGGTTCCTAGATAGATTCAGAATAAGAGGAGAGTCCTTAATGAATTAGTGTTGAGAGATCATGATGGCAGCAATGGTTCTGAAATTAATAAGATTAGAAAAGAGATTAATGACTTACTCGACTGTGAGGAGATAATGTGGCAACAAAGGTCTAAGGTTCAATGGATGGGGCTGGGGGATCGTAATACTAGATACTTTCACACAAAGGCCTCTGAGAGGAAAAAGAAAAATACCATCTCTAAGATTTTGGATGAAAGGGGGATGTGGAGAGAGTCTGCATTGGAGATAGCGGAGGTGGCTGTGTCTTATTTTGAGAAATTATATAGGACTTCCAATCCTGATAAGATTGCGGAAGTTGTTGAAGCTATTGATCCTAAAGTTTCAGCCGAAATGAACCAAAGTTTGATCAAGCAATTCACAAGAGAGGAGGTTGAGGCAGCCCTGAAGCAGATGCATCCGTCCAAATCTCCCGGCCCAGATGGTATGCCTGCTCTATTTTACCAAAATTATTGGGATATTGTGGGTAGTGATGTAGTGTGCATGGTTTTAAATGTTTTGAATTCCAATATGTCTATGGCAGATTTAAATAAAACTTACATTACTCTTATCCCAAAAATTAACAATCCAGCTAAAATGACAGACTTTAGACCGATTAGTTTGTGCAATGTGATTTATAAACTTATTTTGAAAGTCCTAGCTAACCGTCTTAAATTAGTCCTCCCTCAAATAATATCTGAAAATCAAAGTTCCTTTCTTTCTGAAAGGCTTATAATGGATAATGTTCTTATAGCCTTTGAGCTCATGCATTATTTGGATCACAAAAAAGAGGGGAAGGATTGCTACATGGCAATCAAGTTGGACATGAGCAAGGCTTATGATAGGGTGGAATGGGGCTTCATTGAGCAGGTGATGGTTAAATTAGGCTTTCATGATAGCTGGATTTGTCTAATTATGCGGTGTATAACTTATGTGTCCTATTCTGTGCTTATTAACGGGGTAGCTTTTGGCAATATTATTCCCTCGAGGGGTCTTCGTCAAGGAGATCCCCTATCCCCTTACTTATTTTTACTATGTGCAGATGGTTTTTCCTCCCTTATTAGTAAAGCTGTTAGGAATCAGATGTTGAGTGGCTTGTCCATTTGTAGAGGTGGTCCTAAAATTTCACATCTCTTTTTTGCGGACGACAGCTTACTCTTTTGTAAGGCTAATAGCAATGAATGTCAGTAGTTAACTGAAATTCTCTGTTTGTATGAGGCTGCCTCTGGGCAGAAAATTAATTTCGATAAGTCCTCTGTTTTCTTTAGTGCTAACACGGCGGAGGAAAAGAGAAATGAAATTTTGATGATTCTTGGGCCTATGCAAGATTCTCGGCATGGGAAGTATCTGGGCCTGCCATCTATTATTGGTAAATCAAAGAATGAAGTTTTTGCGGAAATTAAAGAAAGGGTGGGAAGGAAGTTAGCTGGGTGGAAAGAGAATCTTTTGTCTATAGGGGGTAGAGAGACCTTAATTAAGGCGGTGGCCTAGGCTATCCCTACGTATGCTATGAGTTGTTTTCTATTACCAAAAGGTTTGTGTGATGATATAGAGGGTATGATGAGGAGATTTTGGTGGGGGCAGCGTGGTCAAGAGTCAAGAATTGCTTGGGTGAGTTGGAAACGCTTGTGCAAATCGAAGCTTCAGGGTGGGATGGGCTTTAGAAACCTTCAGGCCTTCAACCTTGCCATGTTAGCAAAGCAAGGTTGGAGGCTTCTTATGAATCCGGACTCGTTGGTAGCTTGGGTTTTCAGAGCTAAATACTATGCCCATGGAGATGTTCTTAATGCTAGCCTAGGTTGCAAACCATCCTATGCTTGGAGGAGCATAATGCAAGGTCTTGAGGTTGTTAGAAAAGGTACTCGATGGAGGGTGGGTAATGGGAGGTTGATTCACATATGGAATGATAAATGGCTACCTAATCCCACAACATTCAAGGTGGTCTCTCCGCCCTGTGGTTTTGATGATTACCCCATGGTCTCGGCTCTTATTGATCATGACCTTAGAAGATGGAGGGCTGATATTGTGAAGTCCATTTTCCTGCCCTTTGAAGCTGATACGATTCTCAATATCCCAATCAGTTACAATCTTCCGGAGGACAAACTCATTTGGGTTGGAAATAGGAAGGGTGTTTTTTCAGTCAAGAGTGCCTACTATGTTGCTCTTAATTTGATGGATTGTTCAAATGAGGGAGAAAGCTCCTTTGGGGATCCTTTGGAGCGGCTGTGGAAGAAGATTTGGCATCTCAACATTCCATCAAAGATCAAAATTTTTGCATGGAGAGCTTGTTTAGACGCCCTTCCTACTATGGTGAATTTGAAGAAAAGAGGTATTGGTGAGAATGGGTTTTTCCCTTGTTGTGGAAGTGAGTTAGAAGCAATTTCTCACTCTATTATCCGCTATGAAGTAGCAAAGAGGGTGTGGGACTGTTGGGATGTCTGTTTAGTTGAGGATGGACAGGAGTTATATGATGTGCCAGACATTGCTTTACAAATCATTGATAAGAAATCAGTCCGTGATCTAGAAATGTTTTTTTACTGTTGCTTGGTCAATTTGGTTTAATAGAAACTTAGTTGTTTTTGAGTCAACATGTAGATTGCCAAGCCATATTTGGAGATTTGCTAGTAACTATCTTCATGAATACAGGGCGGCAAGGATGGCAGTGAACAAAAGACAGGGTGCTGAAAATGATGGGTGGTCTCCTCCACCGCCTGGAGTGTTCAAGGTGAATGTTGATGGGGCGACTTCAGTGAATGGGAGAAACTCTAGTGCTGGCGTTGTCATCCGGGACTCTTGTGGTACAGTCACTGCTGCCTGTTGCAAGTATTTCCAAGGCCATTTTTTAGTTGCTGAAGCAGAAGCTCTTGCTGTGGAGTGTGGAATCTTACTAGCCCGTGATATGAAGATACCTCAAGTTATCATTGAATCTGATGCAGCATCCATTGTTAGTGATATTAATAACAAGGTTGTGGATGGTCATCTTGGCCATTTGTTCCAAGGAATTTCTGCTTTGCTGAGTTCTTTCTCAAGCTGGAGAATCAAACATGTGAAAAGGGAGTACAACAGAGTGGCCCATGAGTTAGCCCATATAGCTAGAGATAGTAAATCTAATCACATGTGGGTGGGAGTTCCTCCTCCTATGCTGGTTGAGATGATTCAGGCTGACTGTACAGGGTAGTTTAATGTTTGTATTTCTGTTTTCTCTGTTGTAAGTCACTTTCATTTTGTTTGGTGGAATACAGATTCAAAGGTTTGCATCAAAAAAAAAAAAAAAAGGGGCAATAGATAAATTCTTCACTTGGAGTATAAGTTAATCTTAGATTTTATATTCCAATACAAATTCTTGATATCACTTTTTGTGTTCTATGTTATGTTCTACCAATATAAAAAACTAAATTTTAAAATAGAAAAACAATTCAAATGCATACTATCATCTATATATATTAAAAGCCAAAGCTCAAAGAAAATCAAATTAGAATCCAAATTGAATTTTAATTGGAGTCCAATTGTGCACCATGTGCCCCATCTAATTTTTAATTTATGTGTCAAGTGAATTATTGAGTGTAAAAATTGAAAAATCAAATTCAATTATATTCTAAATTGGATTTCATTTGGAGTTCAAATCCAATTAAATTCTAAATTGAATTTCATTTAGGTGCAAAAACTGAAGAATCTAAGTCTAATTAAATTATATATATATAATGATAAATCATTACATATTTTAAAAATCTATGGTTTAAAAAATATGTAAGCTAATACCATGTATAATTTCAACATTTTTAATATATAAATATAAAAATGTATAATTTGAACCGTGTAATTGTGATTTCTTTTAATTGTATACCATAATTGGTGGAACATAATGTAGAGTACAAAAAGTGGGTCAAAAGGATGTGCTTTCAACAATTCTCTACTTAGGTCTTACTTCTTAGGGCCAAAATGGTAAAATACCCCTTTCGCTCAAAAATTTCAGTAAAATGCCTCTGTTCTGAAACTATTTAGGGATATACCCTTGTTTTGAAACTCGATTCGCCCAAAATCGAGTTACTTGCAAAAACTTACATGGAACTCAAGTTCCATGTAAGTTTTTGCAACTTTTTTGCCTATAACTTGATTTTGGGTGAATCGAGATTTTCATTGAAACTTGTTTTTTTAGAAAATTGAGTTTAAAACAGGTGCATATTTCTAAATAGTTTCAGAATATGGGCATTTTGTTACTTGTTTTGGGTGAAAAGGGAATTTTGCCATTTTGGCCTACTTCTTAGTATATACCTATGGTCTATTCTCGGTGCCATACATTATAGTCTCCAAATTAATTGGCGGAAACTGCGGGATGGAAGAGATTGTGTAAATTACGTTTGCAGTGCAGTTGACTATGGGCAGACTTTCTAGATATTCCAATAGCGAAAACAAGAGCCGCAATATTGTAATAAAACTTTAAATCAATTGCATTGTTTTTCGAAAAACATAAATAGCGTCAACTGCATAGCATTTTCTAGCTTCTTTCTTATTCTTTTCGTAGTATTGTTTCAAATAATATGTGAAGATCACAGACAGAAGGAATTCATTGTACCAATAGAATGAAAAAGAGTTTTGGAACCTAAAAGACCCTTTTAAATTTAAATCTAATTAAAGAGAGCATGAAAAATCTATGCAAAGTTGCAAACAATTGAAAAATAACAATTAACAACCTTTTCTGTTCTTTAGGAGTAGTTGAAATGTAATTTGGTTAGGAGTAGCCTTCGCTATAACTTTGGAGTGGTTGTATTGTAAATTAAATCCCTCTAATCGATTTAGGAAGCTTTCAAGCTCGAAATAATTATTTGGTATGTTAGAGTTTTCAAAAATGGGTTGGCTTAATGGTTCTTAAAACCTCATGATATTCATGAGATCTTAGGTTCGAAACTTCTTGCTAGCATCTTGAGGCCACCCTCATGAGGTTCCTCCTTTTAATAACTTGGTATGTGTGGGATGGGGGGACTACACATGCCAAAGGAAATAATTAGATACTTGAAAAGGTTTGAATACCCTTATTTATCATATATTCACACACACACACACACACACACATATATATATATATATGGGAAAAAATATTGCAATCGTTTTATAAAATTTTGACTGACTTGTGTTTCATTCTAACAAAATAATACAGGCCACTGTTATTAGGGTTCTTTTTTTGAGGCTTTTGTTCATTCTTAGTCCATCTATTATACAAAAAAAACAAAAAAACAAAATGAAAATTATGAAAATTCCTCCAATCCAGCATGTGGTAACTTAGTCCTGTTTATCCCTAAAGAGGTAGAGTCACATAGTAGGGATGGCAATTTTGCCCCCTCCCGCTTGACCTGCCCTTCCCCGCTTCACCCCGCATGGGTTTTCCCCGCCTTGCAAAGGTGGTGGAGTGGGGATGGGGTGAGATTTTAGACACGTACCATGGGGCAGGCGAGGGATGGGTTTACACTTTTTAGACCCACCTCGCCTCATCCCCGCCCTGCGTTGATAAGGGTTAAATTGTAATTTTTACATACTCTAAAACCCTACTATTTAAACAAATATATCATTAGCTTATTTTATTCTACTCAATGTAGCTCTCTACCTCTTTTTTTTCTCTAGCAAAGTTAGAAAATAAGGTACCAATTTTAACATTTTCTTTTATCCTTATTAGAAACTAATTTATATATTATTGAATTATTGATTCCATTCAATGTCTTTCTCAACATAGATTTCATCATGAACATAATAGAATTTTTTCTATTTTTATTAGGTACGGGTTTGTAGGTTTGTGTGGCTGTTATTTGTATTTCTTTCCCAGCATCATATCATGTTATTTGTAGTTCTTTCTATCATGAACAAATTGGAACAACATAATAGCATGTTTTGTAGATATATATATGTTAGAAAATTTAAAAGTTTCAGATTAGTTTTACAAATAAAAATAAGGGTATTTGTAGATATATATATATATATATATATATACTGATGGGAATGACGAGATTACGTCTCCTAGATGAAACCAACACTCATGACGAAGTCGTCTTGAATGACGAAGAAACCAGTCACCACTGACGAGGATAGGGAAATCATTCAATATAGTCAATCGATGACTTGGGCAGTTACAAAACCAATCATGCAGATCGTTGGGAGCCTATTAAAAGCCCCATTATTAGGCAGGAGGCGTTACTAAGAAAGGCATTAACGACCACAACGGCTAGCAACCAAAGTCACATATATAAAGCCCTCACATTATCAATAGAATGTACAGACACACTCTAAGAAACACCCCTTATTATCTTGCTAATCTGTTTTATTTCACAAAGTGCTTTCCTATTCTAACTTTGGCATCGGAGACGTGGCAGGCACCACACCGATGACCATCTTCGAGGATACATTCATGTAGGCCGAAGGTTGGTTCCATCTGCCTATTTCAACTGACGAATCCACGCTTCATCAGTTTGGCACCGTCTGTGGGGACGACATTTTCAGATTCATATTTGAAAACGTAGTTTCCATCAACTTCAACACTCAGATGGAATCCAATCCAGATTCCGCGGCCTTGGCCCAGCAAGTTCAAGCTCTTGCAGCCACCATTGAAGAACTCACCAAACAAAATTAGGAAATGAATCTACGGCTTCAACAGGTTCAGTAGGCTCAACAGGAAGAGAATCGATCCAAGGATAACGTGGAAGGAGAAGGGGATAGCCATAGGAGGAGCATTCATCAAAGACCAACTACTCCGGACGAGCAGAATTCAGATCTCCTTCGAGAGATGAGGAAGGAGATGGACAAACTGAGGAACGCCATCAAGGAGAAGATAGACCGAAGCGTAGACAGAATGGTAAGAGCCACAGATTCACCTTCCACCGCGGTAGTACTTGAATGCCCCGTGCTGTTAAAGTTTCGTTTACCTCAACTTGAGCCATTTGACAGACTCAGAGACCCTCAGGATCACCTTAATACCTTCAAGACGAAGCTAGGTCTTCAACAGCCACTCGACGAGATATTGTGTCGTTCCTTTCCCACCACTCTCAAAGGAGCTGCAAGGGAATGGTTCACAAAGTTGCCGACATCGTCCGTTGACAACTTTGAGCAATTGAGCAATGCCTTCTTGCGTCACTTTATAGGGGGCCAGTGTCCAAAGAGGCCGGCGGACCACTTACTCACCATTAGACATGGAGAGAAGGAAACCCTGAGGTCGTACGTGAAACGCTTTACCCGGGAGACTCTAGAGGTGGACGAAGCTGATGACAAGGTGCAGTTGACGACCTTCAAAGTGGGACTGAGATCCAGAGATCTCGTGGCTTCACTTGCAAAGAATCCTGTAAAGACGATGGCAGAAATGCTTCTGAAAGAACAGAAGTACATGAATGCTGAAGACGCTTTAGCAGCCATAAAGAATGCAGAGAAGCCAGGAGACAAGGGAAAGAAGGAAGATGAGCGTAGGGGTCAAAAGAGGGAGCGCCCAGATCGTCGGAACTATGACGGGAACAGAAGAAAGGATGACAAAGGTCCTCGGACAGTAAAATTTACTCCTCTAGTTCTGCCTGTTGACAAAATTTTAACGCAGATTAAGGACGAGCACTATCTCAAATGGCCGAGACCATTACACTCATCCCCTAACGTTTGTGATAAGAACAAGTATTGCCGATTCCACAAGGATCACGGCCACAACACAGAAGATTGTAGGGACCTAAAGGAGCAAATAAAGGAGTTGATACAGAAAGGGAAATTACAGAAATATGTGAAGAAGGGGGAATATAGTAAGTTTAAGGACGGCAATAAGAGCCAGCATGAGTCATATTCCAGGATTGACGACCACCCATCCCAACCTCCACAGGATGTGATTGGGGAGATAAGGACAATTACAGGAGGGCCCTTCTCAGGAGGGTCATTTAAATCCCTCAAGAAAGCTTACCAGAGGCAGGTGAATAGCGTCCACACGATACCTCCGTTTAAGCAGCAACGAACGAACCGGGACATGTCCTTCAGTGAAGTGGATGCCAGGGGAGTGAAGTAGCCCCACAATGACCCTTTGGTTATAATGTTGAATATAGAGGGATTCAATACCAAAAGGATCCTTGTGGACAACGGTAGCTCCGCAGACATCATCTACCTCCCTGCTTTTCAGCAGCTGAAGCTAGATCCAAGGAGATTGCGCTCATTTGACTCTCCCCTCGTCAGC
Organism: Quercus robur; assembly: GCF_932294415.1. Lineage (NCBI taxonomy): Eukaryota > Viridiplantae > Streptophyta > Magnoliopsida > Fagales > Fagaceae > Quercus > Quercus robur. Next base: position 36,092,214 of record NC_065539.1, on the reverse strand, counting down.
TTCAGCGAAGACAGGGTATATCCTAGGGGCATAGTGACGTTGACAGTAACAGAGGGGACCTACCCGATGCAGTTGACCTGTCAATTAGACTTCCTAGTGGTAGATTGCACCTCATCTTATAATGTCATTATTGGGAGGCCCACGCTCAACAAATGGAAAACAGCCACGTCCACCTACTGTTTGAAGGTGAAATTTCTAACAGATAACGGTGTCGGCGAAGTAAAAGGAGATCAAGTCTTAGTCAGAGAGTGTTATCAGGTCGTCCTGGCTGCAAAGGAGAACCATACATGGATGATTGAAGAGAAGGAAGAAGGCAAAATGGAAGCTCTAGAAACAGTAGAACTGGCTGAAGGAGAAGCAAACAAGACGACGAAGATAGGGACGATGCTAAGCCCTGAGATGAGAACAAGACTCATCCAATTCCTCAAAGAAAATCTAGATGTCTTCGTATGGAGCCACGAGGACATGCCGAGCATAGCTCCAGAAGTTATCTAGCGTAAGTTGAATGTGAGCTCGGAAAGGAAATCTGTCCAGTAAAGACGAAGAGTCTTCGCCCCAGAACGAGATCAAGCAGTCGCCGATGAAGTTACCAAGTTGTTGACGGTAGGGTTCATCCGGGAAGTGTACTATCCTGAATGGCTCGCAAACGTCGTCCTAGTGAAGAAAGCAAATGGAAAATGGAGGATGTGCGTAGACTTCATAGCCCTGAGCAAGGCATGCCCAAAGGACAGTTTCCCCGTACCGAGAATAGACCAGCTAGTGGACTCTACAGCCGGACACAAGTTACTGACATTCATGGATGCCTTCTCAGGATATAACTAGATAAGGGTGGTTGAAGAAGATCAGGAGAAGACTACTTTCATCACGAGTCAAGGACTCTACTGTTACATGGTAATGCCTTTTGGATTAAAGAATGCCGGAGCCACGTATTAGAGGCTGGTGAACAAAATGTTCAATCAACAAATTGGCAGGAACATGGAAGTATACATGGATGATATGCTCGTCAAGAGTAAGGAAGAGCTCACACATCTGGATGACCTGAAGGAGACGTTCACCACCCTAAAAAAATACCAGATGAGGTTGAATCCTAGTAAGTGTGTTTTTGGTGTAGCTTCAGGGAATTGTTTGGGATTCATGGTGTCCCAAAGAGGAATAGAAGCAAACCCGGAGAAAGTGCAAGCCATAATCAACATGGCATCGCCCAGAACCGTTAAGGAAGTCCAGAAGCTCACAGGAAGGATTGCAGCTTTAAACAGGTTCGTCTCTAGAGCTATGGACAAGTGCTTACCCTTTTTCAAGACCTTGAAACAGGCTTTCGCTTGGACCGACGAGTGTGAAGCAACGTTCCAAGAACTCAAACGCTACCTAAGTAGTCCACCCCTCTTAAGCTCGTCTAAGGAAGGGGAAGACCTATATTTGTACCTGGCAGTGTCAGCTTCAGCAGTGAGTGCAGCCCTGATTAGAGAAGAAGGCAAGAAACAGCTCCCAGTTTACTACGTCAGCCAAGCTTTCCAAGGGGCTAAGTCCAGGTATCCATTGATTGAAAAGATCGCGTTTGCGTTAATAGAGCCTCACGCAAGCTAAGGCAATACTTTCAGGCGAATCCCATCCTGGTGATGATGGACCAACCAATCAAGAAATCCATGAACAAACCTAAGGCAGTCGGAAGAATGGTCCAGTGGGCAATTGAACTCAGTCAATTTGACATTAAGTACCATCCCAGAACAACCATCAGGGCACAAGCTTTGGCAGACTTCATTGCAGAGTTCACCTTTCCTGACGAGGACAGCCTCACCGACGAAGTTGAGCGATGAACGATATAGACTGATGGTTCGTCAGCCCAAAAGAGGGGGGGAGTAGGGGTCGTCATAACCACCCCCGACGGAGAGATACCCAAGTATGGAGTTCAACTGAAATTTCCAGCTACCAACAACGAAGCTTAATACGAAGGGATACTGACGGGATTAAGGCTCGGAAAGGCGCTTGGAGCTAAGAACCTATTAGTCCAAAATGATTCAAAGCTAGTGATCGGGCAGATTAGGAGGGAGTACGAAGCAAAGGAAGAGAGAATGCAAAAATACCTCAGGCTGACGAAACATCTGACTCAGGAGTTCAATACGATGGAATTCGTACAGATCCCAAGAAGTCAGAATATGGGGGCAGATGAAGTCTCGAAACTAGCATCATCAGAAGAAGGGGAGATTAGCATGGACTTGGCGATAGAAGTCTAGAAACACCCCAGCAATGAAGAAGTCCCAACATTTACAATCCAGAGTGCAAACAGCTGGATGACACCAATAATATCTTTCCTCCAGGACGGGCACCTCCCTCAGAATACAGAAGAAGCTAAAAAGATCAAGAAGAGGGCGCCCAGATTTACGATCCTCAATGACACCTTATACAAGAAAGGCTTCTCCATGCCTTACTTGAAGTGTATCGACGAAGAAGAAGCCAGATACATACTGGAAGAAATCCACAGAGGAATTTGCGGCGACTATGCCGGCCCCAGATCCCTAGTAAACAAGGTAATACGAACAGGTTATTCTGGCCTATTATGCAGGTGGACGCTGTTGAAATCATCAAGAAGTGCGACAAGTGCCAGCGATACGGGAATGGACAACGGCTTCCAGCAGAGAAATTGACGACGATAGCCTTCCCGTGGCTATTCGCACAATGGGGAATCGACATCATCGGTCCACTACACCAGGGTAAAGGTCAGGTAAAATTCCTACTAGTTGCTATCGATTACTTCACAAAGTGGGTTGAGGCAGAGGCTCTAGCAACCATCACCGAGGCAAGAATTCGGAAGAATATAATCTGCAGGTTTGGGATTCCACTGACAATTATATCAAATAATGGGACGTAGTTTGACAGCCAAGGCTTTAGAGACTTATGTTCAAACCTTGGAATCAAGAACCAATTCTCATCCCCAGGGCATTCCTAGGCAAACGGACAGACGGAAGTAACGAATCGGACGCTGCTCAAGATTATCAAAGCCAAGCTGGACGACGTGAAAGGTGCTTGGCCAGAAGAATTACCAAGTGTCCTGTGGGCTTACAGAACCACAGCAAGAACCTCAACAGGAGAAACCCCCTTCAGGCTTACCTATGGCACTGAAGCAGTAATCCCGGTCGAAGTAGGAATAACGAGCATCAGGTGAGAAACATTCAACGAAGAGTGCAATGATGATGAACTACGACTCAACCTGGACTGTTTGGACGAAGTAAGAGACAAAGCTTCCAGCAAGATGACAAAGTACCAGCTGTAGATGGCTGAATACTACAATAAGAGGGTTAAACTCAAAAGACTGGACATAGGTGACCTCGTCCTGCACAAGATCACCACAGTAACTAAAGACCTTACCCAAGGAAAGTTGGGTCCCACATGGGAAGGACCTTACCGAGTCGTTCACTACTCAAGGCACAGCAGTTACCACTTGGAAACCATTGGACGGACAGAGACTCCCTCGGCCATGGAACATTGAGCATTTAAAGAAGTACCACCAATAGATGTAACAAACAAATATATTCATTCCTGAAATTAATAAAAGAATTATTCATCTAATGTCTTTATGTAAGCAGGTCTAGTCAACCGTACAACATAAAATGCCTAAGTAACAAGATTCCGCCTTGACGAATGTAAGTTATTGACGAATCCAAGATCCCTCAAATGGGTGTAAGCCACAGAATGGCTAAGTAACAAGATTCCGCCTGGACGGATGTAAGTTACTGACGAAGCCATAAACATGACAAAATCCCTTGAAAAGGTGTAAGTCAAAAGGCTAAGTAACAAGATTTCGCCTCGACGGATGTAAGTTACTAACGAAGCCATAAACATGACAAAATCCCTTGAAAGGGTGTAAGTCAAAAGGCTAAGTAACAAGATTCCGCCTTGACGGATGTAAGTTACTGACAAAGCTACAAACCTGGCAAAATCCTTTGAAAGGGTGTAAGTCAAAAGGCTAAGTAACAAGATTCCGCCTTGATGGATGTATATTATTGACGAAGCCACAAACATAACAAAATCCCTTGAATGGGTATAAGTCAAGTAACAAGACTCCGCCTTGACGGGTGTAAGCCACTGACGTAGGCACAATCCCTTAGTGGGCGCAAGTGACAAGATTCCACCTGACGGATGTAGGTTACCAACGAATCCACAAAAAAAGAAAAAAAAAAGGGACAAGAACCTTGCAACAAATCAAAACAAAGCTCAAGCTGCATCCAAGCCCATCTAAAGGATTGTGAGTTGCGAACTAAGTAGCAAATTAGTGACGAATGGAGGGGAAAAGTCATAGCTAAAATTTTTTGCTAAGTGCAAGATATGGACGAGCACAAAACACCACAAGCATATCAAGTGCCAACAAAGTACAATCACATAATCAAGTAAGTACGTAATCATAAAATTAATTAAAGCCCAAAAACAACGGGCAGTTACCATTGTTCTTTCTAAAGACCCATAAACACTGGGCCGAAAAACATTGTTCTCAAAACAGATTAAAAAAAAATACTATAAAATTAGATGCACAAAAAGCCTAAAACATAATGGGCACACACAACAGAAATTTTTTTTCATAAGTGTCAGGTCCGAGCATTAGTAGGGGTGTCACCAGAAAGATCGTCAATGGCAGGGGCGTCACCAGATGGGGTATTATCACCAGGAGTCTTCTCAAGGGCATCACCCTCAGGAGCCGAAGACTGGGTAGCCTCATCCATCGTTATCTCTTGATCCACCACTTCGAGATCCAGGTTCGGCAGGTCAACTCCAGTGGGATGCTTGACGCGGTACCTCCGTAGAAGCTCGAAGCCCTTGAAATACCAACTGAAGAGCACTGTGGCGTACTCCTCAATTTGCTAGAAGGCCTCAACAGACCTGGCAGTAATAGTTTTAAGCTTTTCCTTGGCCACCTGAAGTTGGTCATCCTTCTCGAAGTTTAGCTGATGCTTAACCCTAAGATCAGCATTCAAGGCCTTAACATTTTCCTTTAAAGTGGCAGCCTCATCCATCGAATTGATGAGCTTCTTCTTTAGCGTGGAGTTCTCCTTCTCCAAAGCCTCCATCTTGGATGCCAGAGACACCACCTTGGCCTCTTGGGTAAGGCATTCAGAAGCAATGTGGAGACTCTCTCCCAACACCTAGTAAAGGAAATTGAGTCCGTTAGTAAAAAAAAAAAAAAAGGAACCTTGAAAGTACAAAAGTATTTTACCTGGACGATCCTATGTACGTGTTAACTCGCAACTACGTTGAGTGGCACCCCGGAAAAGACCTTGAGGTCCTCAGCATTCACAACCCCATGTGCCCGCTCCGCGGCCATACCCTCATCATCCCAAATGGTAGGTGGGCAAGAACCAACTTTTTCCCTTTCCTTTTCCTTACCTGACAATCATTGCCTTTTTGAGGAAGGAGTAGGGATCTCTTCAACCAACATAGCCGGAGAAGTTATCCTTACATTCTCAACCCCAGAGACAATGGGAGTGGCGTTTGTAACTGGGGCAATGGACAGACCCTTCCCCGTGATGCGAACCCCCTTCTTCCCAATATTCAACAAAGGCTCATCCTTCTTGGACCTCATCTTGGCATACATGTCTTTATTGAATCTGGTCGTCATTTCTACAAAAAAGAAAACACTTAAGAAAAAAGGGAAGGGGAGAAAAAAGAAAGATCCAAGCACACACGACAAAATTAATATTGACGAAGTCAATACTTACTCTTTTTTCCCTCGATGTCGATGTTGCGCAAGACGTAAAGAGATGGTTCCGGGTCTAGGCAATAGAATGCAAGCGTCCGCGGATCTACAAGGTCCTCCCAACTTTCAATCATCCTGGCGTACTCTATCGCCTTTTCAACACGATCCTGGTATTTTCTTTTCAACTTGGGTCGTCTCTTAACTGCCAAAGAAACAACTAAAGGAGTTAGAGACGGCCATGTAAGCAGAATGAAAATTAACAGACAAGGAGAAACATTGACGCACTTAAGTTTGGGGTTCCCCACCGATGGAGCAACCTTGGGATATCACCCTAAGCCTCGCGAGAAGGGGTCTTAAAATCGTCCCCAGATACGAAAAAGAAACGGGATTTCCAATACCTGAATGACAAAGGTAAACCCTTGACGATCCTAGTCCTCCTCGCCCAAGGTACTAACTCATAGTAGCCGTACTCTTTTGACTCCATTAAACGATAAAGGTAGACGAGTTCACTCACCTCGATCATATTCCCGTTAGCGGCCAACCATATTTCCATACAGTTGATCACTATCCTCCATGAATTGGGCATAAGTTGCCCGGGAGCGATACCAAAATAACCTAAAAGCTCCATCACAAACGGATGGACGGGAAGCCTAAGCCCACAAGTGAAAGCAGCCTTATAGAAGCATACCTCACCAGGGAAGAAATGGCAAGCTCGGTCCTCACTACTGGGCCGACGAACGGGAACTCGTTTAGGAAATTGAAATCTATCTTTGAACCTTGCCACAGTATCAGCGTCCAGCCCGCGCGCCTACTCGAGGGCATAAAAAGCCCTAACTAAACGAAGGGCAAAGACGGCCGTATCGCCCTCCACTGGGCCATCGCTAGACGACAACCTAGTTTCAAGTTCACTAGATCTCACCTCCGACATCCTCTTCATTTCACCCTCAAACCAAGCAAGTGATTGGCCTAATATTGGAGATAGCTCCCCTAAAACCACACTCAACCCACAACCTTCAAAAATAAAGTCCCTAACCAAAGGAAAAAAGTCACCGGAAACACCTAAAGCCGCCAACTATGCGAGTGAAAAAGAAAAAGACCGAGGGGCAAGCTACCCTAACCTCAGAGGAACTGACCATGAAAAGGGAATAAAATCCTAAAACCCGAAAATCAAACACAACCACAATAAAGAAAAGGGCAAAGGAAAAATCAGGAACTCATAATAGATTATGAAGGAAAGGGGAATAGAAGAAGAAGAAAAGAGGAACGTACCTTGAAGAATGAACGATTGAAACAAGAAAAATTCGAGGGATATCACTAGAGCAGAGTCAGAGCGGTCATAGGAATAAACAGAAAAAATAAACTTAGAGCAAATGATTAAAGTGAAGGAGAGGAAAGATTTGAAACCAAGGCCCAAGAAAATTGAAAAATAGCAAGAAACCTAAGGGTCATGCCATTAATTCCATTGATCAACACGCGCCACGTGGCCACATTGCGTGTAGCGCCGCCACTATGCATTAAATTCAGAGCAAAACCCCAAGAGTCATAGACAGCTTAGGAAAACTTTTCATCTTCTATGGTCCTCATGACACGTCATAAATGACCACAGAACCTGGGGGGGCAACTGATGGAAATGATGAGATTTCGTCTCCTAGATGAAACCAACACTCATGACGAAGTCGTCTTGAATGACGAAGAAACTAGTCACCACTGACGAGGATAGGGAAATCATTCAATATAGTCAATTGATGACTTGGGCAGTTACAAAACTAGCCATGCAAACCGTTGGGAGCCTATTAAAAGCCCCATTATTAGGCAAGATGCGTTACTAAGAAAGGCATTAACGACCACAATGGCTAGCAACCAAATCCACATATATAAAGCCCTCACATTATCAACAGAAGGTACATACACACTCTAAGAAACACCCCTTATTATCTTGCTAATCTGTTTCATTTCACAAAGTGCTTTCCTATTCTAACTTTGGTATCGGAGACGTTGTGGCAAGCACCACACCGGTGACCATCTTCGAGGATACATTCACGCTGGCCGAAGGTTAGTTCCATCTGCCTATTTCGATTGACGAATCCACGCTTCATCATATATATATATATATGACTCACAAATAAAAGTTCTTTCATAAAAATAATATATATACACATACATATATATTGTGGCGGGGAAAAATAAGTCAAGCTTACTTTTTACCTCACATAATTAATTTATAGAGATGGGATGCCGATCAACCTTTGTTACCCTTGTTTAAGTGAGTTAAGCTTGAAATGAAAGGATGAGTACTAGGAATGAGTATGAGACAGGGGAATTGATTAACAATAATCTCATATTGCTTGTATTATGTTCCTTGGGTTTAGTCTGAGGTACAAATTTACACTTGTTCTTAGTTTACAATGATGTTTCTTTTCCTTTTTGTTCAGATTTCCCATCCTCCTTTCACAGAGGCCCTCTCTGCCTTATATAGTCACCTAAGTTGTATCTTGGCCTTCCATTTAGAGGAGTAGGGTTCATTCCCCTTGATACTTGTCCCATTAGGGCCTTACTAGAAGGTTTCTGCACTAGGTTATGAGCTATGATGACACTATTCAGGGGTCATTTCCTCATTAATGCGGCTAGCTAAGTGGTTTCAGAGCATTGAATGCGGAGGTGATGGATTCTTTATCTGCATTCTTCCTTTTCTTGCTTGACGATAATTCTTCCTTTTCTTCCTTGGTTGGTGCCTGGTGGTCTTCAGAACTGGGCCTTGGCCCTCCCGAGGATGTGCTAGTATCCTTAGGGTCCCCGGGTATTATAGTCTCCTTGGCCTTGTGGTGAGTTGTTATATTCGCCCCAAGGATTTACTGTCAGTACTTTCTAAGGTTTGTTCTTTTGATATTGGCCTTCTCTTATTTGTCCTTTGTTCTCGGATTCTCGTCCTCCCACACACACACACACACACATATATATGTTATAAAAAATAAAGAAAAAGGATATTTTAAGAAACAATGAAAAAAGGACTTCCAGATTAGATTTTAGAAAGATTTAGATAAATACTTAGATAATATTATTAAGTTTTTGCTAAAAATTAGTTTGACTTGATGGGATAAATTTATTTATAATTTCAAGTATATTTTTATTAATGAAACAGGTAATTTTATTTTAAAAAAATTGTAATAGTTGTGGGGCAAATTAACAAAAAGTAGAGTTTTATAGGGTGGGGCAGGGCTTCGTGGGGCCCTAAGAAGTGGGAATGGGGTAAGAAATTTTTTCCCATCATGCGGGGTGGGGCAAGGATGGGGTAAGACAAAACCATGCGGGGCAGGGGCAAAGACCCCATCCTTCGACCATGCCTTGCCCCATTGCCATCCCTATCACATAGGCGATTGACTTGTCATAGGGTCTAATAGCATCATTACTTTCTAGAGCCACAATGATAGTAGCTTAATTTTTCATATTTATATTACTATTAGAAAGCATTATCATTCTTAATTTTTCATATTGATTTTATTATATTTGGTTTTCGAATGATGTTCAATAATTAATTTTGTTCTTAAAAATTAAATTTAATGCATGAATATGTCTTTTGTAGGAGAATATAGAATTGGTTCTTGTAAGAAGGGCATGAGAAGAATTAAAGGAAAGTCGCACTAAATCCAAGTCTAATTCAGATCAGGCTTGCACATACTTTAGTAATTTAGGCATAACTTTCAGCTCATATATCATTGTGATAATTCAAGTTGGAATGAAAAGCTAACTTTAAATGATACAACGTTGTAGTTTACTAAAATTCCAAATTTTGACTTTTAATTGGCCAAAAAAATTTAGTTAAGTGAAGCTTGAAAATCAGAGATTTTTTCCAAATGGGAATTCTACTTGTAATAGGATTTCTTGGTCAATTTAAAGGCTCTTTTGGTCAAAACTCAAGGGTGTGATAGCTTTGAAACGAAAATTAGGTTTTGTTATAGTTTCTTTTCAAATTTTAGAGTTTTCTTTGGTGTAATGACTTGCTAGAAGTCTTGGTAAGGTAAGGTGTGAAACCATGATTTTAAAAATCAGTTTGAACTAGCTGGTTCAATTGACCAAGAAATTGGGTGCCAGACTCTAAATTGGTCCAGTAAAAGCAGTAAAAACCAAGAACCAAACCCTTTTTGGTCCTTTGACCATTCCAATTTTTAAAACCATTGGTGAAACCCAACCTTCTATTGATATGTTCTTAACAATACTTTTATAATTTTAATGTTTAAGTTATTGTCTTTTTGATTGATTAACTTATCTAGAAAGTTTTTTAGTTTCGTATAATAATTTGATTTAGTGTAAACTCTGGGCATGTTAAACGCTTAGGATTCCCTACAAATTATTTTACTAGCTTTGTCTTGTCTAAAATCATTCAAATTCTTAAAACCACTTTGGGAAATTAATTCTTGAGTTCATATTGCTAAATCATCTGACTAAGATCATCTTTCATATGCATTTTAGTTGAGTTATAAAATACAATGATTAGTATTACCAACAGATGTGTTGCATGGGGGTCCATAAATCTCAGTGTTTTAAAATATTGTTATTTCCCTCAATATAATTTTTCATAGCCTAGCCTCGGTTAGGTGGAGATCAAGGGATGCACGGAGCTCAATCCTTTTTGTTAAGGTTTGGGAATCATAAATCCCTTATCCATGAGTCAAGAAAGATTTCCATCACTAGCTAGCTCAGTAATAATTTCTCTTCAATTAAATTTTATAATTTTGAATTTTATTTCATCTTTTGGTTTGATAATCATCTCCAGTTTCCTCTGGATTTGACCTTTCTCAACAATCTTGCACTAAGGCCAATATTGAAGTTGTAGTACACAACTTGAGCTTCAATGCTTTACGAGATCTACTATAAGGCCTAACTCGATTTATCATAAATTGAGTTTTAAAAGAGGGGCATTTTCCTACTTAGTTTGGGAAAAGGGGTATAAAGCTAATTAATTTGCCCGAAAAGGGCAAAAGCCCATTTTGTCCACAACACAAGTATAGAATTTCTTCACACTTTTAACCATATTTTGCAGCTGGTTTTTAGCATATCTAATCATATCTTGTACATAAAAGCAATTCAAAATTATGCGTGGAAAACTTCAACTAAATTGGAGATGGACATCAATTTCTTTCAGTCTTTTTTTTGGGGGGCAGGTTGGGTTGGGGGGGGGGGGGGTGGGGAGTAGAACTAGATTACGACTGTGCATGTGCATCTAACAAAATATGTGACACATTCAAGTACCAATAATATCCAATGAAAACAACAAAAGTGGCCATTTTATGAGTGAATCAATTAAAGTATATCCAAAAAACAAAAGTTCTAAAAAAAAAGAAGGAAGAGATTGAGAAAAAGAAAAAAGAAAAATAGATATACATTTATGTTGTAGTTAATTGTGAACGTGTACTATAATTTGGTTTTACCGATGTTTTATATACATTTTTTTCGCAAATTTTTTATATACCTTAATCATTTTAAGAGGTACGGTGATTTATTCTTATTCAAAGATAATATAATATTGGAAAACGTTTGGGTCTAAAAATGTTTAAATTACTTTAATTCAACCTATTATGTGGCAATGAACATATTATCCAAGTGTAATAATAGTTATATGGCTTTTTTAATGGGTCATGTAACTTGTAAATAATATACATGGATAATTTTATAAATTGCTACCTAATGAGTTGAAAAGGATAGTTTCAAATATGTTCGGAACAAAATTTTGTTCTAAAATATAACTGTAGGCTTTCAAAACAAAATTTTTCAAACTCACATTACTTAGATTTTTATGGAAGCTATACAGAAGTTAATCCCCCATAATTTGACTTCTTAAATAGAACTTATGTGAAATTGAAACGAGAAACGAGAGTGAAGTAGGAGACTGAGTTTGTCCCTGAAGAGGTAAAGTCACGTAGGCGATTGGGTTTTGACCTTCCGAAAATCCACTCGTTGATCCACAGTAGTAATGGCTTTGCAGGGTTGGAAGTAAGCGGCTACGAGCACAACTATGGGCTCACCACGGCAATAGAAAGGCAACAATGGATGGTCAAAATCCAATATTGGAAGTAGAGCCTCCTTGTTCTTTTCCTATCAAAACCCATACCTATTTTTTTCCTCATTCAGTTTTCCTACTCTATTCTTTTCTCCTTTCCCGATTTGTGTGATTTTTTTATTTGGCAAAAATACTCATTTTTTCCCTATATTATAGGGGTGGCAAAATTGGACATGACTCGCGAACTCAACATGAAATTAATAGATTATAGGTTGAGACTTAATGAGTTCATGTTAAGAATAGAGCTAGAGCTTGGTATAAAGGGGGGCGAAGTATAACAAAAATAATAATAATAATTATGAAACTCTAGATAAATTTTCCATTTAATATTAATAAAAGGTCGGCTTCAAAAAAATAAAAAAATAAATGTTCAACAAGAATATAGACACAAATCACAAAATCATTATTTCTTTATATATATATATATATATATATATAGTGAACAAAGAAATAAATGCACATACAAAAAAAATTATATATTCATCGTCGCACTATGTACACAACAAAATACAATTTACTAACTTTATTATATCTAACCATGGCTATTGAGTGGAATTGTGGTGTGTCTTTATATTAGAACTCCTTTCTCTCTCCCTTGTGTGTGTGTTTGTTTTTCCAAAAAAAAGAAAAAAAAACCTTTATTATATCTCAAGTCCCAATTAATTTTAAAGTTTCAAACAAACTCAACTTTTACTTTTAAAAAAGACACTAACAAGACAAACCTAATTATTAACTATTAAACAAATTTCAATTCATATAAGCACAAAAAGACAAAATTCAATTCACAGAGCATAACACGTGGGTGGATATCAAGTTATCAATTCACCATTCTACTTATTTTATTTTATTTTTAAGAGTTACTGTTGAAGTCTCTTAAAAAGAGATAGAACTCTCTGTCTCTCTCTGTGTGTCTTTTGTTTCAGACAATTTAAGAGACTCTCTTTTTTGCTTGTTGCTCACTTGCTCATATGTGAGAGAGAGAGAGAGAGAGAGAGAGAGAGAGAGAGAGAGAGAGAGAGAGAGAGAGAGAAATACTAGATTTGGTGAGTCTAGGCTAGGGGCAGGGCTGGCTGCTTTGCTACTACCGTGCTATTGCTGTCTCTCCCTTCACTGCTTCAGTTCAGCTGCTCAACCTCTGAGTCTCTTGGTTAGGCTTAGGGCTTTGTTTGTTTGTGTGGTTTTTGTTTTGTTTTGTTTTTTTTGGTTTTTCCTTAGCCGGAAAGATATGTGGCCATGAAATAGTGATTAAGCGGAACAAAATTGACTGGGAGTGACAGATTAGTTTTGTTTTAAAATTTTGAAAGGTTGGGCTATTTCTTTTTGATAAAATTTGGTTGATTGGGTTAAATTTTCTTTAGTTTTGATATTTATGATTTTTTTTTTTTTTTGCTAAATTTTCTTTTAGGTTAGATCCATAATTTTTTTTTTCATGGCCTTTTTAGAGTGCCAATAATATTGTTAAGAGGGGTAAGTGTAATTTTATTGAACTAAATCGGTAAAATTAATATATAAATATATATAAGAATTTATTTATTTTTTTTTTAAAATTTGGGGGGGGGGGGGGGCCATTGCCCCCTATGTCTAATAATAGCTCTACCCCTGGGTTGTGTCATATTCGGGTTTACATGATTGACCTGTTTAATAAACAGGTTGGGTTAGTGTCCATCACATGGAACTCGTCTGACCCGTCTGACCTGTTTAATTAAATGACATTTTACCAATATACCCTTCAAACACTAGGTATATAAACTTATTAGTTGTTGTGGTTTATTTTCTTTGACATATTATGATTGATCAAATGTGATATTGAGATATGATTTAGTTTTGAATAATTATTTGTGATGCAGTTACTCGTTAGTTTTGAATTTTATATTAAAAATATTTGTTAGTTTGGTTTTTCATAATTCATATCAATTGGGTTAATACTATATATATATATATATATATTTTTTTTTTTTTTTTGTTGATAAAATTTGATAAACAGGTTGATACAACTAACCCGTTTAATAGATGGTTTGTGTTAGAGTTGAAGAATCTTGACCCGTTTAATAAACATGCCAAGTTAGCGTTGACCTATATAGTCGATATGTGCACCCAAACTAGTCTTCACCAAAGTAATGGGGTCACAATTTATTTATTGGGGGGATCACTCTCAATCCTACAGTTTAGGCCCAAAACATGCCTTGATTCCTCTGTGTTTCCCCTAGTGTTTCCCAGTATTTTCCCTCTCTCACACTCTAACACTCTTACCCCCCCAGATTTTTTCCAAACCCCATTCCTCTGCCTTCTGCTCCTTCTTATAGTCTCCTCTTAGTAGGGTTGTCATCATTATCTCCCCACTTATACACATATTCCTATGTTCATTAGAATCATAATCCTCACGAATTTAGAGGATTCCCTTGGAACTTGTTCTAGATGCCGAATAGTGTTCAGGAGTGGATCCCCACTGGAACTATTAGTCTTCGGCTATCGATCTTGCCGGGGGTCATGTCTCACTCCGACCACCTTTGTTATCGGTCAACGTCTGACTGACCCCCTAGGAACCTCTTAAGTGCTGTCCCTTAAACCATGATCCCTATCTCGAGGTTGGGCCCACTGTGATAAGTCCCAAGGCTAACTCCCCCCGTGCATATCAAGCTTAAATCGCTTGATGGGCCTCGGGTTTCGCGCTAGGCTTTATTCAAGTGGGCTGACATGGCCACCTAGGCCCAACCCTCCACAATCCTGTTTTCGCATAGTGAAGATAGGATCGAGGTATTGCTACCCCGTGATCGGTGCATTTACTTCTATCCCGCCCAAGAGGATTGATGGTTGTACCTCGGGAAGGCCAACAATCCACCTTTTAATGCGACACACATGATAGCTTGCTCCATTTGAAAGACGTGGCAGGATCTAAGATATCAGACAACCCAAGTGATTTAACGCTTCATTTACCAAGGCGCGTGAATCGAAATGATGGTATGCATTTATTGCAGTTGGACAGTTACAATTAATGACCCTTGTTTCTATAACTACCACCCACAATCTGCATTTTCATCTTCTTTAGTTTTTGTTAAGTTCTAGACATTGCCTTCGTTTGCTCCCGCGCCCTCAATCTCTTTACAAGATTACTCTCGTCCACAAGAGACCACTCTGTAAGTCTTCTTCCCTTTGACTATCTCCTTATAACTTAGTTAGATTCGATACTATGCCTTTTGCATACTTATTGAAAACTAGGGAAGATGTAGAATCCTTCAAAGTTATATACAATATCCCTTGTGATGTTGAAATATCATACAGTCATGAGGGAGAGATAGTAGACCAAAGGGTTCCCCAAGTCGTGTTTTTTCCTTTAATGTCCATTCTTAAGGGGGGGGTTAGGTTCCCCGTAGACCCCTTATTACTTAGGACCCTCAGTTTTTATGGCCTTAGCCCTGATCAGTGTTTACCTAATTTTTATAGGGTAGTTAACTGCGTAGGGCATCTCATCCGCTTGTATGGCTTAAGCCTTACCCATCACGACATCAACTTTTTGTACGCCATTTGGGGGTTCTAAAGAACGGGTACTACCTTCAAACCCGTAATACCATAGTTAGGTTGATATCTTACTTCCCTAATTCCAATAGGAACTCGGCGAGGGAATATGTGAGAGTGAGTGGTAACTGGCTGAACGGAGAGATGACCTGCTCAACCTCTCTTCGACAGATAGGTCGGTACTTTCTTTTACATATTCCTAATATTCACCAACCGTGTTCCCCTTCCCCCTTCTCTCTCGAATAGTTTTTTTTTTTTTTTTTTTTTTTAATTTTAAATTATTATTGTATTTTTTTTTCTTTTTTGTTATTTGCTTCTCATCCATTTTACTACCTTCTCGGTCTCTCATTTACACATACTCCTTTCCTGACCACAGTTTCTAAGAAGTTCTAGCTGGACATAAGGGTGGTGCATGTCATAGAGCTCAACTTCGTCCTTCGCTCAGAGATATTCGTGCATTACGACCGTCAGCTAAGAGCCTTTCACCTGATCTTGGGTTGCGTGTCCCCCTACACAAGCTACCAAAATTCATCAAGTGCTCTGACAGTTGGCAACTCATTGTTATCGTATCTAGACGTTCAGTTGCTTGGGTTCTTACCTAAGGTACTCACTTCCGGGGAAGCCAGGGATTTAGGTCCCCGATTGGTCAGACAAGACTCTCTCAAACCTATTTAAGACAGTTCGGGGGACACTGTCTTCCAAGATTGAGCAGAACACAATCCTATGGAGGTCTCATCTTAGGAGATTTTGACGAAGAGGGTCTGGACACTGAAGAGACAAATCCCGTGCTTTCCAATCTAGCAGAAGGGATTGTCAAAAAACAGTTAATGGCCCTGGATCGCTAGTGTCCAACCGCACAAGCTTCGGGGGGCCAAGCTTCTGCCCAGTCCACCCCTTAACAAACCACTCCTCCCATACCCCAACAGCAAAGGAAGCGCTAGAAGGGTATCGATGGTGTTGTGGTCGGGGATAGCACCCCTTCTGTTGCCCACCTACCCACTCAAGTTTCAAGTTGGTCGACTATTCCACTAACCACTAAGACCCCCCAGGAAACACAACCCCCGAGCCAACCTATCATAATTGGCTCATAGGTAGCGGCTTCTTCCTCGGGCTCTACTGCCGGGTGGGAGTGCACTTTCCAACTAGGGGATAAGGTCCTACCTGCCAACTCTTACCTTCGAACATGGAGGAGTGGCTAGGGGGGCCATGTATCGAACTACCTTGGGCAGGCTCTGTTGCTTCTTGTTGACATGGAGCATTATTCCGACTGCCAAGACAACAACTTGGTGCTTAATCTGAAGTGGCACACTATAGCGGTATGTTTTACCTCCACCTGATTTCTATTATCAATATATATACTTATTATTATTATTATTTTAATTTTTATGTCCCTCAATTCGCAAGTGTTACCAATCGGACTAGAATAACCCAGTTCTAGCTTTCTGCTAATTCAGGCAGCCCAATTAACCCATGTTGTGGAGGGTCGGTTAAAGGATGCGTAGGAGGAGATCAATAAAGAAAAAGCCCTAAAATAGGTAGTCGAGGCTAGCGTGAAAGAGAAGACTTTGGGGTTGAATGTTATGGAGTAGCGAGCAACAACTGCCGAGAAAGCGTTGGAGCTGGCCGAGTAGAAGGCAAGTGAGGCTCAAGGCAAGCTTGAGGAGATCGAGCTTAAGCTCATAGAGACTGCAAGCATCCTTTCTGCTTGGGACAAGGAATTCACCGACTACAAAGGTGGAAAAAAGGCAGAAACAGGGGCTTCAAGGATGCTGAAAACTCAGCCCGGCCCAGTGATCTTTCAGGCCCGAAAGTTCGAGTTCATGGAAGGCTGGATGGTAGCAGTCAACACCATCGGGCTCCCCGAGGATTCCCCTTTCAAGAGTACCGACCAAGTGCCTATGCTCGAGGGCCTGCTGTCGAGGCCCAGGTTGAAAACCAAGGGGAGGCCAGCAGTGATGAAGAGGAGGCGCCAAGAGCCTAGAATCAAGGGAGTTGTCTAAGCAGATTGATTCCCATGCAGTGGTGTTGGATGATGACCAACCAAGAACTGCTGGCACCACCCTCGACCAGATCACCCAGTTGATAGTCACCTCTGAACCTTTGCCCAACAATCCTCCAGTTGATCAAGGGGCCCTTGCACTGACTCCTCTGACCACCGATACTCCCGGAGCTTAGACTTGTTAAAAAAAAAACTGTATTTTGTTATTTAGTTTTTCTTTTTCTTTTGTCTCTTTTTTTTATTATTATATTTTTTATATTTTTTTTTATGCTTCCTTAAATGGGCCAGTACCCATGTATTGAACTATCTTCCCTTTCCTGAATTTATATAAGATGGATGGTTTTAACTTTCACCTTATTCTATTGTAATTGTATGATAAAGGACAATGCCCTTCACTTGCCTTCATCCAACTCTTATTAACATTCATACCGAAAGTTGCTTAAGTGTCAACGTTAGGTGGCACACTAATCTGAGTGTTCAATAACTAAATTAAATTCAAGAGTAATCGTTAAAAACTTGCTTGGGTATTATCATTCGGTAAAGCAACAGATAATTTATGCGTTTGGTGGAAACATCCGTGATTCGCTTAAGTGTTATCCCTCGATAATGTAGTATGTAACTTCAATCACTTACGGTACATTTCTCCTCATGCACCTTTACTAGTTAATATCAGGCACGCATCTAAAAGTAGGGGTATTCCCTGATCATTAGTCAAAAACCAGGGTGTTTGGCGATTGAAGGATGAGTTTATGTCATAACCTATATTCCGATTTGAATAGAGTTGTTGATGTTTATGCATGGCCAGCAGTTGGGATTGGGCCAAGGTCACATCTTTATCCTTAGGGAGATATTAAGGTTTCCATCTGGTCGGTGATCGGAGTCAGGCTGAGGCCAGATTTCTGTCCTTGTGAAGACATTAAGGTTTCCATTTGGTCGGTAACTGGAGTCAGGCCAAGGCCAAATTTCAGTCTTGTGAAGCCATTAAGGTTTCCATTTGGTTAGTGATCGGAGTTAGGCCAAGGCCAAACTTCTGTCCTTATGGATAAATATCAAGTACATGCATGGACGCTTTATCATTCACTCCTACTTTACACAAGATTAGTTAACTGAAATTCATCTACTTTCATTGTCCTTATCATCTTACAAATTAAAACACTAATTCCATACATCATATTACATTCACTGGTAATACTTCTTTAGATTGTAGACGTTCCATGGTCAGGGTAAGGGTTTTTGGCCGTAGCTGTTACTCGGTAGGGTCCTTCCTAATTAAGGGCCAAATTTCCAACACTTTGATCTTTCGCACTCCCGATGGCCTTTCGTAAAACGAGATCTCCTAGCACAAACTCCTGAGGCCTGACCCTTCTGTTGTACCATCGAGCTAACCTCTGTTGATAATCAGCAAGTCGCACGGCTACCATGTCTCTCCACTCTTCCAAGGCATCCAGATTCCCGACCATACACTCATCATTATGACCTTGCGTAAAGCCTGCAACCTTTGAGCTTGACAAACTAACTTCAACCGGTATAACTGCTTCGGCGCCGTAGGTCATGGAAAAAGGCGTCTCACCCATCAACCTCCTAGGAGTTGTTCGGTATGCCCACAGTTTGTTCGGCATAAATTAATTTAAAACCAACCAAATCACCACTAAGTAAATAAAAAATGCTAAAACTATTACAAATATTACTATAGAATATTAACACACTAGTTCGTAAGGCATATGTAGTAAAATTTGTAGCATCTGTAGTTAGCATTGGTCAAGTAAATTATTCATATTAAAAATTAAGAAATAATTGATTTTAAATAAAAAATTATAATACAAAAAAATTTAAATTAATTTATTTATTTATTTTTTTTTAGAAACAAACTAACCGATAAACGCACATACTTAATTACACTCTCTCATAAAGTCCAACCTTAGCTCCGTTGGTAGAGCGGAGGACTGTAGTAGGAACAATTAAATTAATTCTTAATAAATTAAATATTAATAATTGATATTTAAATACATAAAAGCCCATCAAAAGTTTTTGGCTTAGCCTCAAAATCTCAAATTGCGTTTAGTCCACCACGTGAGGAAAAAAAGCCTTCTGAACTTTGAAGCCATGGTTACGGAAATTTCAAATTAAGCAGTCGTTGGATGGTGTAAAAGTCTTAAAGTTTGTGTGCCATTTATAGACTATACGAATGAGAATATATTGTGTGAAGTGCTCTTATCTTATGAAAGCACCTCGATTCCTTTTTTGTTTCTCAAAAAAAAAAGAAAAACCTTGATTTTCCTTTTTGAGTCGTTCATTATGGCTATATCCTGTATGACTTTGATTAGCCAATAGACCGGCATTTATAAGAGACTCCTAGCGTAAGTCTCATTTATCATATTAATCGATTCAATTCCTTCTCCAAAAGGAAAATTAATTGATTCAATTCCTAAAACAAGACAAAGTTTAAGGGGTGTTTCATAGCCTTCTTGTATGAGCTAGGCACACTTTCTTAGAATCTGGACTTATAGCAATGTTTTTAAAACGCTGTAATAGGTATTGTAGCAGTTTCCAAAAGCGCTGTATTAGGTCTACTTAGTGGTGGTTTTTAAATCCTCTAAAAAAGAAAGTGGCTATAAAACCAGTTTTTTGTAGAGCTTGTTATAATGGGAAGAACACTTTTCTTTTAGTACTTACTACGATTAAAAAGAGATAATCAAAGTGGTAAACTCGCCTTGCATTCTTGCAATTATTTTTCTTCTCCTTTCTTAGAAAGGGTAGTAGAAGAGTTTTTTTTTTTTTTTTTGGGAGGGGGGGGGGGGGTGTGGGAGAGAGAGATATATATATAATATTGTATGTAATATATATTTTGGGACAAAACTTAGGTATAGTACCTTAGGTGTTGTTCCTTAGGTTCCCATCTTAAGATCCAACCATGTAGCTATTTAACTAAAAAATACATTTTCATCCATGAGAAAAAATCCACATGGCAAAATCTTAAGAGGGGAACCTAAGGAACAGCACCTAAGTATTGTACCTAAGTCTTGCCTTTTATTTATTTTTTTTGTAAATTTTTTAATTTATAAATTTCAAATCTAGATATAAAGAGAGAGAGAGAGAGAGAGAGATAACCAATAATAATAATAATAATTTTGTTTTGAGGGAAGATTGATAGTTAAAATACACTCACTTACACTTCTATTTGGGGTTTCTTATAAATTAGTCATTCAACTTTCAAAACATATAATTCACACCCTAGACTATCACCTACTGTCATTTGCTCATCCAAAAATGTTGTTTTGGAAAAAAATTGACATTGTCATAATAATAATGGAGGAAAGATGCAAGTTTTGGAAATCAATAGTGTAAATTATAAGTTTTGAAAGTTGATGCATCGATGAAGAATCAACCCTAAACTCAACGGATGTAGAGTGTATTTTATCCAAACTCATAATATCACATCATATTCGAAGTTTCCCCACATAGCAGTAATATACTTAAGTGTATTATTAGAATATAAAAAAATGCGAGTGGTTGACTAGGTTTTTTTTTTTTTTTTTTTTTGATAGAGTTTTAACCTATGGTATTCTTTTCTGATCATTGTGTTTTTTATTATCAAACCATAACATTAATAAGTTTTTTTGTGTAAGTAAGGATTTAACACCAGATTTCTTATTTAACCATCAGAAACATTTCCAGTTGACTAGTTAAGTGATGGTATTAGACATTGAACAATAATGACAAAAGTGATTGCGGTTAATATATTAATGTTAAGCGTAAACTCATTATTAGGTTATTCAGCTTGTGAGTTAAGTAGAATCTCAACATAGTATAAATTTCTCACAAATTAAGAAACTCCTCCAATAGTTTTTTCTTTTTTTGATAATTTGATAGTTAAGGGATAGAAGAATTGAACCCAAGATTTATAAGTTGAAATACCAAGTGATTGTGTTAATATTTAACTGTCACAACCCCCAAAATGTAGTATAAATTCTATTTATTTGGTATACTCTCTTTCTCTTTCTCTCCAATTTATTCCTTTTAGATTCCAATGGGTCAAAGGTCTTAACTCTTAACAGCTAAAAGGAGAAAACAGAAAAAATAATAATAAATTTTCAAAGTTTTTCTTATAAATTGGTCTATTACGTGGCCGTCAATATAAGACCATTCACGTCACGTGTATTAAATTATATATGTGATCTATTAAATAATTTAAAATTATTAAAAAAATGATTCCCTTCTGTCTATGATTTTCATATATGATTTTCTGGAATTTCTAGAATGTCTGCCCTCCCAAACCCGCAATTTCTGCTAATCATTTTATCCCAAATTATAAGTTTGGAGACTAATGTGTTGGACCGATCGAAGCCAGTCCAAGAGTATATGCTAAGACCCAATATTACAGAATTGGTCTCCTTTTAATATTCTAATGCTCCTTGTTAAAAAAAAAAAAAAAAAATGCTCATTGTAACGGTCTTTAATTAATTGGTCAATAGCATTACTTCTATGAAGTCTTTCATTTTGCTAGTAAAAGTCATGTACAATTGTACATACATGATACGACTGACTTGGCAAAAGATTTATCAATTTGCCCCGTCTACCTAATAATCTATAAATAGCAACCAAACTATTACACTTTTGCACCATATAGTTCTAGCTTCTAGCTTAATTTCAAACTTTCTCAGCAATGTCTTATAAAGTTTTTTCTCTGTTTTCATTTACTCTCCTCCTTCTTCTCCTTCTTCCTCTCCATTCCCATGCAACTTCAAGAAACATCCATGACAAAAAATTATCACCGTTTGAGTTTCTCAAACATCTTCAAGGATGTCACAAGGGAGAAAAGGTCAAAGGCATCCATAACCTCAAAGCCTACCTTGAGAAATTTGGTTATTTGAGCTATAACCATTCTCAAAATCAAACTCATACCAATGATGATGATTTTGATGAACTCTTGGAATCCGCCATTAAAACTTACCAACTTAATTACCATCTCAACGCCACAGGGTCAATGGATGCCAATACAGTATCAACAATGATGATGCCTCGTTGTGGGGTGGCAGATATCACCAATGGTACAAATTGGATGCGCTCAGGCAAGAAGAAACATCACCACCACCATGGCTCTTTTCATACTGTCTCTCACTATTCTTTTTTCCGAGGAAATCCCAAGTGGCCAACTTCTAAGTACCATCTAACCTATGGATTTCTCCCTGGCACCCCAACTGAAGCAATAAGTCCCATCGCAAAAGCTTTTGAAACGTGGGCTGCAAACACACACTTCAAGTTCTCAAGGGCTCAAGATCAAACCAATGCAGATCTCAAAATTGGTTTCCATAGGGGGGACCATGGAGATGGGGCCCCTTTCGATGGAGCTGGTGGAACCCTAGCCCATGCTTTTTCACCGACTAATGGGCGATTTCATTATGATGCAGATGAAAAATGGAGTGTGGGAGCAGTCCCAGGTTCATATGACTTGGAGACAGTTGCCTTGCATGAAATTGGGCACCTCCTTGGGTTAGGGCATAGCGAAGTTGAAGGGGCCATCATGTGGCCTGCCATACGTTCAGGAGTGACCCAAGGTTTGCATAGGGACGATATTGATGGCATTAAAGCCTTATATAATTTTTAAGTGTTCAAGGATTTGCAATATGCAATTATTAGCGGGTAGAGAATAAAGCATAGTGCAAATACATGGCACTGGGACTATGAAACATGAAGAGAGAAAGAAAAGTTTTAACCTACTCATGGTAGAAAGTGACGCTTGATTGCATTTTACTTCATATTGTAATAATACTATTTCATTTTTTCAATAGTTTTGTATTTCAACTGAGATTTTTTAATGTTTACATCGAAGGTGAACAATGTTCAAATCCTTCAATCCCAATTATCAAATCATAAAAATAAAGTAAAATGATAATACTTCATTTTTATACTATCGTGGAATTATACAGCTTGGAAATTTGTATTGAGATAGATAAAAAATTTTAATTACTTTTTAACTATAATAAGCAAAAATAATAATTTTTTTAGGACTTTTTATGATTGACTTTCAATATAGATGTCTTATAAATTTGGTACTTTCAAAAAAGGAAAATAATTAATATAGTCATCTTACTAACAAAGTTTTTAAAATTACTATGGATAAAATGTATTTGTCTAAGATCCTCATCCAGTGAACCATTGTGAACGGAAAACCTCATGTAAAACTCAATGATTGTAAAAACAAAAGAGTCAAAAGATAAGTTTGTGGGATAGACTACCCCTAAGACCAGGAAGACATCCTGATAGATAAATATGATTCTTGAAACATATTTCCTAAATTTACAAGAGTAACGATCATAAACCTAGATCTAGGCCACTTATGAAAACAAGCCCTAAAATCTCACCCACTAGTGCACCATAAGTGTCCTCTATTGATACCTCATTTTATTTGTTCTCGATTAATTGAGCCCATAAAATTAAAAAATAAATAAATAAAACTTTGTTCCTTCATATCAAAGAAGTCGAAAAAATTAAGTTGATTTGACCCAATTGAATGTCAAATTAACCAGATCCAAGAATTAAAAGCCAATATGACCAAAATACCCCTCGTCGATCAAACCTTGACCAATGGTCAAACAGACAAGAAAAAATAATCTGACCACCAAATTCTATCACATCACACCAAAATACATCTCCCACAACATGTTTCCTATCATTCACTAAGTTTAACCATGGGAAACCAAAATTTGACCGAAAATTGACAAAAAATATTTATCGTTCAATCAGGATAAAATTCATGCTCATATAAAATATTAAGTAATTTAAAAATGATTAATTGCAAGCCCACATTGGAAGTAAAATGAGCAAGGTATTGAAAATTAACCATATACATGGTCAATTTTGGATAAAGTGACATAAAACTTGATCATGATTAATCGAGGTTAAATCTCAATTAAACCATGATCAAACAACCTTGGCTTGGTGCAAGGGGTCATTGAAAAGGTCTTGGGACCTGATTTAGAAAGTTCAAATCACAAAATTTCCACTCAAACAAAAAGAATTCGAGAAAATACCAAAGTGGAAATTTTTGGACAAAAACTTGAGTTCATTGCTACTTTCCCAAACTTCTAGCTTATAAATTTGAAAAGAAAGGCTACAAAGTTTGTATCTTTAGAAAGAAGATGTCACAAGCTTTCCAACAACACCTTGTTTGAGCTAAATAGACGTCAGAAAGGCCTAAAAGTATGTTTGCAAAGATATTGGGGGAGGGGGGAGGGGGGGAGGGGGAGGGGGAGGGCGAGGGGAGCGGGGGGGGGGGGGGGGGGGGGTTGTTGAGAAATCATGCCAAACCCACAAAATTTGGTCCAAATCAAGTTGGGGTGCCCTCTTTGTGCACAAATTTGTCACAATTCACCCTTGGTTGATCCAAAAAGTTGATAATCTCATAAACTAGGAGCAATTATCTACATCTTAAAAGAAATAAAATGGCATCTCAAGATCATCTCTTTATTTATATATTGCTTGTACAAGAACAATAAAAGACCATATCTCCTTAGGTAATTAGGTGTAGCATCTTAAGTTTCCCAATTAAATTCAAACTCATGATTGCATTGATTAATGAAGCAAAAATAATGTTATCTTTTTCAAGAATAATTAAATTCAATGTAGTTATATGTTTGAATTTAATTGGAGAATCTAATGCAGTGCATCTAAGAAATTGTAACTAAAGGAATGTTTAATATTAAGGGTGCCCACGAGTCAAGTCGGATCAGGTTTGGGGTGCACTCGGCACTCAATCCAACAACTTCAGGTGCTGAATCGTGCCACATGTTGTTGACTTTAGTTGCATCTTCATTCCATGGAATAGTTACTTTTTAAGAATAGCCACTCCTTAACTCTAATGCTGTTCCTTCTGTTTTATGTAACAAACAATCTCTTATGCCCATTTATGTCGATCAAAAATTAAGTCAATATACATGCTTTTCAAATTAAGTTCTCATCTAGAATAACCTTTAGAATCTCAATAAGAGCTTCAAGGAAAAGGATTTATTGGAAATGACGTATTTCCTTTGCGTATTCATCTAATAAATACATAATCTTTGGGAATACATAATCTTTGGGAATATAATCGAAGATAAAATTGAGCAAAATGCCTTTGAGATTCCCATTGTAGAGTAGAATTCACTTCGTTGTAGTCAAAGTGAGACAGTCTTTTATGGGATTGTAGAATTTCTTCTTAAAAAGATGTTCGAAAAATTTAAGCACCCGTTTATAGAAAGTTTTTATTTATTTATTTTTTATGAAAATCTCCTCATCCAAATGCCAAGGCTTGTTTGGAATATGTAGGATGTAGAAGAGACAGTAATGACCTTCTTAGAACATTAAAAGCGCTTGAAATCACGGCACTGCAAGATAAAAATGCACTAGTTGAAATCATTTGGGTGGCGAAGTTGAAATTGTAAGAAATTTGACAGGCTGAATGAAAACAGTCTTCTAATAAATAGTCATCGCTTTGCTATGAGGTGCGCCTTAATTTTGGTGAATTCCTTCGTTTAGGTCCAAAAACAATGATTTTGCCATTTTTAATAATTTTGGTTTCCTTAATAACTTTTTGCTCAAAAGTCATAATAAGGTCTCACTTGTTTTGTGACAACCCCTTAAGTTCAGTAGTTTATGATTTTGCATTTAACTCAATGTTACCATTTTTGGTAAAATTTAGTATTTTGCCTCATGATTAGTGCAAATTAGGGTTTTGGAGAGTTTCCTAGTCATCTTAGGGTTTTACCTTTTCAATATTTATATGTTTTGGAGCATCTA
Organism: Quercus robur; assembly: GCF_932294415.1. Classification (NCBI taxonomy): domain Eukaryota; kingdom Viridiplantae; phylum Streptophyta; class Magnoliopsida; order Fagales; family Fagaceae; genus Quercus; species Quercus robur. Next base: position 36,066,189 of record NC_065539.1, on the reverse strand, counting down.
AAGGCAAACCAGATTATTATTAATAAAATTTAGAGTTTTTCTTTATCATTTTCTCTGATGGATTCCAGACATATCATCTTATGGATTCAAGGAACCCTTCGTGGATTTGAGGTTTAATACCAAAAATTAATGGTTTAGTTTTTGTTCCATCTAAGAGAGTATTGTACGTGCTTTCTTTAGACTTTCACAACATCAATGTACATTAATTATAGCAAGCTTGAAAAAACTAATAAATTTGTTTAGTACCAAAAAAAAAAAAAAAAACAACATTGTGAACTCTTGTATGCTTTAAATTAGGTTGTGGAGCTGTTGTTCCATGGTGGTCACTTCTAGTGGTTGTGAGCTTTTGAAAGTTTTGGTATGTTTGGCATCCATTGACCAAGTGTGGACCATGTAAACTTTCTCTAGGAAACTGGTAATTGGCCTTAAGTTGCCACAGATGGCATCAATTGATGGAGTATAAGTGATTATATGGTTAACTCGGGATTAGGATAGCCTAACAAACTGCTTGCATAAAGGAAAATTTGATCATTCAAGCAGTATGAGTGTGATTAGTTGTGTCAATTTTTGATATAACCCACGAAAATGACATGAACATGACATAGATTTTTACAAGTTAAGGTTGGGCCTTAGCGGGTGTGGGTCATAAATGGGTCAACTCGAAAGCAACATGATAATAAATGTGTCAATAAGCGTGTCAACTTGCGTGACCCACAATTGAAAATTTTGATATGCCAATTTATTCGTGTCAACTCGAAATGATCAATTTAACATAACCCAATTAACTTGTATAACAAATAAATATTCCTTTTATTTTAGATTTGTGAGAGACTATGCCCTCGACCCGTTTTTGGTTTTGGGCCAAACCCACGTGAATGGGTGGAGTTATATTATTGTCTCTTAGAATGAAGGTTCGATTGATTATATTTTTCCCTTTAGATTAAGGGTTTTATAATAGAGTTGTCACTTACTTAATTATTGGAATAAATAAGAAAACCAAAATTGAAAAATTCATCATTTTGTTGATTTAAGAATGAATGTACATTGATCATAGGAAATTATATGACTTTGGTCCTAGATACAATCTAAGATAAAGTACATGGCTTTGTTTCCTAGTGAAAATTACATGGATAAGCATTGATTTATCAACCCTTGATCTAAGTTTGGAGGCTATGTTACAAGATGGGAAGGTCTGAGGCATCCACCTTGTCCAGTGAAACTGGTCTTTTATACTATGGTGGCCAACATTCATATCATATAATCCAATATGTTATCAATCAATTTGCATGTTGAATTTAATGTGTGTGCATGTGATAAACCCTAATTCCATTTATTAATCATTGTAGTTGGATTGAAAAATAAATTTTAGTAAATGTGTGTGGATGGCGATATTTTAGATTCAAGGATTTGAGAGAATTATGAAACTAACATGGTTTTTCATATTTTTGATGTGAATTTAAGATCAAAGCTAGTGTCATGTATAAACATGTGATGAATAACCAAGAACATGTGAAAAACGCATATGAATATTTAAGAACATTCAAACATATTCAAGGAGTTTAAATAAAAATTAGCATGCTCTAATCTTAATCTCATCATAGTAATATAAAAAGCAAGCTAGGGAAAGGGATTATACCTGCATGCATGATCCACATCCATATAGTTAAGGAGGAGGCTCTTGGTGGAGGTCCTAAGAGTGGAGTAGAAAAGAAGAATTAGGAGAGGGAGAGTAAGTCTCAATCAATACTTTAAGTCTCAAGAAGATCAAGATATGAAATGACTACTCTATTTCATTAGAACTCAAGAGAGGAGAAGAGATGGTGTTTCTGTGTGTTATGGAATAGAGAAGAGGGGGAAGGGGTTTATATAGTAGTGATGGAGAGAATATGAATGGAATGACATTTAATGAGGGTTGACAAATGATCAAAGAGAATCATGAACCTAGACCCTATTTTAGTATTTAGAGAAAGTTGGTGCATTAAATTTGGAGGTTGGTGAGAGTGATGAGCAAGCAAAATGTCTAAAACGTCGGTTTTTCTTGTAGCTCTTATAACAATTTTCAGAGCTAATTTCAAAAAATCATATCTTTCTTAATTCTGCCTCATTCTTGTGCTTAAATTGAAGCCCCAGATGTCTAGTTTCTAGTAAAATTAACCTCACTCAAAAATTAAAAATATTCCGAGAGATATCAATGAAATGGTGAGCAGAGGTCATTTGTTTGAAAATAGTTTCAGCATAATTAATATTAATAGACCCCAAATTAGTTTCCAATTAACATTAATATGCTCTAATTACTTCTATTTCAGACTTAATCAATTCTAAATTTATCCAAATTAAAAAGATAATTACACAAATTACTAATTGAATAATTAATGTTTGATTATCTAATTAATCAGGTATGTGCAACCTTACCATAAGAAGTAGTTCTAGTCAATCAAATTATGACACGACATTGATTTCAAATTGATTATAATTATAACCAATTAAAATCAATTATTCATAATCACATATAGTCAGACTCAATTTGTGATAGTACATCTTGGCCATTAAAACTTGATTTGATGACAACTTTCAATCCGATGGTTCGATTAAGGTTTATAACCGGTTAATTTGATCATTACAATATCAAGATCATTTTGATGAAATGAAATTAAGGGTCTAATAGCGACAATTAAGACGCCTATTTTCAAGGTGAAATTACTCTTTTATCCTCCATGTGAGGTTAAATGTATGTTGCAAAATGGGGTGTTAACAAGATTGTTCAAATACCTTTTATATCCAATCTATATTTTTTAACTTAAAAAAAAAGTAATTAAAAAAACTTATAAGTGATATAATTGTAAGTTGAAAATTTACAAACTCTTTCCCCTTAGACTCCTAAGTACTTTGTGTATGGGGAGGTGCCAATTCCGTTACAAAGCCCTTGAACTTTACAAACTCTAAATCTCTAAACCTTCATATAAATATTTAATTTGATTTTTTTTTTTTTTTATTTCAGCCCTTCCTTACTCCCTCTCACTCTCAAACCCTAAACCCTTCCCCTCACTCTAGATAGATAATACTGCATTATGGACTTAATATTTATTAAGTACTTTGATGTTATTTTATACTTTTAGATGATGTGTTTTAAGTATTTGATGTTATTATTTACTTTCAAATTGTATGCTTAATAGGTACTTTTATGTTATGAGTTTGTATTAAATTTGTTGTTTATTAAATTTATAACAGTATTAATCATGTGCTTTTTTTAAGTGGGTTAAATAAATTGAATTTGTGTCAACCCAGCCTATTTAATATTAAGTAGGTTGAAATAGGTTGTGTCACATTCGTGTTAATCCTACACGACACAGCCCGTTTATTAAGCGTGTCAAGTAAGTCTTGTCATGTTCACCTACTTCATTAAAATTTCTTGTTAAGGTTGAAGGGTCATGACATGATTATTAAATGGATTGAGTCATTTTGCTGAATATCCATACGTCGACATAAAATGAACACGACACGCTAACTTGAATCGACACCCTTAAATGTGATGCCAACCTAAACTTTTTTGATGCTTGAATTAATGCCCACACTATTCACAATTGCAAGAATATTACGGTTGTGATTTTCTCATACCTCATGAAATTGGAATTCAACTATATTTATAGAGCTCTTGGGTCACTTAATCAGTCTTGTAATTCAAGCAACTATCATGATTTAGGCCGAGGAGGATTCTTTTCATGCCTTCAAGGGAGAGATCATATATAGGCGTTTTATTCTGGGTTAATAGATTATAGGTTTATCCCACTACAAAAATAAGTCCTATAGCCATATTTTAAAAACGTGGCTATAGCTCATAAAAACGTGGCTATAGGATGATTTGACCTATAGCTGCATTTTTTTAGGTCACGTTTACAACCCTAGCCTAAAACCTGTGACTATAGGTCTAAGGGGTCCATTTATGACCATTACTCTCGTAAATTCAAATCATTTGTTTTGGGAATCATGTTTCCCTATCAAGAGGCCTTCCTTGGTTTTTGGGTAGTACATATCTCATACTCGTTTGTTGACTCATATGTTTTTTTGGTTTATAGAGTTCTAATTGAGGTCGTTTTTCCACAATGGCTCATCGGACGAGGATCCTAGACGGATACATCCTTATCCTTATCCTTATCCTTATCCTTATGCTTATACTTCATTAGTATGAATTGATAACTTGCTCTACATAATATCCTACTTTTAAAAGATCCAAAATTTTTAATAGTTTTTGTTGAGTCTAAGAAAATCAATTGGTTGTCAACCACAATGGATGACGTTAAGTCATTAGCAAGCCATCAAAGAAAGATAACCGCTCAATCACATTCAATATATTCATTGATGACCATTACTCAAAGGTATTAAACTCCCATCAAGAAAATAATTGTTATATTCAAGGTAATAATCACCTATAATTATGTCCAACAGCTACCTAAGTCACCTATAAAAGAGACAAACTGTCTCACTTGCTAAGGTATGTCAAAAACTACTACAAAACTACTATTTATATATAAAAAATATGAGCTGATACTGACTCAAGCATCGGAAGCTCTCCCCCAAGCACAATTTGGTGGTCTCTTCGATCAATTCTCTTTATTTTGTAGATCCTACAAAATCGTCAAAATTTTTGGATTGGATGAGTGACCAAACTAATGATTTTTAGTATCATTGGTTTTCGTGTTGAAACACCATCATAAAAAATCCTAAAGAAATCATTATTATTTTTTTTATTATAGTTAGGAAAAACTTTTAAAAGCTTTATTTACCGCATCATAACAAACAAATCGTTATTATTACCGCATGAAGAAAATTACAATCAAACATCACTTTCTCGTGTGAGGGATCCCAGTAGGCGACTTACTCCTTTGCACGAATTCCAGTATGTGACTAACTCCACAACAACCCTTTGATTGTTGTAGTTGATTTGCAGCAGCTTCACATGGAAACACCAATAAGATCTTCAATGTTGGTGCAAGAGACTTTACTTGGTTACAGAACCCAACGGTGTACAAGAAACGCAGCAAGAACTCTTTCTTCTGTAGGAGGAGGCTTAGGATTTCAAAAAAAAACCTTATGAAGCTCTCTAGGGTTAGGTTTTTCTTTTTCCCACCTCCTTTAAATAGGAGCTTAATGGGCTCTCCTATTCCAAATAGGTTTACACAAATCTTGGGTTTTCCTAGTCCAATAAGGATTATACAAACCCATAAACAAATAACCTTTTAGAATAAAAACATTGCTGGCTATAATGTGAAAACCCGTAAGCTTGATCGATCGAGACATCTGTTGAGATTTAATGAATCTCAACAGATCGAGCTTCTGTCGAGGAGGTATCGAGACCTGCAGATTTGCACTTTTCTTGAGCAGTTCTTGAGTAGTCTTCATGTCTTCAATTTAACCACTTGTAATGATCATCTTAAACCTACTTAGATTTATGCAAATACAAGTAAAGTGTGTTTTGTTAAAGGATATGCTAATTACATAAAAATATGTCCCCAATAATCTCCCCCTTTGGCAATCTGTGACAAAACCACAAGAGTACATTGAATGTCCTAGAATACATTCTACTCAAGATTACAGAATAAATAAGCCTAGTCTAAAAAATCTGAACCTTGAAAGTTGTTGCAAGAAGAAGGTTTGGAATCTTGACTCGGCTTTAACTTGTCTTTCCTGAAAGGCACTAAACAAAACACATCAAGGTACCATGTGGAAAATAATGACAAGTTAAATAAACAAGAAACATGTGTATAAAGAGAGAAAAGAAACAACATATGTGAGACAAAGAGTGAAACACATACATCATCATTTAATATAGAAACAACACATGATGTATGTAAATGGTTACAAAACCAAAAGATACACAACACAAAAAATATATCAATATCAATGTGTATCAAACTAACTCTCCTCCTAAGTTAGTTACATCAAAAACATTTTTCCCTTTAACATGAAGTTCTCCCCCTAAATTTATTACTCCCCCTGAGGATAGACATTCAATTCTCAAATTTCTCTCCCTTTTTGACACGATTGTCAAAGGGCATAAACAGCCAAAAGACATGACGGAGACAAACAGAAAATAAGCATAGAGGGAACGAGGAGAATAAGGAACCATTGACCTACAAGAAAAAGAAAAACAAGATGCTATGGACACAAAGGAAAAAAATGCAAAACAAAGAAAAAAGAAATGCATGCAAGGGAATCTCAATTGATCGAGAGGTGGTGAGACAGGTATCGAGCACAATAGACGTCGACAGATGCAGTTGTTGAGGATCTGTCGAGGGACAAATCAACAAAAGGCTAAAAAGATCTCGATCGATCCACCAGGTGTCGAGAAGCTATCGAGGAGACAGGAGCTTTCTCGATCGATTCACCAGGTGTCAAGAAGCTGTTAAGATTGCGATAAGAAAAAGCTTAGAAGCTCGACAGATAGCTAGGTATCGAGGAGCTGTTGAGCTAGCTTTTTAAAAACAATTTTTCGAGAAGTGAAAAACACAGACATGAATGCAATCAAACATGCAACTCAACCAATGATCCAATCAACATATTAAGTTCTCAAAATCATCTCTCAATAAAAATTTTAAGCACATGGATCCTCAAAAACACACACACACACACACTAAACAAGTCTAATCAATTTTATATTTCAAAAACAAGTCAAGACAGTTTAGTGAGCATACATAAACACATGTAAAACCTTGTGATGGCCAAATCACATTGTACCTGCACATGTATCAAGAATAACTAAGAATATTGTGTGTTGTGTGTGAAAAATATCGCAAGATTACATATGTGTATACAAGTTATGACGATTTGAGATATGAGAAAATCACTTTAATTCACACACAATCATAACTGCTTGATGGGGACTATCACTTTCGAGGTACATCTTATAACTCCCACATCTCCTAGAATACACACTTATAATCAAAATTTTTTTTTTAAAGCATTTTTGATCATTTTTCTTTTGATTTTTTTTTTTTTTGCATATTTTTCTTTTAAGCATATCATGCATGGGCATATTAGAGAGAGAAAAGAAATACCCAATGATATTTGACATTCCAATTTTGTTATGCCTAAGCACACAAATGTCATTGACATAGCACTTTTGCTATGCCGAAGCATATAGGTGTCATATTATGATTGACGGGTAATAGTGGTGAGATAGTTATTTATGCCTTTCTCTCAAGATTTTTTAGTCATTCTTGTCAAAAAGAGTGATATGAGAGTTAAGTACAGGAGATAACTTAATCTTACTCATTACAAACAAGAGCCATAAAGCTTACTTGTTTAGTTGTGTATAGAAATGCTCATCTAAGCTACAAAAGATACAAAGTTTAGAAGACTTTGTTTCAATGGCTATCCAAGGTACACAAGTACCAATGTACACAAAACACACTGTTTTTGTATTTTTTTTTTATTTTGAAAAAAAAATAAAAATAAAAAACTGAACAACCAAACAAAAACAGACAAACAACATGAAAGCATGAAAGAAATATGCATATACATGAAGGCATGATAGAAGGGTGCAGATGCATGAAAGCATGATAAGAAATCAAGCAAAGATAGTCTTACTTTAGATAGAAAGAATTAAAGTAGAGGACAAACAAAGAAGACAATTAAGTCTTAGGATCCTTTATCACCCACACAGCACGAGTCTTTGGTCGTGAAGATAGAAATGCACGTGTCCTAGTATGACTACTAAAGGACATAGAGGAATTAGGATTCCCCTAAAATTGAGTTAAGAAGATCAAAGCTTTTAATAACTCACCAAGAATAGGTATAGAACCTTTAGACAAAGGATGAGACCTATTGGACACTCGCTTATGAGGAAACAAATTTAAACAATTAGGACGAGTGTGACTTGAAGCACCACAATGGTGACAAACATGAGTAGTTTTAGACTTACTCGGTTTCCTAGAAGGAGTTCTAACCTTGGAGGTTGACAGAAACCTTAACTTAGGACAATTTGGCCTAATATGACCAATAATATGATAATAATGACAAGTGGGGACAAATTCAGAATTTTTATTCTTCCTAGGAGGAGTTTTAGACATAGGTTTAGAAACTTTAGTGTTAATATCAGAATTTTGACCTTTGTCTATCCTAACAATATTAGCCTTCAACTCTTCATTATTCCTTTTAAATGGAGGAATATAATTTTTTTTTTCTTTTGAGTTAGGCTCAACAACAAGTTTGGCACTAGTTAATTTTCAACTACAGTTTTAGATTCAACTAATTGCTCTTCCAAACTTTTAATTTTGTCCACCTGAGATGAAATTTGATTTTTAAAATTCTCATTCAAATTATTGGCTTCATCCAATTTTGCAATCAAATCATCTTTTTCAAGCTTGACCTTCTTAAATTTTTCTTTTAATTTTGTTGAATATTCAAGAGATTTCATACAAAAATTATAAAGCTTGCAATAGGCATCTTGAATATCATCATCATCATTCAACATAAGATCATGCAAATCAAAACAATCAAGAGTTTCCATGACAATAGGGGTCAATGGATCACACAGCAAAGATTAAAACCTAATCAAAGTGTGTCTACTCTGATACCACTTGATAGGCCACAAACTGAATGACCCCTTGCGATAGAAATTAATTAATTAATTAGCCAAGTTATTAATTAATCAATTTATCATGCAAACGCGTGGTAGCACAAACAAATCACCAATAAACTAATTATGCAGCAAAAAATAAATAACACGGTGATTTGTTTACTAATGGGGAAAACCTAACGGCAAAAACCCCATCGGGTGATTTTCAGTTCACCACTCTCGAAACTCCACTATTATCACAACAAGCGGTTACAAGTAAAGGAATTCCAAGTACCTTACCAACCTACAGTTGAACCCTTACCCCAATACCCAATTGGACTTGTTCTGTAGTGACAGTTCCCCTTTCTGATGCACGACTCCCAAGTACGTGACTAACCAATCTGATGCGCGGATCCCAGTATGCGATTTACTCCTTTGCACAAATCTCAGTACGTGACTAACTCCACAGCAACCCTTTGATTGTTGTAGTTGATTTGCAGCAGCTTCATATGGAAACACCAATAAGATCTTTAATGTTGGTGCAAGAGACTTTGCTTGGTTATTGAACCCAAAGGCATACAAGAAACGCAGCAAGAACTTTTTCTTCTGTAGGAGGAGACTTAGGGTTTCAAAAAGAAAACCTTATGAAGCTCTCTAGGGTTAGGTTTTTCTTTTTCCCACCTCCTTTAAATAGGAGCTTAATGGGCTCTCCTATTCCAAATAGGTTTACACAAACCTTGGATTTTTCTAGTCCAATAAGGATTATACAAACCCATAAACAAATAGCCTTTAAGAATAAAAACATTGATGGCTATAACTAAAAACCCGTAAGCTAGATCGATCGAGACATCTGTCGAGATTTAATGAATCTCGATAGATTGAGCTTCTGTCGAGGAGGTATTGAGACCTGTAGATTTGCACTTTTCTTGAGCAGTTCTTGAGTAGTCTTCATGTCTTCAATTTAACCACTTGTAATGATCATCTTGAACCTACTGATATTTACGCAAATACAAGTAAAATGCGTTTTGTCAAAGGATATGCTAATTACATAAAAATATGTCCCCAACAGTACATATCTCATACTCGTTTGTTGACTCATATGTTTTTTTGGTTTGTAGAGTTCTAATTGAGGTCCTTTTTCAACAATGGCTCACCGGACGAGGATCCTAGACGGATACATCCTTATCCTTATCCTTATACTTCATTAGTATGAATTGATAACTTGCTCTACATAATATCCTACTTTTAAAAGATCCAAAATTTTTAATAGTTTTTGATGAGTCTAAGAAAATCAATTGGTTGTCAACCACAATGGATGACGTTAAGTCATTAGCAAGCCATCGAAGAAAGATAACCGCTCAATCACATTCAATATATTCATTGACGACCATTACTCAAAGGTATTAAACTCCCATCAAGAAAAATATAATTGTTATACTCAAGGTAATAATCACCCATAATTATGTCCAACAGCTACCTAAGTCACCTATAAAAGAGACAAACTACCTCACTTGCTAAAGTATGTAAAAAACTACTACAAAACTACTATTTATATATAATAAATATGAGTTGATATTGACTCAAGCATCAGAAGCTCTCCCCTGAGCACAATTTGTTGGTCTCTTCGATCAATTCTCTTTATTTTGCAGATCCTACAAAATTGTTAAAAATTTTGGATTGGATGAGTGATCAAACTGATGATTTTTAGTATCATCAGTTTTCGTGTTGAAACACCATCATAAAAAATCCTAAAGAAATCATTATTATTTTTTTATTATAGTTAGAAAAAACTTTTAAAAGCTTTATTTACCACATCGCAATAAAGAAATCATTATTATTACCGCATGAAGAAAATTAAAATCAAACATCACTTTCTCGTGTGAGTCGGTGAAACCTTTATTATGCGTCTTGCAATAATCTCTTGCCCTTTTTCGAAGTATGTATACCCTAGTACCTCTAACGCCATGCATTGGCACTTAATATAACTAGTAGATAGCAAATGCTTTATTCTCTAGTCTCTACCCGCTTATATTTAGGCTTACACACTCAAAAATTATATAAGGCTTTAATGCCATCAATATCGTCCCTATGCAAACCTTGGGTCACTCCTGGACGTATGTTAGGCCACATGATGGCCCCTTCAACAGAGCTATGATCGAGTCCAAGAAGATGCCCAATTTCATGCAATGCAACAGTCTCCAAGTCAAACGCATTTGGGGCAGCTCCAACACTCCACTGCTCATCTGCATCATAATGGAATCTCCCATCAGTTGGCGCCCAAGCATGTGCTAAGATTCCACCAGCTCCATCAAAAGCGTGCCCATCTCCATGATCCCTCCTGTGGAAACTAACTTTGATATTTGCATTTGTGTGGTCCTGAGCTCTTGAGAACTTGAAGTGTGTGTTGGCAGCCCATGTTTCGAAAGCTTTTGCGACGGGACTCATTGCTTCAGTTGGAGTGCCAGGAAGAAATCCATAGGTGAGATGGTACTTAGAAGATGGCCACTTGGGATTTCCTTGGAAGAAAGTGTAGTGAGAGACGGTATGTAAAGAGCCATGGCGGTGATGATGTTTCTTCTTGCCTGAGCGCATCCAATTCGTACCATTGGAGATATCTGCCACCCCACAACGAGGCATCATCATTGTTGATACTGTTTTGGCATCCAAAGTTCCAGTGGCATTGAGATGGTAGTTTAGTTGGTATGTTTTAATGGCAGATTCCAAGAGTTCATCGAAATCATCATCATTGGTATGAGTGTGATTTTTGGAATGGTTATAGCTCAAATAACCAAAATTTTCGAGGTAGGCTTTGAGGTTATGGATGCCTTTGACCTGTTCTCCCTTGTGACATCCCTGAAGATGTTTGAGAAACTCAAAGGGTGATGATTTTTTGTCATGGATGTTTCGTGAAGTTGCATGCGAGTGGAGAGGAAGGAGGAGGAGGAGGAGGAGGAGGAGAGTGAATGAAAACAGAGAAAAAGCTTTATTATAAGCCATAACTAAGAAAGTTTGAAGTTAAGCTAGAACTTTTTTTTTGAGCAGATGTTAAGCTAGAACTTGATGTTGCAAAAGTGTCATAGTTTGGTTGCTATTTATAGATTATCAAGTGGAATCTAAGACGGTGTGTAATCGTGTGAATGCAGGTTGATAAATCTTTTGCTAAGTCAGTCGTGTATTAACCAGTATGACTTGTACTTGCTAATTAAATTTAAGGATCTATTTAGATACAGTTGAAAATTGAAAACCGAAAACACTATAGTAAAATAATTTTTAAATGTGTAAATAGTACCATGAGTCTCATTTTTAATATATATATATATATATTTTTTTTTTTTCTGAATAAAGTAGTTGTGAATCCTGTGAACAGTGTGTAAACAGTGCATAATATCTCCTGTACAGTGTAGTATGCATATATGAACAGTACAGTTTACTGTTTATAAGTTAAATGCACGTTTGCTGTTTATAAGCTAAATGCACTGTTTATACGCTGAAAAAAGAAAAGAAAAAAGAAGAAGGCTGAAACGCAGATGAAAGCGTTTCAGCTATCCACACCTAAGATTGAAAGACTTCCAATTCGTCGGTCAAGTATAAGTTGATCTTACTTATATTAATTACAGGCCAAGTCTCCACGCAAGCATACGTTGATCAGCGTTATATAAAAATAATAAAAGGAGACCAATTCTCTAATATTTGGGTCTTAACGAATACCCTTGGACTGGACTCTCTGCCATACATTATATAGTCTCCAAATTGATTGGGACAAAAAATGATTAGCGTAAACTGCGGGTTGGGAGAGTGTGTAAAATATGCAGTGCAGTTGATTACGGGAAAACTTTCTTGAAATTCCATTGTTTTTATTAATTATTATATATTTTTTCTTCTTTACAAAATTCTAGTTATATTGATAGGAAATTGCTACATGAAATTAAAAACAAATTCGAAAAACAAAGCTGCAATATTGTAATCTAACTTTATACCTCCTACATATATTGTTTTCCGAAAAACGTGAATCTATCTTATTATTTTCTTAGCATTATTTCAAATATTATGTGTTAGGGTCATATTTTTTATGTAATTGACTAATTTTTTGATAAAACACACTTTATTTGTAATTGGGTAAATTTAAATTGGGTTTAATACATCAAGAAATATGTTATTCAAACATATTAAGTGTTAGTATTAGAGACATGAAGATTGATTCAAGAAACAAGTGAAGAAAAACTATTTTATTAAAGTTCGATAAATAACTCGACAGATAGCTACCATTGAGACTAAAGGGGAAGCTCGACACAAGCTTGATCTATCTATAATTACAATTTTAGAATTTCCAAATCTGAAATTTGGCCCATGCTGAAGTATTTGTTTAGGGTTTCTTTTCTCACAACCCTAGACATATATAAAAAAATTTTTAAGAGCCATCATACACGGATATAGAGACAAAAAGATTTTTTTTTTTTTTTTTTTGTGAGAAGCTACTGAGTTTGTATGCTATAGGGTAGTGGTAAGATTTCTCATACTTGTAATTGCTCGATTATAGATTAATGGATTCTTAAGAGTGGTGACCTTAAATTCACTTGGTAAGATTTTTACCTTGCGAAAAGTTTTTTCCATTTGTTAAAAAATCACCGTGTCAATTAATTTTCCACTGCATTTAGTTTATTTGGTGATTTGTTGGTGTCTCCATGATTTGCATGTAATTTGACCTAATTAATCAACTTGGGTAATTGAATTAATTAACCAGGGTTAAGCTATCTTAAGCCAACAATATGTGAAAATCATAGACAGAAGGAATTCATTGTTTTAATAAAGATTAAAATCCAAAAAATGAAAATTCCTCCAATCCACCATGTGGTAACTTAGCTTTGTTTGTTTTGCTATAAAATATTTAGTTGTAAAATGTTTTCAACTAGAAACACTTTCAATGAAAACATTTTCTTTTCTAGTGTTTGGTTGGATACCTAAAAATGCTTTGGAAATCACTTTTTGGTGTTTGTTTTGTTGTAAAAAAAAAAAAAAAAAAAAAAAAAAAAAAAAAAAAAAATCCTTCAATTAGAAACAAATGGAAAACATTTTACAACCATAAAATTTAGTAAAACAATTTACAAGTTTTTACATATACTTTCGGTCAATGAAAAACATTTTGCAAGTTTATTGACCACATTTTACAAGCAAACAAACACCTAAAATTGTCAAACATTTTCCAAATAACATTTTACTACACAACAAAAGGAGTGTTAAAAGACTATCTACATGTACTTTTAATCACATATCTATTTTATATTCATATGACTTATATTTATCTCCAAACCAGTTTACAAGAAAGTTTTGTCCATCTATTATTATTATTTTTTCTTTCTTCTTTTTTCTCCTTTTGCTACCAAAACCTCTGCCCTTTTAGGATCTAAATGGAATAATTTTGAGATAAATAAATGGAAGTACACATATAGAATTTGTATTATATTTTGGGATTGGGAGAGTTTAAATATTAACAATTGGAGGAGTTTCTTTGTGGAAGATTTATTCACCATGTTGGGACACCCCTTAAAACACAAGCTTAACCTAATGAGTTTAAGCTTAATTTTATTAAATTAACCAATCATTGCTTGATGTGCAATACCATCACGTTACACCCTCTAAGTCTAGGGTCACTTCTAAATTGGTGCATCTATTTTCAAAACTTGTAATTTACAACATTGACTTTCAAACTTGCAATTTACATGCTCTATTATTACAAAGATGTCAATTTTCTATCCAGAATGATGTTTTTTCTTCGGCAAATGGCAAGACGTAATAGTCAAGGGTGTAAATTGTATGTTTCAAAAGTTGAAGGATAGATTTATAAGTAACCAAAACTTAAAAGAGTGTAAAGTATATTTTAGCCCATAATTTAAGATTGACAAACTTCCTAGAAGTAGGGCAATAGATCAATTCTTCACTTGGCGTATAAGTTAATCTTAGATTTTATATTCCAAAACAAATTCTTGATACCACTTTTTGTGTTCTATGTTATGTTCTACCAATATAAAATAACTAAATTTTAAAATAGAAAAACAATTCAAATGCATGCTATCATCTATATATATTAAAAGCCAAAGCTCAAAGAAAATCAAATTAGAATCCAAATTGAATTTTAATTGGAGTCCAATTGTGCACCATGTGCCCCATTTAATTTTTAATTTATGTTTCAAGTGAATTATTGAGTGTAAAAATTGAAAAATCAAATTCAATTGTATTCTAAATTGGATTTCATTTGGGTGCAAAAACCGAAGAATCTAAGTCTAATTAAATTATAAATTATATATATATATATATAGTATGACAAACCATTACATATTTTGAAAATCTATGGTTTAAATAATATGTAAGCTATACCATGTATAATTTCAACATTTTTAATATATAAATATAAAAATGTATAATTTGAACCGTGTAATTGTGATTTCTTTTAATTGTATACCATAATTGGTGGAACATAATGTAGAGTACAAAAAGTGAGTCAAAAGGATGTGCTTTCAACAATTCTCTACTTAGGTCTTACTTCTTAGGGCCAAAATGGCAAAATACCCTTTTCGCTCAAAAGTTTCAGCAAAATGCCCCTGTTTTAAAACTATTTAGAGATATACACCTGTTTTGAA